>NW_015373993.1:151807-339490 GCF_001272555.1 Dufourea novaeangliae | reverse complement strand
GAAGAGCGAACGGAAATTGTTGTTGTAAATCGAGAGTGAAAATGAGAAAGAAAAAAAGGGGGGGGATAGTTGAAGTGGGATAGGATTGGAACGTGAGGACGTGATACACTTGCAGTGATGAGATTTTGGTGTCGTGAAAGGGGGAGGGTGTACAGTTTCTGGATGGAAATCGTCGGAATAATCGATGTCTGAGTGTGTGACCTACGATTGTTTCTCGTGAGTAAGAACAGAAAAAATATAAAAACAAAAAAAATGATGAAAGAAAGAAAATAACGAACGGATTTTTAGAATGGATTTTGTGCGAAATGAAGTTTCATTCGGTTTTCTCGTAGGCGGTCGCTTGTGCGAGAGAGGATCACCTACGTCTTTCGTCGTGATGACGAAGCAAAAAAATAAATAAATAAATAAATAAAATAGCGTTATCATGGTACGAAGAAAATTCTGACGGGACAGAAAGAAAGAGAGAGTGAAAGAGAGAGAGAGAGACGCGAAAAATATACGAAAACGAAAAAAAAAAAAAGAAGTTACGAAATCTGTACGACAGTTTGTGCCACTCTATGTCGTGTACATAAAGGAACGGAATGCTTAGGGAGAGAATGGTGTGTGCTTGTGTGCGAGACGCGCGTGTATGTATCAGGCGAAGTGTGGTAGGGAAAAAAGAGAAAGATTTACATACAAATATGTGATGTGTATATACATACATATATATATACATATATATATATAGATATATACATATGGAAATATTAAAATATATTTGTAAATTCTGTTATCTGAATGCATTATAAATATTTTAACCTCCTGTAATGAAATATTTAATAAAAAACGTTACCAACCAAATCGTTCGCAATTACCGAGGGGGCACGTTTAACGCTAGGTTTACAGAACGCGTTATTTTGATGCATTTCGAATGCCTTCTAATTTCGAGATTATCTATGTTGTATATCTATTGCTATGGATACGCGTCGATTTGACGCGATCGTAAATTTAATATTAAATAAAATAAGCTTTTTTTTTTTAAAGGAAATGTACGGTTTCGTTGACGCGTGTCCGTGGAGATAGGTATAGAAGAAATGTCAGTAAATCTAGTGTTAATGTTTGAATTACGTTTAATTAGATTAAAAGTACATGTTTCCTTAAAGCAATAGCAAGCAAAATATGTAAATTAACGTGCTTCCTATATAAAGATTGAAAGACTTTTATAATACTTTACTAATTGAAAATTCCAATTGTGTTCTAGATATGCGATGAATTAATGTAACTTCGGCATCTGTTTATTTGTATAATATGTAAATTTGCATTGGTAAAATGAATATTGAAATATAATATTTTGTTTCTCGAAAGATATATATTCAGTGGGAATTCGATATGTTGTTATTCAGGGGTTGTATTTAGTATTTGTGTGTTAAGGGGAGATGAATAAAAGGGTTGAAACTTATGAGCAGACGTTTGATGCATCTACCGAATCATTCGATAGCCGACTTTATCAAACTATGTATTATAGTACAAACAAATTTATATTACAATTAAGTGTTTATTGTTTATCGTTATTAAGGTTTGAAATGTTGGAAAATTCTAGTTCACAGGAATGTCTTATTGTAAAATTTTCCGTACCATGGAATTTCTTATGTGATATCAAAATTTATTTCTAATTATCCACAAGAAAATTAATCATGATATTATTATTCAATTTTTTAGAGAGAGACAGAGATGGAGAGAGATTCACAGATAGAAAATTGTTATGTACAAATATTAGGAATAAACCTTTTTAGGAGTTGAAAATTCTATTAATTTTTAATATTAAAAGTAAAGTGAATAAAACAAATTTGATTATTTCGTTTCATATAACTCAGATTTTAAAGTCTCACATTTCGAATGTCTCAATGCTTTTAGTTGACTGTTTACCAAATTTTTCACCGACACTCTGTGTTTACATAATTTGTGGTGGTGTATTGTGTAAATCAATTCGATAACCAATTGAAATTCCAATTTCATCTCTTATGTAATAATAGAATATTCGTTAAATTTTTCACCAGTGTAATAATTATGAAATTTCGTTAATAAGTATTACCGAATCGAGTATTGTGAGTCCAATCGATCCACAAGACTTCCGTTATGTAAGAGTGTGCATGTACGGCACAATGTAAGCAACACAGATACCGCATTATGGTTCCATATGGAAAACATTCTTACTGTCGAGCTAAGGGCATCTTATACAAGAATTCGTCGCGCAAAAACATGCTATTGAAATTTAAAAAAATGCAGAAGTAGCTTTCGATAAACATTCTTAGCAAAACATTAATTTTTTTTTTTCATAAGGAAATATGTAAATTTAATGTAATCCGTGCTTCGAATTTTGTTTTTATAACGAGTAATGATTTAGCTACTAACGCAATTTGTTTCAGCCGTAATGGCACTTAATGGATATACGTTATCGGCATTTGTACGGATGTGGTGTGGTATTCGAGGAAATTCGTCAAGTTATAGTCACACGGGATCCTGATTACATCGTGGTACTCAAGATGATGCTAATTACACGGCTGAAATGCAATACGGCGTGTTCGCATTGTGTTCCTAATAGTTTTTCTTTTATATTAACGTAAAGACCATGCGGAAAGGTAACTAAATTTTTCTTATTCATCGGTTACGAAATACAAAATTAATACGATTATTATTACCGTACATCCTTAAACTATTAGTTTCAGATCATATTAGGTGTATCCTTGGTTCGTGATAGGAAATGGAACATTAATCGCTGCAATTGAAGTGGAACAAACGATCGAACTATATACCATTAGGGTCTGGAACCGTTCCATACTTCACCGAAGTGAAACTAATAACGTGGTTGCTATTTTTTTTTTTTTTTTAGACAACATGCTGTGTGTTGCTTTTTTACAAATATTTGTAAGTGACCGAAACGAGCAATTACCACTTAGGAAGAAAATAATCAAGTTTATTGTGCAATAGATATTTCGACTTCAAAATAATAGGATACAACATATACTGGGTGTCCCACCAAACGTGAACACCTTAAATGTCTCACCTGCTTTTGATTTGCAGAGAATTTATTTTAACGAATGCTTAAAGTGATGTCTCTATCGCAGTTATTTTCTTATGTAAGTCTACTCTTTTATATTTGGGGATTTTTCGTACTTAAGTTGACACGAAGATCATATTATCTAGATCATTGGATTGGTCTTGGCTAAACTATTATTTGATGATGATAAAAACATGTAGTCCCATTTAAAAAAAAACATCGATGACCTTGAAATTTAGAAAAATATGACCTTTAGAAAACTTTCTGCTGATCGTAGTATTTGCGGTATTTGCTTCGTTCTAACCAAATAATACTTTCGTCTCACACTTTTTTGTATCTTCAAAAAACAAGCGAGATACTGAAGGTGCTCACGATATGTGGGACACCCTGTATACACATGTCTATTTCATTCTCATAATTTCGAAATAACGATTCAAGGCTCTGGTCGTTAAGGGTTGAACATTGAAATTTCAGCATCCTCAGATGATATCGATTCCGCACGCGAACGGAAGCTTATGTCGTACCGAATACATAATGTACGTAAGAAAAAAAGACCTAATTGAACACGTGCCCAAGAGCCGAACATACATATGTACCAGGCCGCCTTGCGTTGCGAGCCTAATCAGAAGGCAAGATATCGCAGCTTCTCTATTTTCGAATTCCCAAGCGTGCGATAACACCAGAATTATTCGGCAGAAGTTCCGAAACATCCTTCTGCTATTATGCCGCACCGGCGACTACATTATCGACAAACTTCAGGCATCAAATATTCCGAAACCCGTAAGCCTAACTTCAGTACGAACACAGATGGGCAAACTCATTATCTAGATACAAAGTTTCGGATAACGAATAAAAGATAAAAGAAGTATTTCGTCAGTTTTAATCGTTTAAACGTGGAAATTTCCATTTTTATAATAAAATAATACTTCATTTCTCGAACAATTATTTAATCACATTAACTGTTTAAAGCTCAGAACGACACCCTTAGATACTGCTGCTTATCACTGTCTATCATTCGATTAAGATTCTGCCCAACTCTGAGTACGAAGCATCTCGCGCGAATTCAAAGCTTGTCCCCTCACTTTAAACAGTACATACTCGACACTCTCCTATAGGACCCAAACACACATAAAAACACGTACACACAACGGTACATCGTGAACAGCCGTGTATCGCGTCGCGATAACGGCTACACACAGGAAGACGGAAGTCGCCAGAAAATCTCTCGGTTCATTCTCTCTCTGGATTCCGTGACGGTTGGACGCGTTTCGAAAAGCCACGACCAAAAAAAAAAAATACGAAACTCATTCCATATCACACCTCTCCAACTCCATTCATTCTTTTTGCGGTCCTTTCCGCGGGTTCATCCGTGCCGCGCGCAGCGCCCTTCCGTCAAGGTTCGCCGCGAGGCAGGCCAAAGGGTATCGCGAAACAAGGGGGGGGGGTTCACTCGTAGAGAGAATCGTTCCTCTCCCCGTGTGTGTGTCCGTTGTCGTCTGTCCTGTCGTGTGCGGTTGTGAGTTAAGCACCCACCGCCGCGAGGAGTCGCCGTTTTCACGCAGCGGGGTCGATCGAATCCGCGAGAGAACGCGCATTGTCGTACAACGAGGAGAAGTGAACTGGGTGGTGGGTTGGGGAGGGGGAACGGAGGAGATAAGAGCAGGCCACAACGAGACGGAGCGAGAGGGTTCGTCGAGCGAGCCGGTTGTACCGTTGACGGTGGCGCCGCCTGGTTCGGATAAGCCTGACGAAACGGGCCGTTAACGGGGTGGGGGTTGTTAGTGTGTTCCATGAGGGGTGCTCCACCACGACGCGGCTGCGCGATTGCGTCGCGGCGGATGCGGTAGGGTGGCAAAACGGTGGTGATTCCGGAACGCGCGTCGGCACTGGTCGAACCGTACATGCGTGCGAGAGAGAGAGAGACAGAGAGAAGAAGCTAGACAGACCGTGCGTGCGAGAGAGAAAGAACGAACGAGTTGACACAGGAGGGAGGGAGGCGGAACGGGAGAAGGAGGGGACGGCCTGAAAAGCTCGGGGCCAGGCTGGCTTCGATCGCTCAATATTCATCCCTCCGCCGGACGAGTGCGCCCGAGAACAGCAACGGCTCCAGACGAGGGCACCGTATCACAACCCTTCCTTCCTTCTTTCGCGTCGTCCTCGGCCCGCGCCACTGTTCCTTCGGGAGACCAGCGAGATCGCACGGAGGCGGGAGAGGTGGCGCATTAGGAGTTCGAGTAAAGGGGATCCCGGGACTAGCCGACGACGGTTTTGCTCGCGGTGGTATCATCACGCGGGGGGACTAGAGAGGAGAGATAGAGAGTTTGCTGGTGCCGTGTAACGGCGGACAGAAAACATACTAATCATATTGCAGCTAATTCGACGAGTATAAGAACAACGGGAACCCGGAATAATGGAGGGCAAGAAAGTCGAGCAGTATTACAGTCCGCCGCCGAAGCTGGGCAAATGGGAGGGCTTCAGGATCTTTCTGTGGAACTCCGAGACGGGACAGTTCCTCGGGCGTACAGGCGCTAGTTGGGGTAAGTGGTGTTCTTCGTATTTTTTAACGTACAGTGAAATCGAATTATGTCCCTGTGGACGTTCCGTGCCCCCTCCACCCCCTCGGTTTCCCATTGGGTTCGTTCGTTCAGGATACAGAGTCCTGTTCAAATCTTTTTGGGAGTTTCCTTTGGGATGGGTAGCCAATTGTAAAGAGCACGAAGGATCGATTCGGGGACATCTTCGTAGATTGGGTAAAGGATCGTTGGATGATATATAGGTTCGTAGCTTCACGAGAGGTTTCTTTTTTTTTTTTTTTTTTTTTTAATAGGCATCGCGAACAATTATCAGGGTGGCATAATTGGTGGCAGCCGAGGTTCACTCGATTGACATTTCATCGTGACGCTCCCGTTCCTGACGTAAAGTGTCGCAATGTACGCGCGCACTGCAGCTCACCAGCGATGCCATATACATGTAAAGATCTTCCGTGCTGCATTCTAATACGCGAAGGCGTTCTGGGTTCCCGGTTAAATCGATTTCTCTCGTCTAACGTCGATGCTACCGCTACGGGGGTGGGTGGGAGGGCTGTCGTTGGACTTGCATTTCTTCGCAGGTTATCGAGGCTGAACGTTTCGTGACTCGCAGGAAAATTCGTACGAAAAATCTCACGAAAATTCATACGAATTGCTCTGTAGTCACAATCGGTCTTTACGTTAAAACTCTGTCGGGCGAGTGGAAAAGGATACGGTCGAAGTGGAAGTGTCCCCGTTTTATCAGACGTTACGCGTATCCTGCCTCGATAATGTCTGCCTTCTCGATTCCACTCGTAGCATCCTTCTTCTGCCCGCGGGGAATTTCAAGGTTCCAAATTGGTCCCTTCGAAAGAATCACCGAGGGGCGGCAACCCTCGCGAATTCCATTGCCCTATTTTTCTCTGTTGGGGACGCTCGTGGAGGGGAATCGACCGAGGAATTGACCCTATCCTTTATGTCTGAATCCTTAATTTTTGCACGATTTGATTCACGTCTATGGTCGTATTTTCTAGTCGAACGTGGTGGCCTGAATGTAATCGTCTCGCGTTGGAACGATCCCGCTTGGGCTATCGAACGGAGGAGACTCGCTAGATGGCGGTGTAGTTTTAAAAATAGAGTTCAATTACTACAATTTCGAGGAGATATTCAACTTTGTCGAAGCAACTTTTTCAATTATAACGTTCTAGATGTCCGTGATTTCTGCTGTTTAGTGCGTGTGTGCCACTGTCCAGTGACGTTTACAAACGAATACCCCGCACTGCCCTCCTCCCCCCTCCCCTATCCTGTTATGTAACACAATTGCGGTAAGATTCGGCCGACAAGGATCTGTTATTGCGGGTACACTCGGTGAAATCAATTGCAGCCTGTACAGTGATCATAATTAACATTGCGCCTCTGATATTTTTCGAAGGATTTCACGGAGTTCGTATTCCTTGGAAGACAAATTGACAGAAACTGAGGGTTATCGGATGGGAACTGAATCTTCTGTAGTCGATCTTAGAGCAGAACGTCATGTTAACATCATTCAGCGACACTACAAACCGACGAGGCTCAATGGAATACAATGGAAAATCGCTCACTCCGAAGAATACAACCTAGTATTTCCGTTTATGCTTGAACAGTTCCAATTTCCACGTAGATGCAAGCACGATCTGTAATATGATTGTAGTACAGATCATCTGATTTTTTAAATTTTATTTGAAATTTCACGATCACTGCCTCTCTCATCCATTGGCTCCATTATGATCGAACTTTTGTTCATTCGTCCTTCAAGCTTCGAATCATCAGGGTCTTCGACTTCCTCTGTCAATTGAATTCACACCAAGTAGACACTCGCCACCGTCAACAATCCGTTCTGTGCCTTGCTTGAGCTGATCGTGAATTTCTTGTTCGGTTATCAGTGGTCCAAGCCTAAAAATACTCCTTCCTTTCGTCCGCCTAAATTCTTCCACGATCATACCGAGTAAACATCGTGAAAGAATTCGCTGTTATCGCTTATCGAAGCCGCGATTTCCTGACGTGTGTGCTTCGTAAACTGGTCGACGTCATTTCGTAAACTCGTCGACATCGCACGAGACGTTGGAACCCATTCGATCCGGAGTCGTCGCGTTAGCACGCTTAGAGACGGCTTATACACTCCGGTCGTGTCGGTTCGCATTCCTTGCACGTTCCGCCGCCGTTTTTACCCCTCTTTTTCCAACCCACCCCCTCCATCTGGGGGAGGGTTGATCGATTTCCGCCAAAATCAATAGAATCGGACGGTTCTTGCCGTTCCCGCAGAAATAGCCTGCTCCGATTTCAAGCGGTTCGACTGTTTGCGATTTGATTTCCCGAAACCTCATTATCTCATCGTTGTACACTGACGTGCAAACTTGGCTTTCGCTAGGGAAAAAAGTGGCGTTGGGAAAGGGCCTTAATTCTGCCATTTGAATTCGGAAGTTTTTGAAATTTATGTCTAATTAACATTCGATTTAACTATTAATTTTAGTACCTAGGATAAATTTACCAAGCGGTAGGAGACTTTCATTCTACGCCGCTTTTTCCCCTAGCGGAAGTGAACTTTGCTCGTGGGTGTACACTGACGTGCAAACTCGACTTTCGCTAGGGGAAAAAGTGGCGTGGGGAAAGGGCCTTCTACCATTTGGAAATTTTTGAAATTTATGATAAATTAACATGCGTTTTAACATTTATTTCAATACCTAAAATGAATTTACCTTACTTAAAAATATCCAGGAATATCGAAATCCCGTGTCACGGTACAGGAAAGCATGTTTTGAAAAAGGAATAGTACCATTTAGTAAAATACCCGATGCAAGGTTTCTTCAGGCGTAACACTTCCGGAATAAAATTGGGCGATATGTCTCCGTTAAATCGATTGTCAAAAGTTACTGTCACCGTCATCGAATACTAGTTTATTACCAGCATCTGTTCGAAGAACAGATCCCGTTTTAGACACGGAGATTCTTTCGGTAAACTGAAATATTCACCTTTTCTCTATTTATACGTTTATTGATCCGAAACAGGTAGGTGCACTGGTAGCATAAATAAAAGGGAATTCTCGGATTCTGGGGGTTTAAATAGACATTCTGGTGTTTCTATCTCTCTGAACGTTTAGCTTGAAACTCGACGAAAAGTAGCGCAGTTTCCAACGATAAATGTTCCTTTTCATTTTCGAGTGGCTGTTCGTACACGAAATAGGGTGAACCAGGTCTTGGATTTCCGGTTTGTTTCGACGAGGTTCAGAACAAGACAATTTTTCATTCGAGGTTGTGCTTTGCATTTGCGGTTGCTGTTTTTTTTTTTTTTTTTTTTTTTTTTTTTTTTTTTTTTTTTTTCGAGATATCGATCACACCGTACGCGAAACGCGACGGCGCCGCAAACTCAGAAGCCACCCGCGGTTCTTTGGTGAAGTAGGTCGTTGATATTGTTGCGTCTGCTGTCGATTCTTTGCACACAGGAAATGGCACCCCTTTGTGACGGCTGTCGTCGCCGTTTCTGCTACTTCCCCTCCACACCCCTGTCGAGAATTGGCCGATCGCGGGATCGTAGAAGGAGAAGTTTCACGCGAAGGTTTCGACGCCCTGGAACCGAAACCACGACGAGAAGTTTCGCGTTGGGGCCCGTTTTAAGGTCACCTAAATTCTATAGGTTCGCCTCATATGCATACGAATTGATTTTAAACGAGGACTGCCATTTCGCAAGAATGGCGAACCGTAAGCTTTGAAAACGTTAAGGGAAATCTTAAGGTCTCTCCGTTCGTGTTATTTTAATTATCGTTCATTTTTACGCGGCAATTTTACCCAGTATCGAAGTTAAAACACTGGAATTATCGAACCTGTCTGAATGGTGGACTTCATATTTTTATTGGTCTGTAATTTATCCACTGAAATCATAAGGGTGTACTTTTGTCGAGATTAATTTTAGCTTTTTAATTTATTACGCTGTATTGTATTGTGTGTATTAATATTAGGTCTACTGGAAAGTTCTCTCCGTCTTTGAATTAAAAGAAAATAATACATTTATTATGGAATCCACGAATTACCATCACGTTGGGTAGAAGTCATTAGTAACGATGGAAATTCTATTGTTCAGTAAATATTAATATATGTATTGAAAATGTATTATTTTCATTTAATTCAAAATCGGACTGAATTTTTCAGTAGATTTAATATATTAGGCAATTTAGTTTACTGGTGGATTTAGCGATAATTGTACTTTGTGTTCTGGAAGTTTATAGATTAACTTTCACGTGTGTCGTCCATCTAGTGACAGGTAAATATATGTTGCCTCGATTCGACTTCAACTGCGGCCCAGTTTCATTTAAGGATTAGTAATTTAAATTTCTTGGATAGTGTACAGCGGTTAATACGAGCACGGCACTTCACGTTCGTGTGGTTTTTTAGGTTAGAGATTTTCAGTGGTTTCCGAGAGATTTACAAAATGGAACGATTGTAATAATAATAGTGGTAATGGGTTTGTCGATTAATTAACAGTAACATTGATCAGTTACGGTTCCGTTTCAGTACCACCAGATAAAGGGCGTCGTGTGCACAAGACTCAACAGATTTCAAATCAAAGAGGAGTGCAATTACTGTAATTAGTAGACTGTGGGTGTATTTGCAAATTCCAATTTTCCCATAGATTAACTTTCAAAGGCAAGAATTAAAAATGAAGCGAACCTTTTTAGTAGAGTTAATTGAACATTTTACTTCGTTGCGTTTGAAATTTTACAAATTGAACAAAATTGCTGTCGCAGAAATATTGAATTCCACATTTATGTACAGAAAGCTGTACTTGAATTGTATTTAATCACAATCGATTACGACAGAGTGAGAATGTGATTTTCGACGAGTGATTCGTAAACAAAAGGTTACACTGTTTATTTTCATATACAAATATATGTATAGTTAAATAATCAGTGTACCTTTTATCATCTACCATGGACCCCTGCGGTTTCTCTCCAACATCTTCCGCCATGTTGACAGAAACGAAGTCCAAAATTTAAACTGTAAATTGTGTATTGCACTTGTACATATTGGTACACCTAAATGTAACATAAAATCGTGACAAAAAAAAATATTACTTTCTTAATAACAAAGCATTCACGGAACTGAAAAATCCGATTACAGAGGGGTTAATTCGGAGTTCGTTCAAGGGACGCAGAGCGAAAGGAAGGGGTATGGGAGAGGGTAAAATGGCCGATAGGCAATAGGAGGAAATCTGATATCGTACAAGTCTTCCTCCAACGAGGGTAAGACGTGTAGGGTTGGTTCAGACGAGGCGAGACGTAATCCAGCAGCGCGGATATTTGTCCAATGTAGCGAGCTCCCGCACACTGGGATCAATAACCTACTCTGCTTTTCTCGTACTAGGAGGATAGGTAGTAGCGCACGACACAGCCCCTACGCTCTTCTTTCCGGTCTCGTCTCACCTCCCCTTCACGTCAATCTGTGCTCGTTAGAATAGAAATATCGTGGACACGAGAAAAGGAAATTTATTACATCGAAAATTGTGCAATTATTCGTTTGTCAATTCTCTCCCCTGGTTCCCCAAATTTGTTTTAACTTAAAATAGAAATATCGTGGACACGAAAAAAGGAAATTCATTATATCGAACAATGTGCAATTCGTGCTGTTCAATTTCCCCTTTTGGTTCCCCTCATTTGTTTTTAGTTGGAATAAAAATATTTTGGAGAATGGAAAGAGAATTTATTCCATCGAAAAATATGCAATTCTTCTATTTTCTAATTTATTTTACGTTTGAAAATTGTATCGAATGATTGACTATTTTCTTAATTCGACTGTAATATAGTTTACGATATTTATTGAGAATTTCCACTTTTCTGATTCTTTATAGTTGGTCAAATTTGTTTGTTATAGAATGATTCAGGGTGTAATTTTAACCATAGTGATATCAAAATGGTAATGAATGGACTACGGAAGTTTTTGGAAATTCACGATTTTAGATAGTAATATTGTAAAAATCGAAAAATTTGATATATCTTTATGTCCTGTATTAAGAGCATTGGTATGTTAATAATAGTATCCAAATGATATTAAAATTTATTAAAGACTCTGTTTTACTACGTTTTGCAGATCAAGGGACGCCATGAATCCATAAACGTCCACGGTCTGGTGTACGGCGGTTGTATTACACTATCGTAAACAGTGATTCCGATAACGAATCGTAAATGCATGAACGAACGCATGCGTGTGTGATTCATTTTCATCTGTTTAACACCAACGAAGTATAAATAAGTTGTTCCTTCTGTTGAGTTAACAACTACGAAGAGAATATCCCAGTAGAGAAATGAAAAAAAAAGTGTGGACAATTCATTACAAATGGTTTATTTGTGTAATTACTTGATTACATTTGTCTGTTAAATTTAAAGATTCATCATCACAGGGAAAGTTTGTATACTGGTAAACGAGATTTTGTGTTTTAAAGTAGAGATTAAGCTCTTGGTGTCCCAAGACGATGAGTAGATTTGTTGCCAAATAGTGACAAAAATAGGTACTATGTAATCATTAAATATATAACAGGAGGACACGTGCCTCTAAAATAATTTTCTTAAAGCGCTGAAACTTTTAGATACCTTCCTCCGTGATCCACACTACACGTGTAATTTATTAAACAATTTTTAAACTGTTAGATTTTTGTGGGTGTATCATTTGATACATTTGATAACATGATTTTAACACGGTTCACTGCCACGTTTTTTTTTTTTTAAATGTCTCACGGCGCCAAACAATTTTTTTGCAGAAATATGCTGAGTACATCAATATATTAACCTCTTGAGGGATAGTGGCACGTATGTATACGTTTAGTTTTTCTTTCATTCAAGCATTATTTCGAAGGTGTAATTACATTTTGACTAGGAAATTCCTAAACAAAAAAGAATATTCCACCAATTGATTGTCGTTAATAATTATAAAGATATTTTAATTAAATACGACCGAAGAATAAACAAAAAGATATTCTTTCTGGTCTTAATAAATTCGTCCCTGAAGTGGTTAAATGTTTGACACCATTGAAACTCATTTTCGAAATTTGTTTACAGGCATCTTGATATTATTTCATATTTGTATAAAACTAAACCACTGCCCACGGAAACATATCTGTTGCACACTGTGGTGAACGTGTTAAAAAGACAATCATGTATCGGTATGTGTGGTCTTGAATACCAAGCAAAGCTTCCGACCGATTAATTAATATTTTAGTCGTAGAGCTTCGATACGTGTGTAACGTATGAAAATGCGGTGACAACAAATCGTGCGATTCCTCGAGGACGAATTGTTCGTTTATCACGATCAACGGAGATTCTTATAACAAACGCGTGGCATCGCTTACTCAATACCAATTCAGGCCAATTAGGCCTTGGATCATAATTGCTACGATGTTCTAGGCTTCGGTTGACACGCGTGCAACCCGCGAACGAATTGTTCCGATCGAAACAATTGTTTTGATATGAACATTGAGTGGAAAAATCGTGTTTACGATCCACAGGTTTTCTACGTGTTGCTGCTTGCTTCTTGTATATGAGGATTTACGACAACCAAGAGAGAGATGGTCGAAAACATTGTAAATTAATTTCTGTCTATTCAGCTTTCACTGTGTTACACCTTTTATTCTTATGTCCAATAACTTCTCAGGTGTATGGAAACGTAATGGTCGTTCGGTTTAAGTCGTTGTATCGTGGTTTTATTTCATTCTACCTATGGGGGAATTTCGATTCCTCCTAGAAGAATCGTGGAAGGTTATAGAATATCAGAGAAACTGGTTTAAATGACAGGAAGAATTAATAAAAAATGTTAATTTAGTCCTGAAAACTTTGTATTTAAAGCATTCTGTGTACGTATTTTCATGAGTAGAATATATTCTACTTTTCATTCTTACTTTCATTAAACTCTGTGTAAAAAGCTTTATTAAATTCGATTTCCAAATAATTTTCCGCAAATGTGTTGTGAATCTGATTTAATTCTGTTGAACATCGAAAAGGCACCAAGGATCAGAAACTACGAAACTTTCTTCGTGCTTACAGTGGAAATTTAATGTTCATTAATGTACGTTTCCTTCTGCTGTTTCATGTGGAACAATTACTAACATGCTCCTCATTGTTTGTTACAGCGAAGATTTTGTTATTCTACATTATTTTCTACGCCGTGCTCGCCGGTTTCTTCGGAGCTATGTTGACCGTTTTCTACCAAACGTTAGACCCGAACCAGCCGAAATGGCAGCTGGAGAATTCCTTGATCGGGAGCAACCCTGGCCTCGGGTTCAGGCCCATGCCCCCAGCGAGTAACGTCGAGAGCACCTTGATCTGGTACAAAGCCAGTGACGAGGGTAACTTCTTGCACTGGACGAGGGAGCTGGACAAGTTCCTCGAAGGTGATCGTCTTATCTTTATACTGATTCCAAGGAAATGTTCTGTCGTTTTTTTATTTTGTCAAGTTTCAAAGCTTCTTGTTAGTAAATAACAGTTTTGAGCTTAATATACGGAAAGCCCTCCTACCAATCAGAGCTCGGCTGGCAGACTCGCGCTCTGATTGGTTGGGGTTTTTCGGTAATATCTCGTTAACAAAGCTTCGGATAACATTTTTGCTAAGGAAAAACTTGTTTCAAATCACCTCTCGAGTCTCCCATTTCTGGGTCCTCCAACATTTTTGTTACACCCTGTATATGTATTTACATACGATAAATATATATATATATTTATCGAACGACATACCGATGCGTGTATTAGAATACTAATATTAATCTATAAGCGCGAAAACCTTCTTCGTTCTAACTAGTCAGTTACGTCAGTAGACTGTTAAATCTGGTCAAGGCGAAGCCAGTCTTCGGATCGGAGAGGACAGGTCGCGAAATATATATCGCTCTGACATTGAAAAAAGAAAAATATATATATTAAGTTATAACATTTACATACTTGTTAATCTGTATATATTTAAAATACAGATAGATTGAAAATTCCACTTTCATCAAGTTCTTTGAACGGTAAAAGTAAGATAAAGACGGTCCAAAGAATAAATCTAAAACATTACTTTGTGCGTTGTTTTTATCGAATAAATCTTTTCTCATCAGAGACGAAATATAGAGACTTCCTATAAAATACTATACGTGCTACGAGTAAATATATGTATACTGCTTTAACGAAATTAATTTTGGACTCTGTCCAGAGTACCAGAGGTCTCCCACCAACACAAATGGCGCCCAGAAGAGGATGGTTTGCGACTATGGGAAACCACCGGCGCCCGGCAAGGTCTGCGACGTGGACATGACGATGTGGGGACAGTGCACGAAGGAGAACAAATACGGTTACAATAAATCCGCTCCGTGCATTTTCCTGAAGCTGAACAAGGTATGCGACCTGGTGTCATTAAATAGTCAGCGCGTTTGAGAGTGTAGACATTTCGTTTTTTGGGTGTCTTGTTTGTAGGGATAAACCGAATATCGGTATTTATTTCGGTTTTTAGTAATATATCGATTTCGGTAATATTCGAATCTATCATGTATACTATAGAAAAACCGAAAAAATACCGGTATTTATTTCGGTTTTCGCTAATATAGTTTCGGTATAGTTTTGCTGGCATAATACTGGTATCAAAATCATACCGGTTTTAAGTTTCTCCGGTATTCCTTTTTATTTAAACAGTCTCCGATGACTTTAGGAAACTTTGGTAGACTAAGGTATTTTGTAGACAGTTAGTGATTGAACGTTGCTTGTTTTTCATCGTAGATTTTCGGCTGGAAGCCGGTCTACTACAACGACACGAAGAATCTGCCGTCGACCATGCCTGCTGACCTTCAGGAGCACATCAAGCAAGAGGAGAACGCGAACAGGCTGGACACCGTTTGGGTATCGTGCGCCGGTGAAAATCCAGCCGACGTCGAAAACATGGGGGCGATTCAATACATTCCTCGCCGAGGTTTTCCCGGCTTCTATTTCCCCTTCACAAACACCCCGGGATATCTCAGCCCTCTCGTAGCTGTTTTCTTCGAGAGACCTAAATGTACGTGAGATCTTTACCGCTGATGGTTATGCAAATATAGATCTTCATGTACTAATCACAGACGAATTGGAACCATATAGAAATTTGTCTAGCCTATTCGAGGTAAACTTGGTAACTGTATCGAGTTCTGGATACAGTGAATCATCGACGAGTGTTCGAAGGCGCCTGAGTGTTCAGACATCATTCCCACCACTGGGGGATCCCCCGTGAAACCAGTCAAGTGCCCAATGATGGGGATGACGATGGAACACTTAGGAGCCTTTGAACATTCATCGTTGATTTACTGTAGTCGTCTGTATCTGATCAGAATTCTCAAACCTTGCTTCTCTATGTTCTACCACAGACGAGGTATAGGAGTAAATATTTCATTCAATGTCTTTTTGCGACCTACTTTTCTGGAGGTACGTCACCCCATTTCCATTTTTGTGTCACTACCCACCGCAGATTCACCGTTCTCAAAACGCAGAGGTAAAATCATCGGCTGTTTAAGGTGTTGGTACTACAGTTTAGACCAATTCCCATAAGATGAAAGGTCTGTTCTTATACCTCGCCAGTGGTTCTGCAACATTCACCATATCTAAAGATACCCTAAACTTCTTGCTTCGACCTCTCCTAATGCAAACGGAACTGTGCAGATGGCGTGCTGATCAACATCGAGTGCAAGGCCTGGGCGCACAACATCATCCACGACAGATTCGAGAGGCGCGGCTCGGTGCACTTCGAGCTAATGGTGGACTAAACGGCGTCACCCGGGGCCCTCATCATTTTTGCCAGACCACTACCAACTGCGTCCAAGATATCTGTTGGAGGAGGAAGAAGAAGCAGAAGCAGAAGAAACAGGAGTAAATTTCTTTTTTAATCAATATCTCGCTGGCGGATTCGTGACCACTCCTTCTTTTCTCCGGTCCCTTCATCCGTCGACGGTACCGCCTCCCCCTTTAACCCCAAGCCGCGTTTCTTCTCGTCGTCGTATTTATCGTAGGATCCGTCACGCGTTCACAACACGCTCATTCTCGCTATTCTCATCGTCGTACCGTTGTTCTCTTTCATTCGCGATATCTCTCTCCCTCTCTCTCTCTCTCTCTATATATATATATATAACCGTCGTTTTAATTCATACTCGTGTCGCGCGCTTCTTACGAGACCATAACACCAGGGGGGGTTGGATCGTTCCGCGTAACGGTCGTGCGTTTCATTTCTTCTCTTTCACGGACACAACCACGCATACACACACTAAGGTCAGAGACACGCGAGAACACGAAGACATCATCGATCGACGCTTCCACGAGCAAATGATTTATCACGGGACGATAGATACGGACCAGTGTAAACAAACGAAAGAAAAAAAACATAAAAAAAAAAAAAGAAACGAAATTGGCTATTATACAAGCTGTAGAGACACAGAATGATACGTACCAACGGAGCACGCATACGCGGGTACGTGTCGGGATGCACAAAAACACAGTTCAGCGGAAAAATTCTGCACAAAAATACGAAGAAAAGAAAAAAAATACAGAAGATCGGCGGTAATCCCTTCTTTATATCCCAGGGGGGGGGGGCGAAGGGGAGTGGTCGTACTGTCAGGATCTAAGTATCGTTCGGGGTATCCATTGGAACGCGTAAAGAGGTTTCCCTTTGATCTTTCGCCCCTTTCGCGAGTTTTTCCACCTTTCTTTTCATTTTCTTTTCTGTTCGAACCGTTTCTTCACATCCCATGTATACCCCCTTGTTTTTCTGATTTTCGTTCTTCCCACCACCCACCCCCGTCATTTCCAGCCTCTCGTAGCAGGCTTTTGGGCCTGCGCGTGTGACGTGTTTCGTTTCCTTGATCCTTTGATTTCCCTTCAATTTCCACGAGACCCGTCGGTACTCGTCTAGCTGACGAGAACCGCCTAACGTGTAGGGTACACCGAGGATAAGAATAAAAAGAAACAAAAAAATAATAAAGAAAGCAAACAATCGATAACTCTTAGTTCGTGCCACGTAGAGACGTATTAAACTGAAACAATGGTGAAAAGAAGAAAAAATATTAGTGTCTTTAACGCCCGTCGGTACGGTGCACCCGGCACGGTGGAACTTTTGATTTCGAATTCCAACGAAGAAGCTCTCGGACGCGGCTCTCGGCGAATCTTGATCGAAAGTTCCGCCGTTCTCGGTTGGGAGGAGGGAATGGTCGGAAACGATCGACGATTCTGCCCGATGGAAAAAGTCGAGATTGACGGTTGCGATCGGGCACGCGGGAAAAGTGGGGAATATGGATACACGAGAATGGTCGTCGATCGGGGTTCGGTAGCGATTTCGATGGACCCGCGGCGGCGGAACTTTTCCTTGATAAATCCCCTTGGATTCTGGTAAACCGATCTCGATAACGCGTGAACACCGATATTGCTCCCACGGGCGGAACAGGAATTCTCCGTGTGAAATTGGAAACACCACGAAACGATTGTACATAGAACCTTCGGTTTTTCTTTTTTTCGAAACGATCAAACGGGACACGGCCCGATTTTTTTGATTTTTCACTCGAAGTTCCGCCGGTACGGGGTACGGATCGTGGACGCTGTGTGGAGTATTCGGTGTGCGTGAATTAATGGTGGTAACGTAACGGAGAGGGGGGGGGGGCAGAAAAAAAGAAAAGAAGTAGAGAAATTGATTTGTTTTAGGTAAAATACACTATTCTCCGTTAAGTTTCAAACGAAAAGAAACCAAAAAAATCTCGATACGAAAGTTGTTGCTATTGTTCGCGCTATCGGAATGGAAAAGCAATTTACAGATAGATGAAGAATTCTATATATATATACATGTATAAATATTTTAATTCGCGGTGTTTTTATTTTGTGCGTAAAACAGAATTGCTCAAGTTCGCGACGCCCGGAATAATTCGTGTCGATCAGTTTCACCGGGGGTGTGCGAGATGAATTCCAAGTGAACGCGAATAATATTCGATATTGTTACCGCCATTAGCGTGTGTGTCGGTGAAAGCGCGGGATATTTAAAACGGAAACACCAGCTGCGGAAGACGCCGGGGTTTCGTTGGATTTCGATTTGTCGAGAAACAGCGCGCGGACTGCACGGGGAAAAGTTTAATCAGCCTAGTGATAACCGTACGCAAGAAAAAAAAAAAAATACCGTATGGAATATGTATTTATGATTATATTGTACCGCATGATAGTATCTAGCGCTAGTCCACGCAATCGTATAGTCGATAGGTTGTATCACGCAGTCTGGAGATCAGAGGAATCATGTTCTATATACATATACTATATATGGACCGTTTATTTTGAAAGTGGTGCAAGTCCATTTTCCAATTCCATTTCATTTTATTTTAGTTTACACTAAATTTAGCATAAATTACGTCATTGACCGTTTATTTTGAAAGTGGTGTAAGTCCTTTTTTAAAAAAAATGAGATACGACACGTAATTTATGCTTAATTTAGTGTAAACTAAAATAAAATGAAATGGAATTGGAAAATGGACTTGCACCACTTTCAAAATAAACGGTCCATATATATATATATATGTACGTAATAAGTGACACTTATTCCTCGAACATCGTTCGTTGAATCTGTGAATACTTTCTAATTCGATTTACGCGCGGTTCGAGATACCATTTAAGCAGCGTTCTCTCGAAACTTCTGATACTTTACACAATGTCTCTCGTAAGAATAACTTTTAGTGTCGTTTCTACAGCATTTATTATTCGCTTCGCCATCGATAGTCAGTGGTTCGGGACTTTCCATAAGCGTTGCGCTAAGAAAACGCGTTCTGACACGCCTGCTGTTGTTGTTGTTGTTGTTGTTATTGTTTTTATTTATTCATTGCACGTAAACCTACGAAAGAATCGTATAGAACGTGTTCGCCCGCTGATCTCCTGTCTTTGTGGCTTGTACTTAGAAGAAAAAAAGAAAAAAGAAACAAAACTGGTTGTCCCGAGAGCTTGTTCGTTTTTTCGAAAAGACAGCGTTCGCGACACGGTGGTCGTCGCCCCTTTGCATATCCGGATCCTGTTTGTTTGGGCTCGCGGCTTCCAAACCACGCCTGGACAAAAAAAGAAACACACACACATACACACAAACACAAAACAGCTTCGAAAAGGGGGCTGGCGTTCACGTATTTGATATCAAAAAGAAAAGAGAGAGAAAAAAAAACGAATAGTCGAGGAGAATCGTCCTCCTCCTTGATCGTTGCTCGGATTACGCTTATATACATATATATATATGTCTACATATATATATATGTACGTTCACTACCAAAAAAAAAAAAAAAAAAATCATGACTGCCAAATATGTTCACTACCAAAATACAAATCTGTTACCTGTATTACATATAACGTATAAATGTTTCTTCTCGAACGTTTTTTCATTCGGAATTCTAGTTATCTGTTTCGCACTCTCCACGAATTCTTTTACCTTCATATACATATATATGTATATTGTACGCCGCTGCCGAGAGGAAAGTGGAGAGGTCTATAGAAAAAAAAAAAAGAAATAGAATTCTCTACACGTCCGAGCGACAAGTGCACCGTCAGTCTTCCCGATTGGCGGTGTTACACGAGATATCATAGATCCGATCACGTGACCGTCCTGCTAAACATCCGAACGGGATTCACGGTCGGTATCGGAGACAGTGAGACGAGGAGAATTAAGTACAAAAAGATACCCAGAGTGACATCCACGATCGCGAGTGATTCGAAATAATAAAAAATAAAGAAGAATAAAGAAAAGGAAAACAATAACGAAGGAACAAAAAAAAAAAAAACGGGCGGCGACTTCGACTAGTGAGCGCTGGCCGGATGAAATCGAAAATAATTTCATTGCTATTTATTCTTAACCGTTGTAAACGAGCGAATCGTTGTATGATTTAACGATTTTTCATGGGTCCTCGCCCGGAACCGTGTTGAAATCAGACAGAGCCACGTAAAAGAACCCAAAACAAAGGAGAAACGAAGAAAATAAAGGTGAAAAAAACTTAACACAACTAGATTACTCGTCAATGATACTATTAACTTTTAAGAAAAACCAAAAAGAGGAAAACATTAAAAATTAACCGTTGTAAACGAGCGAATCGTTGTATGATTTAATGATTTTTCATGGGTCCTCGCCCCGGAGCCGTGTTGAAATCAGACAAAGGCACGTAAAAGAACCTAAAACAAAGAAGTAACGAAGAAAATAAAGGTGAACAAAAAAAAAACTTAACACACTAGATGAACTCGTCAATGATACTATTAACTTTTAAGAAAACCAAAAAAAAAAAAATTAAAAAACAAAAGCGTAGGTAGAGAAGCGAGGGTGGGAGGGGGGAGGGGGGGCAGGCATCAGGAGGACAGAAAGCAGAGGAAAAGAGTTCTGACGAGACTTGATGATGATGATGATGATGATGAGTCACACGTTGGCGGGTATAATGTTCTATTAGGGATTATTACACAGTGTATAGAGCCACCGATCGAGAGCGACATTATTATATGTATCATTGCGAATGAGCTGTTTCTAATAACGTGTATTGTTTGACACTGCGAGGGGGATAATGACGCTCCGCGCCGTGAACGAGGGAAACAGAGAAAGTCGAGAACGGGAAAGATCGTTTGGTATGTTCGAAGGGAAAATAACGTTTACTAGTCATCGACTCAACCGTTGCACGGAGTGTAACCATGCTTAAAGTTTTCTTTGTTCGCCGCGTGGAACCGTTCGGCTATTCGGGGCTCGAGCGGGCGTAATCCAGAGACTTTGGGCCGGAAAGCTGGTAAATATTAGGGTGCCTCGTTCCGAAAAAGCTGGGCCAGAGGTCATACTCGTCGAGGGTAGTCTCTGTTGTCCTCCACGCTCGTTCACCAGACGCTACCTTAAATTTGGATAAATCGTCGGTCGGGGTAACAATATCCCCGAAATCAGAGAACGTTCATTTTCGATTTTGCTCCGGAAATTGTTAAATTAAGTTGAATCTTGGCATGAAAATATCTGCAAACTCGAACAATGATCGTTTCTTCAGATCGAATGCTTGCGAAAATGAAAGATCAATCATTCCCCTATGATTTTGGGAAAAATGGTACCTCTGACTGGGGTCGAAGTTACTCGAACTAACGGTACTTGGGTGACGGGTGTTCCGTGTGTGATAAATCGTTGACTCGATTAGCGCTTTAAGTATGAACGCGGGAGACGTGTGTACGTGCGTCGATGAGAAATGTCCGTCGAGTTGCGAAGAGAATATCGGCTGGAGTGTGCTCTGTAATTGGTATGGTAGAAACGAAAAAAAAAAAACAAAAACACAGACGGGGGACAGATTGGAGTGCATTTAACACGCCGATGATATAACGAATGTAACGAACATATATATATAATATGTACTTATCGCGGTTAATTAACGATATGACACGAGTTATCGAGCCCAAAAAAGTATTCGCCAACCGAAAGGATAGAGTTTTCCGGTAATTGATTAGCGAGAACGTTGACAGAACAGAACTCGCGACGTACGAAATCGTAGAGGACGAGGAACCATCGGAAGAATGATTGTTCTAATTAAGATAGTTAATCTCAGCGAGTAACTTTTTAAGCAGGATTCACGTATATTGTAACGCGTATATGCATGCATAGACGTTAGGAGAATTATTCGTTGGATTTGTCGAACGGAACACGCGTGTGTACGAAAAATATTCCAGGGATTCCCCGTGTATTTCTGTACACGCGTGGCAGGATCGTTGATTTTTCAGTCGGTATAGTAGGCTATACCGTTGTAGGTTGGTATACCTGAGAAATCAGAAGTGAGAATTGATCGATATACACGTTGGTATATACAAACTCCTCTCGATTATTGTCCAGGCGTTATCCCCACCACTTGTCTTGACGAGGTTCGTGCTTTTGGTAAAAAACATATTTACGAGGGTCTGAAACATTTCTCCCTATAAGATTATTGTCCCGGCATGGACCCGAGTTCGGGACAATAATCGAGATGAGTCTGTACACAAATGTTCCGAGACCAGCCGATAAAAACGAACACGGTTTATCGTACAGATCGTACTTTTGTGATACCAAATTCCGTCGTGGACATCACAGACGTTATCGATCCCCCCGTCGGTTTACTCTTGCGTTCCTCCATCTTACATCTGTGCCCGAAGCAACGGTTCACACCGATCACATCGCTTGCTCGAATTATCAAATCTCCGGATATAAATCTGTTCCCGACGGGTGTTCGTAAACGGAGCCAACGAAACATCTGTGACGATTTTCGAGGCAAGCGGGGCATTGGAAAATACGTATACACGTGGAGGAATATCAAAATTTCGACTACAGCGACATCTGCCTTTTGTTCGTGCCCTCGGAAACGCACGTTCTATGAGGAGGAGGTTCATCCGAAAGGAGGCTAACCGAACGTGATAGTAAGAAACGTAATCCAAAGAGATTATTTGAAGAAAAAGAAAAATAATGATACAACAAACGCGCCATCCTGTAAAATTGGTGCTATTCTATATAACACGAAAAACCATTCATCGTCGGACGTTTATATCGCGAGAATTCTATCTTGCGGTGATCGATGGAATTCCCATCGGACATCACGAGGGCCCGAAATTAGGGGATTGTCGTCTTTCTTTGGGCCCTCGTGTTAATTACACACACACTTATTGTTACCGAGTAAAAAAAAAAAAAAAAAAACAAAGAGTTACCAATGTACTTAAATCTATTACGATGATGTTAAGTATTTAGATCTTGGGGAATGTGTTACCGTTAATGACGTGTACGCGGAACCACGTGGATTAGTATTGTACCGTATGTAGCAGGGGACAACACGATTGGGGCTCTCGTAATCCACGAAGCTAATTTACTGGTTCGCTTGGATTATGAAATTAGAGGCGTAGGATTGTTGGTTGACCCGTTTAGTTCAAACGAGGAATGACAGATAAGAACTCGAAAATTGTGAGAAGTTGATCGGGAAGGGAAGACAAATGTCGATGGTTTGTTTTGTTGTTGTTGTTTCACACGAGGTCTTGATAACGATTTACGGTCACACACACGCTTTTGTCACTCTCTAGACCGTCGAACGATCGAGCGTAATAACACGAAAAAGACATAATTGTTACGTTTCGTTCAGTGGAGAGGAGTTTTAATATCAACGAGCTTTCGGTTCGAATTTTGTTCTTTGCGACGTCGCCCCTGATTTCGAAGCTCGGACGTCGAATCCGGCGTCGAGGTCTTTAAACATGGACACCTGGTAATGACTCAAGAGAAAAACAAAAACAAATGGTATGGCTGTTGACATCATTATGCTTGAAATGTGTTATGAAAAATAAACAGAATGTACAAAAACTTGACCCTTGTGTGTGTCGTTTTTACCCGGTCGCGTGGCAAGAGGAAACGAAAAGCATCGCCGGGGTTTGCTGTTACGAGGCTGGAGGGAAACAGTATTTCAAATATGGCGAAATAAATAGATATTTCGTTTAGTGTTATTGGTTTGTCAATTTTTTGAACCAGTAGGTATTTAATATATCTTTTTTCATATTTAGTTGAAGAGGTTTGGAATATTTGTTGTACAGTGTAGAATATGAATCAGAAATTTGTTAGTATATGTGCCTAATACCCTGCAAATTTCAGATTGATACATTTGTTCGTGAGTTACAACCATAACTATGACCGAACTTATTATTTCTTGACACTCTGTATTCCACTTGTCTCAAGCTACACGGAGCTGATTCGCTTATCTGATCATTAACGAGGTATATTCTAATAATATGGTCATTTAGTGGGCCCTTTTTTACTTGTCTGACCATGTACAGGGCGTATTCTACTTGCCTGACCATGCACGCGGCACATTCTACTTGTCTGACCACGTACAGTGCGTATTCTACTTGTCTGACCATGCACATGGCGTATTCTACTTGTCTGACCA
The DNA here is from genome assembly GCF_001272555.1 of Dufourea novaeangliae. Classification (NCBI taxonomy): domain Eukaryota; kingdom Metazoa; phylum Arthropoda; class Insecta; order Hymenoptera; family Halictidae; genus Dufourea; species Dufourea novaeangliae. The sequence continues at coordinate 315,040 of NW_015373993.1, read as the reverse complement.
CACACGCAGCTTATTCTATTTGCCTGGTTGCATACTGGGCACTTCTACTTGCTTCAAAACACACGACTATTTCACTTATCTACTTGCATATCTGTTAAATAACAAAATTTTGTTAATATAACATACTAGTATTAGTCGAGATAATAATAATAATAACATCAGACGTCGAGTTATGAAAGGTTTGTCCAGATTTCGATATTTTATAATAATTCATAACTATAAAACCTTTCTAAAGTTTTCGATTCTCATGTATTATGGTTAAAATAAAAACGAACCGAGACAACAGTAAAAATCAAGTTTGTATTAGTGAATATATTGACACAATACACGGACTTGTCAACAGCTATAGGATCGAGGCGAGAAATATAAAACACCGATTGCACTTCTTGAAATGTACAATATATTTCGACAGGTCCAATACAGCGAGGGATTACAACAATGCTCTGGGAATAATTTCGTAGATTGACGTCAATGTGGTTGAAGTGCACGCACTACTTGCCTATCCAAAGATCATATCTAAGTATAAGAATGATATTCCGATGTACCTATACATATGTTAGCGTTTCGGTCGTTAGAGGATAATTTCCTTTTGTGAGAAAATCGTCTGAAAGTAACGGTAAGGACGAACAAATGCGCGCACTTCGTCTTGGTGTAGTTTTACTGAACTAACGTTTGTCTCGCAGTTTAAAAATATTATGATACAAAAAAGTCGTCGGTGTACAGAAATATATGTATAATTTATGATTCTCCTTAACAGCGGCAGGAAACGTTTGAACTATCGTGGCCCGTGGTCATGAAACGACAATTGTGAGAAGTGCAATTATCGATTTCCAGCATTTGTCGTAAGATGATCCACGGTGGCAGGAACGAGTCAACGTGTACAAATCCCTTGATGCTTCTTGGATGATTCCTCGATACGGCAACGTTCGAATTTTTAGTCGTTTCTGAATAATTACTTTTCTGTTTTTGTTTTTTTTTTCTTACAAAATACACATGATCGATTTTTAAAAACAAGCTACCGGAGAAACTGCACGATTACAACACGCGTTTAAAAAACACTTTGAACAAAATGGAGGATCGTCTAATAATACTATCCGTCTCTGAAACATTCGGTGCTTAGAACCGTTGGTATGCTATGTGCCACAATGGATCGTGTCGTTAGTGGGGTTGATGTTCGTGTAAAAATTCGATAAATTGAAAAACGATATTGCTCTATTATGTTCTGTTGATATATAATCACACTTGGTGCATCGATTTTTACACAATTATCAAACCTGATAGCCATTCGTTGAGACACTTTACATAAATGAGATTAAACGCATTAAATAAAATTATTATTATTATTATTATATTAAGAGTGTACAATTCGTTTTTATCATTGATATTTGGCTTTTGTATAAAATACAGCGTAAAAAATAAGGAAAAGGGAAATGCATGTTGTACACTGAAACTCGTTAATAGACCCATCATCCAGGCTACCTACAGTCAAGTCGAAAAAAGAATTGACCAAGGTCTCCTATTAATCACTCTAAGGTGATTCTTGCTCTGTTAGGTTAGATGACGAGACCAAGTATACAGAAAGCGATGCTAAAATCTTTATATAACATAATTCCTAATCTTAAAGAACTTTGGGAGATACTTTCACCAATTAATGTTAAACCTTCTGAACTCTTGCTGAACCTCTATCGGAAGTCAACCTCGTGAATCGACTTTCTAGGTTAACTGCCTTAACCGTCTAACCTATCCCCCAACGATATCACAAGGATTCGTTCTTCCTAATATGTCGGATATTTTTAAAATGATTATTGCATGGATTACCAAAGTATAGGAACAATGTCACACCAAAGAGAGTGACATTTTTTTTAAATCAGAAACATGCAAGACATTCGAAATGTTCTGTTCCGAGATAGATCAACGATTGCTTTTTTTTTAGGTTAAGTCATCTTTCTCTAGAATCTCTATATTCTGCCCTCTTTTAGGAGAAATTCCGAGAAACCGAGTGTTTTCGAGGAAATTAAACCTATTCTTTTTAAGCTGCTTATCAATTGGTCGAACAACTCCGCGAGAATGAAGCAACGAATAATCTTAAAGCGATACGTTCCGACTCGGCGTTCCAGAGTGTACGAAAAAGTAATGACGCTTGGAAAATCGAAGATCTACACATATTAGTCCTCCCTTTATTTGTTTACTATATGCAAAACGCTACAGCTTACACATTGCATATACAAGTATGCGTTTAATAATAAAATCCAAGAAAAAAAAAAAGAGCTCTTATAATCCCACTGTCCAGTAACAACGTGTTTCGGTTAAATTAAAACGCAACCCTCTCTCGACGCCAACGACGCCGACTTATCATTTCGTTCTCGTGTCCATACTCTGTCGTACCCGATTCCCCCGATAAACGCCGTTACAACCAAAAAAATGGTCACGTAGGGTTTCGGTGAATACACGGTTCTCCCATCAAAATACGTTCCGACTGGATCGTATTGCAATACCGTCATCGCCACTCATCGCTGCTCAACACAAACAAACCAAATGAGAAGAAAAACAATGATCGTATACTTATTCGTAGTAGAGATCACGCAACAGAATTCATTCTTATAATAACAACGTATACGATGCGTTTGGGACCGGGTGGCTGACAACGCACGATTGTTATTTAGTCGATGGCCAGTAATTACAACGAGCCACTTTTTATAATAGATTGTTTTTTTTTTTCACATCATCAGAAAAATGTATCAAGTGCACGATTACAATTCGAACGAATGGATCACAACGATCAGAATAGCCACCCCGTTCCAGTTCGCAAACTGCTGTTCGTTACTTCGAACAACGTCCATCGAGTAATCGGTGGTGTCTACCGGGAATAGCCACTGATCTATCACACCGACCCTCCGACGAACAAAAGTCAATAAATGGTCCTTAAAAAACAAGCGAAATAATTCTCGTGAAAAGATCAAACGACGTAATCAGATACTCTTTCTCCTTTCTCTCTCTCTCTCTCTCTCTCGTAATAGGTTCCTATACAATAATCGTGGATTATGTACAGACATTCCTCGTTGATCAAGTGTCAGTGTCTCGCCTATGTCGAACAGGAAATGTGTCTCCCATATGACGGGGGTATAGAAGTAGACCTGACAGGAATATTATTTGTGTACCACTGAAATGAACCAACATTAGGGAAACAACACAGTGTGTTTGTGTGCCTCCTTTTCGGACCGTGTACGATCCGCTATTCGGTAGAAAAAGGTTAAAACCACAGCGTCCGTCCACGCTGGAGAGCCTCATATTGCTCCACGGATCCGATATTACTCGATATCCATATTCGCTTTCGAATACCTAAACAGGTTCCTCCGTTTAAACTCCAGATGTGTGTCACAATCTGAACTTGCTCTCAGATATACGTATATTTATATATATGTATATATATATATATATATATATATATATATACATATATACTTTGAAGTAGGGATCTACGCTTGGTTTAGACAGTCGTGGAACTTGAAGTAGTGGATCTTCATGGCTCTGTTGTTCGGGTATTTGATCTTGCAATGGGGACAGGTCGCGTCCACCGCTCCCTGTACCACGTACAGTGCCAGATCTGTCTCACGATGGAAGTTCTTGCTGTGCTCAGCGTCGTAGACGGTGTTGTGTGTGGACAGCATATGATCGGTCATCGCCTGTCGATTGAACACGTGACGGCCGCACAGATTGCAGCTGAATATCATACTTGTGTGCGTGAGCTCGTGGGCCTTTAACGCCGCATGGGACGGGAACATCAGCTTGCATCCGTCGACGGGACACGCGTACTTGGGCGGTGAGTTTTTGTGTTTAATGGTGAAATGCTGTCGTAGATGCGATATGGCGGAGAACGATTTGAAGCAAACGTTGCAGCACACCTTGCCGTCGTTTCCAACCAATGGGACGCATTCTGTGGTCGAGGTAGTCGCTGCTTTCGCGGCGTTCTTCATCATCCGTGACTTACTGTGCATCAGCTGTTTGTGTTTGTACAACACGCTCATGTTCGGGAAGAACTTTCGGCACACGTGACACATGACCGGTTTCTTTCCAGTGGTGGTCGTGTTCACGGCGATCGTCGGTTTCTGCGGTACATCCTCTTTCTCAAGTTTCAGCTTCTTCGTGGCTGATTCCTCCTGCGATGTTCTTCGTGTGCTGGATGGATAGATCAGGTGCTGTCGTTGATTGAACATCTCGCTGTGCAGATTCATTTGATGACGTTGCAACGATTGATTGCTGCAGAACACTTTGTGGCAAACGTTGCATATGTGCTGGGCCACCGTTGGTTTCTTCATGATCGATTGGAACTTGGCGGCGGCTACGTTGGTGGCTTTGTGCAGCTTCTTGTGTCGCCACAGCACCTTCTTCGAGCTGTAGAGCTTCCCGCATACGTCGCAAGGGAAGTTCCCTTGGTGTCGGGGTTTACGGACGCGAGTGAGGATCGGACAGGACTTGTGCCATTGCATGTGCATGTCCAACGTTGCCTTGTCGGGGAACACAGTGGTACAGATTTCGCACTGGAACTCCTCGCCGATCAGGTTCTTCTCGGACTTGTGGGCACAGTGCACGTCCCACAAGTGTTTCCTTAGCTCGGTGACGTCGTTGAATTTATCGTTGCATACCTGACATTGGAATTTACCTTGCGGCTTTGTCGGGGGCGGATTAGGGAATGATTTTCTTGCTCTGGCAGGTTTATCGGGACTGGTGTTCATGTCTTTCTCTTGTTTAGGCACGATCGAGTCTTTGATCGGTTTCTGGTCCTCGGTCGGTCTCAGTCGATAGCTCGATCTGTTGTGCCATCCACGGTGTATCTTGAGGGACGCCTCTTCTATGAACATTTTGCCGCATATGTCGCACTCGTAACCGCCGGCCTTTTTGTTCACGTGAGCAGTTTGGAAATGAAGATTCAGGTTCGCTTGGAAGACGAATGTTTTCGGACACTGAGGACACTGGCGCACGGGCTTGCTGGGCTTGTTGTGCTCGGTCATTATATGCCTATCGCGGATCTCCTTGCTCTTGAACGACCGGGAACAGTGGGCGCAACTGACATGGATTCTGGTCGGCTTGTGAACATTACGCGTGTGCCTTCTGAGATTCGCGTAGTTCGAGAACAGTTTGCCGCATTGTATGCATTCGTTTTTGTTTGTGCCCGGGTCCGAGGTGGCGCTGATATTCATCGGTTTAGAATCGTGAGAACTATCGTCCATAGTTCCATATTCGACGCACGAGCTGTTCGCGTTTCTTTCGTTGGGATCCTCTATACCATGATCCTTCATATGGATCTCTAATGCACCGGCGCTGCTAAACATGCTGCGACAAATCACGCAGGAGTAGATCTTCACCTTCAGATGGAGGTTCCTGTGCTCAGTTAGCTCTGCTCTGGTGGCAAATTCCAAGTTGCACAGAGCACAACTGTACTGGTTACTGTCCGATAGCCTACCGGCGTTCACCTCCGCCTCGAACGTGTCCCAGTCTTTAATGGGCGTCGAGATGTTTTGCGCACCTTTGGCAGGCTCCTGCTTCTCTAACACTGGCTTCCTGTTCACCGCCACACGATGCGTCTCGTGATGCGCCAGATAGTCGCTGGGAGAACGAAATTTAGCGTTGCAATCGGAACACGTGAAATCTTTCTTCTTATGTTCCAAAGTGACATGGGTGTGGAACTTTTTGAACACCAGGTACGTCATCCCGCAGTGCACGCATTTGTAGGATGTTCGAACCTCGGGCAGCAGACGCTGGCACAAGTCTCTGTGCTTGAGCATATTGGGTCTGTACCTGTAGATCATTCCGCACAAGTCGCAAACGTGATTGTGTGCCGGATCACCGTTCTTGTAAGGTCGGGGAATGTTCAATTCTCTTGCGCCTGATTTTCTCATCGATTCTTGTTTAAAAGCTGGCAGAGGCGAAATCGGTTTTAATTTCGGCGGGGATCGTGCTGGCGAGACTAGCTGTTGGTACTGTTTGTCCGAGTGCTTTGAAAGATGGCTAAGCAATTCTTTTCTATTCTGAAGGGAACGCAGACACATGTTACACGTGAAGTATTTTTCTTCGCCTTGGTTCGGGATCACAAGTGCGATCTTCATCGCGCACTCGAACGACGCACCACAGTGCAATTTATACATCGATCGGTCCGGGAACTCCGTCAAGCACGCGATACACGTGTATGGTCTCAGATCAGGCATATGCTGGCGAATGTGCGACAGTGTACTCCTACGGTCGCTGAACGATTGCTGGCAGGAATAACACGAAAACGTTTTCAATTGACTGATAATGTTTTGCTGCACTTGGGTCAACGGTGCATCTTTTTCCATACTCATCAACTCATCCTCCAGATCTTCGACCAACTCTTCTTCATCTTGCAACGCGAGCGTATCATTGCCACCATTTGGCTTCTCCGTGTGGAATCTTTCCATGTGTTTTGTGTACGAATATTTAGAATGTAAATGGATCTGACAGTGTACACATTTTTGCTTAAAAACACGCGTTCCCCTATAATGAGTATGAGGGCCTCTTCTGACTTTCTTTTTACTTGCTGATGTGGACGCACTGGGTTTTTGGGTTGAGTCAGCTTCCATTATTCTATCTTCTTTGTTGGAGAGGGGATTTGGTACAAGTTCGCTACCAGTGACAGATTCTATTTCTATGGTACAATCTGTATCATAGTCTTCTTGCGGCTCCAACTTTATACATACATCTGTATCTTTCGTCTGTGCTGGTTGAGCTTTCGGCACATCTGCCTCATCATCGGTTATTTCTTGAATGTGAATTGTGTTCACAGAGTTATTTATACTTTCTTGAAAATTAGTCGATTCCTAGAAGTAGAACATAGTACATTTGCCATATATCCTAATTTTTTCATGCTCTATTACCAAAATCAAAGTACTCACTACATCTGAATCACTGGTGGATTCTGAAATGACTTCGATATTGTCCTCGTAAAAATCCAAATCCACAGGTTCATCTTTGATAGTAACAACCTGCAAAAAAAAGGCAAGCGACACATTGATCACAACTATTCACAATACCCGTAGCAAACATTAGAATAAAAGAGGAATATTTACCATTGGGTTGGGTTGTAAATGTTTTTCTAGCCATTGATGTAATTTATCTTGCGATCGAAGACAAAGTTCCTTATAAATATGCCACTGATTTACACTTTTAACGCATTGTGCACATATCTGTGTTGTCAACTTGTCCGTGGCTGAAATCTAAAAAATCCATACAATGGATGAAAGGATGCATACTTCAGAGTCTTAATGTAACAAATAAGGGTGTTATTAAAGCAGGAACTCTCAAGAATATGCTTAAATAATCTTATTTTGATCGATATCTGTTGAACCAGCAAAGGCCAACCGAGGTATAGAAACACGGGGAGCATGTAGTCACCAAGTTCCAAGTTCCCTGACATAGGCAAGTCTAGACCTAACCTCAAAGGATATACACTGTGTATATGTACGAGGCGTAACGAGTTCAGCGGTACAAGTAAAAGGAAGAGGCGTTCAGGATCTGAGGATTTGTAATGCACGATATTTGACACGCACCTGAATCGACAGGCACGCTTGTATCTTAGTGGCCAACGACACCGGAGAATCTTGGGCTCCGAAAACCGACGTCTTCGGCTCGTCGTTGGATAAGCAGAGCCTGCACACATTTTCCATGTTTTGCAACTCCACCACGTCGTCCATCGTGGACGTCCACTGGCGTTCGCCTTCCTCCCAAGATGCCACGGTAGTCCGCCTGCCAACGAAACGCGCTTTTCACGAGCAGGTTAGGGACGCAGCGTTTTGTTTGTACGTCGACATTTGAAACTGAAACCGAGCGGTCCGTTTCGGCACGTTCCGCGCGTCCATGAACTGAAAGTTAGAAGAGGCGCGTGTCGGATCAGTGTCGCGCAGATTTTAGTTCGGTTCAGTCGTAGTTTTTATTTAAATAAGAAAGCTTGATTTGAATAATTTGTATCGCCTTGACACGTATCGCATTCTTTCCCCGATATTCAATTATTATGGTCGTTATACGCGAGTGCCACTTGCGAAGAATTTGCATCCAGTGATAAGGATAATGCACGTCTTAAAAATGGAGGGAAGTATGCATGGAAAATGATCTGCTTAGGAAAGTTCTATTTGCGACACGACTCGAACAGGAGCAGAGGAATAGACAGCAAGGTGTGGCGGTAAGTAAAACAATAATATTTATGGTTGGTCGAGTGATCTTTTATTATCTATATACTCTCCAATATACACTTGACATGCTATTGTTTCTCGTCTGTACATGGTGGTTAAACAGACTTGTATATACACAGCAGGTGAACGTACATGATACATCTTGTTCGAGCGTTGCTCTCGGTTGACATAACGGACAAGATGTGTTAAACGAAATCGAATGTTCCGCCATTTTTCGAAATTTCGACACATTCATAGCAAATTATGATTCTGGCGTTATAAAACCGATACAAAGTATAAAATCGAAGAGGTTAGAATGCAAGTTAGGTTGGTCGAACAATATAGCGTTGTTTAGAATCTTCTAATAGAAAAGGTTATAAGTGATTCCATGGCGGATATAACTAATCGCAAAAATTCGAGATGTAATTGTACAAGTTCGCAGATTTTCAATCTAAACAATTGTCACGAGTACGTTGCGTAGACACATTTCTACATATTAATTATTCACTTAATTTTCTCCGTGACAATTAATGACACCTAAGCTAAGAGAAAGAAAGCTTTTCAATCGAATATCATTTGAGCATTCGTTCCCAACGTGTTGTAAACATGGCGGCTACTAAATTATTCGCGCAAAAGCTCTTCTACTCGACGGTTACGGCTAAAACCATCGATCTACTTGGTACACACGGCGAGCTTTTGCGTGTGTTTTCGTTAAATGCCCGCAAGGATTGTGTATACAGTGCAAATTAGAACCATCGAGACGTCTCCCTAAATCTATTCTGCAATTTCTCTTGCAAAGCTATTCACATTAATGTACAGTTACAGGTATTATAATCGTCGGTATACATATATTTATTTGCATATTTCTATACACATAACGTCAACAACAATGTTCCGGCTGTTCCCGTTCAAAAATATCCTCCCCATTTCCCTGTCGTTTGTGCAAACTAATCGAATGTAATTCCGAATAGCACGCTTCCGGTGGAACAAACAGCGCCGCGCGAATCGAAAAGTTTTTTCCGTTTTTCTTTTTCTCAATCGAAATCTTTTAAATCAGTCCCCGTTTTTCCCGGCGCGTGTCTCGTCGAAAACCCGTGGCGTGATCTTCGACTCTTTCGAATTGTGCTAATGTGTGTGCTTTCGTCGGCTTTTTCCGCGGCTAGAAAATACGTTCCTGATTTCCGCCGTCGTGCTCGGTCCGTTGTTTTACGAACACTCGAACGGCCACGACATACCCGCGCCATTCTCGCGGCCAACGAGTTCCGGTCCGCGTTCCACCGTTCGCTCGATCTATCGTCGGGAAACGTGCGCGTTGGGCTATTGCGCAATTCAGGTCGTCAGGCAATTGGTGCTGAAGCAAGAACTCCGTTGCGACTGTTGACGAACGTAATCCTGGACGTTGAATCTCGTGTCGTCCGGGTCGTTGCTCTTCTTCGCTTTCAAATCTCTGAAAACAAATTAAATGCTTTTTAAGATTCGGCTCGTTCTTTACGCGTATAAACATATATTCGAGTAGGAACTGTTTCCGTTGATAAGATAGCAAGATAGCTTACGATAAAGTGTCTTACAAACTGAAGGATACTTCAGCCTTATATGTATCCTCACGAGGAAACTCAGCTTACGCTAGGGGAAAACGTGGAGTAGAAGAAGTGCCTCTTATCATTTGGTAAATTTATTTCAAGTACTGAAATAAAAGTGAAATCGAATGTTAATTTGGGATAAATTTCGTAGTAATTCCCGATACCAAATGGTACGAGGCTACAAAATTTTTTCCCCTAGCGGGAGCCGAGTTTATACGTCAGGTACAAAGACAGGTCAGGAACGTCCTTGAATACGGATCATTGTTGATTAGTTACTAGAGGATAGGTTCCTTTTTTCAATATATGTCAATGACAATTGTCCGGACGTTTCTGAGATATACCTGGCTACAGCGAGGAAGGCCAATTCGACGTTCAGGCCGGTTTTAGCAGAGGTCTCCATAAAGGGAACTTTGTACTCTTGCGCCAGTCGTTCGCCGTCTTCCCTCTTCACGACTCGTTCGGTTCCGCAGTCCGACTTGTTTCCTGAAAACAATCGTTTCGTATTCGTCACACTCCGATCGGATTAGGTAGACTCCACCGTTGCGGATATTTGAATCGAGGACAAATGGTACTGCTATTAAATAGAAATAGAAATAAAATTTAATGTAAAAATTCCTCAATCAAAATGTACAATGTAAGTCTCTAAACATTTTTTCTTTGCGAACGAACGCAAGTACATTATTCTAAGCTATTTAGCTCGAATCAATTAAAATCGACTGGCAACCGACTGCGTCCCTACCACCCCAACTCCCATGATCTTCGTGATCCCGCGTTAACATCTCTCCGTTAATTAATCATAATCCTATCAGTCGAGCGTTTCTTCATTCCCGAAACAACCGACAGATACATCACTGTCTCTAGTCCGGGCTTCTCTACTTTCTACAAAGACAAAACAAATAATCCGAACTGCTAGAACCAGTTACTGTGTATATCATTGCAACTTTCTCGGGAGCTGGACTCAGAGGAAAGCTAACTTCTACGTCCTTTTTCCATTAACCCTTTAACGCCCAAACCCATCAATCGTTAATTGTAAAATTATAAGACTGGTATATATGTTGTATCTTGTTATTTTGAAATCGAAAATATCGATTTTGAACAGACCTACTTTTTTCATTTTTTTTTTTAAATTTATTTTTGGAGCGAATAGGTGAATTTCTCAACTGAAAATACAAACTGTCAATCGATGAAGAAATCACGAATCCTTTTACCTGACAAATGTTAGATATTAACTGTCAACAGAATTTGTTGCAGTTTTAAAACGAGCGTTGCCCTGTTGCAACACTGGGAGTTAAAAACACGTATTGATTCATTCCGTTGCAAATCAATCCCGAACTCACCCAGCAACATGATGACGACGTCCTCGTTCGCGTGCTCCCGAATTTCGCTCAGCCAGGCCCTGATGTTGTCGTAGCTCGTCTTGTTCGTCACGTCGTACAGCAATAAAAGAGCTGAAACCGATAACGATCGTTACGCCCGTGATCTCGACAATTGCTAGACGGAAAATAAAAGCTTTTTCTGGTGATATCGGTGTTATTACGTGTCCCATCCGTTCCGCCTCTTTTGCCCAGGCTAGATAAATTATTCAGTAGTTTCGTCACGCGACAATTTTTTATCAGAACGTACGTTTGTCGACGACGAATTGGAAGAACGTAACTTCAAAGAAATTAAATTAGGGTAAACGTACCAACGAATGACCACTAAAAGTCGAATTTTAACCGACACTAATATTCATAAATATTTTGCACATGAAAAATTAGATTTTCTAATGTCCATACGTTTTTGTACCGTATAGATTTCAATTTGAAAAATTTTAAGAATATTATTAATCGAATTGAAACGAAAATATACTAGCTGTCACCTGTGATTGAGCAATATTAAGTAACTGCACATTTCTAACTAATGTTGCAAGAATTGTTTGAATTGAACAAAAATCAATATTTAATGATTTGCTTATTTTGATAACTAAATTTATTTATTTCTATATACAATGTTCATTTACTGGTGCATCCACCCTATAGTGTTTTCCTGGCGTTTTTCAAAATGGCCAGTACAATTTTCCAGCTTGTTGTTTCTCTTTTCCAAGTTCTTGGGCATCGTTTTGTTTTTCCAAGTTGTCGGACACGTCGCGGTAAGGGTTAGGGCGACCCAGATCCTCAGGACCGATCATTTAGAATTTCTGTCCACTCGAGGGAGCTTGTTTTCTTGCCATCGTTCCGCCATTTAAAGCCCAAGTGAAAGACACTATTCGTTTGCCGATGGTAATGGAAAAGAAGATAGCATTGTCGAAGTGTCGCCGGCACGTAATTGTTACCAACCCATTGAAATGTCCAACTATTGTTGCGGCAACGTCTCCAAAGAGTGTTCCTGCGGCGCAAACAATGGGAGCACTTCACCCACGGCGGATGCGGTGCTCCCTTCTGCATGTCTCCCGCCGCGAATCCAATTAAGTAGCTTTCCAAAATTAACATTTTGGTTGAATCCAGGACCGTCTCGCGACCTACATTCCATTGGAGAAAAAGCCACGGAACGCTTTAAATTATAAAAATGTCCGCGGAAAATATGTGACTTCGACGGGTCCGTCTAGGGAATTTTTAACGATACTCTTTAATCGAAACCGATTTAACTGGTTAGATAGATAGATTATAAATGAAAATTGAAATGAACTAACAGCGAATCTTTATTTTTCTGGTTTGTTAATCCCTTGCCTTATAACATGGAGTCAGACTCGTGGTGACGATATCAAAATGGATTCAACAAACGAAAATATTATTTGTTTTTTTTTTTAGTCAAAGTGAGATACTAGTTTGTTGGTATTAATATTTAATTTTTAGAGTTAATGTACAATTGCGATAAGTACACGAATTCCTTTCGTTTGTGGGGAATTATTGATGATAAAGTAATTCTGGAGACTGCAGATATTAAGAAAATCATAGGGTAAGGGGTTAAACAGCGACGACGAGTGCAAAACTGTTTACTGTTTTCTATAATCTTTTTATTTCCTACTTGCATAATACGCGTGTTTGGATTCAAACAAATCGCCATCGTGTACGGAGTAATGGTGGATTTTAAACGGCGGTTCACGAAGATACCGTTTCTGCACACTTGGCATCTAGAGCACGATATTGCATCGGATAACGGTATTTACATAATGCTAGGCTAGCTTATGCAAAGTTCACGACTTTTTGTTCCCCGATTTACCAGACGAGTGATAGAAAAAAAAAGAGGAAAACGTTCATCAGCATTTCGATCATCCGGCGAACATACTTTTTTTTTGTTCCATTATCTGTCACGATCGTTTTCGCGTTCCTTAAGTGGACGTTAATCGAGGCTGGTGTAGGTATCATCGACCGTGAGTCACAAGTTCGATCGATAAAATAATTTAAACGACTAATCATTTTAACCTATTCAGGGACGAATTTATTAAGACCAGAAAGAATATTTTCTTTATTCCTCGGTTGTATTCAAGTAAAATATATTTATAAATAATATCGAAAATCAATTGGTAAAATATCCATTTTTCTTGGAAAATTTCCTAGCGAATATTTAATTACAGCTTTGGGATGATTCTTGAATGAAAGAAAAACTAAACGTACACGTAAAATTTTGTTGAGATAATTTTCAAATAATTTCGTAATCATTTAAAATTAAAAAATTCAATTACCGTGGGCGTCTCTGTAGTACGCGTGCGTCACACTTCGAAATCTTTCCTGGCCGGCGGTGTCCCAAATTTGAAGTTTGACGGATGTGTCGTCGACGACGACCACCTTATTCTGAAAGAACAGAAGAAGAAATAAAATATTCATAAATATCACTTGTTCGTTTCGTTTCCCATGGATAACAATGCATTTTAATAATAAATTTACAATTATTTTATTCGTAACTTTATTATGAAAAAATCGATCTTGACGATATCAACGCGTGCGAGCAATGCATTTAGTTCACGAGGGATAGAAAAATATAGTGACATCGATGCCCCTTTAGGGGATTAGCGTCTCTCACCCTAAAATCAATGCCGACGGTGGTTATGTAGTTCCCGGACAGGAAACGGCCATCCCTGAATCGCGTTAGAAGACAGGTTTTCCCGACACCACTGTCGCCCAATAGCATCACCTATATTCCGTGGAAGCTCATCGTAAAAATACAGACTAGTCGTGAAAACTGCGGGGAGTGTTTTCGGGTTCTAGAGAGATATCAAGAATATTCAGATCGGGGGTGGGACGTTTGTGCAATCTTCTGATACTATGTGTCGTTACGATTCCTTTGATTAAGGGATCACATACCTTTAAACTATTAAATAGGAGGAAAAATTAAAGAATTTGTTTGTATATGCAGAATTGTTATTTATTAAAAATTTCACATGTATATCCCAGATAGCACATGACGCCTGGAAGACGTCTATTTTAGGCCTGAGACGTCTTTATGATATCTGGGATCTTATTATGTTATTTCCTTAGTAATTTCTGAAAAAAATGCTAAAAACTCTGAAAAAAATCTAAATCATGCACGACTCAAAAATTCGGCTTCGACGAGATATAAGAATAGACCTAACATCTTATGGGACTTGGTGTCCCACGAAAATCACGCTGGTTAAGCACCTCCGCATAAAACTTTCCGATATAAGAAATTACATCGTGATAACGCACAGCACACACACCCGTGACTGCATATAGCGATACATACATACACTATTGCCACGGTTTCGCTAGCAGGGAATGGAATTCTGAAATCGTACGGGTGTTTCTGGCGTCCCCGAAGCATGGGACAGAAAATTACATTGTTAGGTCTATCCTTATATCTCGTCTGTGATCGTAGCCAGGCAACGATCACGGATAAGGTGTATCAGGAGAAAGAGAGAGACGGCAGGACCTTGAAAAGGAGCTCGCCGTGCTCGGGTGGGGCCTGTTGGCCCGTGGAGTCCACGCTGTCCCGCGAGGACAGTCGTCTGGCAGGGCCCATCGACTCCTGGGACCTGTTGAAAGCCGTGCTGCTGCCCGGTTGCGGACTGGTGGGGACGGGCTGGGCCGTGCCCCTACCCCCACCACTGGTCCCAGTACCGCTCGACCAATCACTGCTCGACGGCCTGCTGCCGCGTGACCCGTGCCTGCTACGCTTCGTCACGGTACGCAGTTTCTCCTCCGTGGCGCTCATGAGCCCCTGTTACCGGGAGCACCAATTTGCTCTTCTTCTTCTCGGCCACTCCTCGTCGCGCCTGTCGTCGTTGTGGTCGTCCTCGTCGTTGTCGTTTCGATCCTTCTGCTTCTCCAGGGGCCAGGGACTCTCGCCTCCTGTCTTCCTTCCGAGGTCAATCAACTTTGGACCAAACGACAGAGAGAGGGAGGCAACGGCCCAAGTCCTCTTTCACTTTGCGCCTCTTCTCGCCTCTCCTTCGCCCGGTTCGTCGGTCAGCTCGAGCCGATCCAACGTATGTACAACAGAGTGAAAGTCTCCGAGTGTATTCGCGCGAGGCCGCGATCACTGTTGCGGTCGGCTCGTTTGCTTCGAGATCGCTCGCAGCTCTCCTATCGGGGACACCCTCGGGGATCTTGCCTAGGCAGA
Source organism: Dufourea novaeangliae (assembly GCF_001272555.1). Taxonomy (NCBI): domain Eukaryota; kingdom Metazoa; phylum Arthropoda; class Insecta; order Hymenoptera; family Halictidae; genus Dufourea; species Dufourea novaeangliae. The sequence continues at coordinate 299,724 of NW_015373993.1, read as the reverse complement.
TTCGAGTGATATTTTTTTATCTGTACGGTCAGGGGAGAGACGGATTGAGAATGAAATATGATTAACATTCGAGGAATCGAAGGGGTTATGGTTTGAGATTGATTGTGTAGGAACAGTCTCATGGGAATTATTGCTTTATAGAACATTTCGATACACTGAGATGAGAAGACTCGCGGCGGAATGATACTCGATGAGGATCGTAGGTCTACTAGCGGATTGTTCGGTGATATATATCGTAGATCAGGTGAAACTACCCCAACGGTGTACGATAAAATGAAGTGTCTGTACATAAAAGAGCATCTTCGACGGCAGCATTCGAAGCTCAACGGTAAAACCGAGGATCTATATTTTATATGCATCACGAAATGGCGGAACTCTACCGTAAGCATTAAAATGGAGATCTTATAGGGTGAGTTCAGGAGTAACGTCACTTTGGCAATCTTTCGTTTGTTTTTTTTTTTTTAATTGTTTATTGATTTTCGAGTGAGAAAAGTTTAGAATTGTTTGTAGTTTTTCATAGCGTGTTTTATTGAATGAAACATAAATCGTTCGAATTAGTACAAAATCAAAAATGTTATTGGCTTTCGACCAAAATAGATGGCGTCTCGGCTGAATTTATTATTAAAAAGCTTCTGCCACGTTCGATGCGCAACGAGACTAGAGTTTCAACGGGAACTTTCTAACAGGATTACTGTAATAAACGTATACTGGATCTATTTTTCCCCGTTTAGCGCTCGAGGATCATTAATCTAACCGGCTAGGTAATTAATATACTCGGGAAAACGTCCAGTCCCATCGCTGGACGCGATAAACGTACTAATATAAGGTGGCATTTCGTGATCGACTTCGAAGCTGTCATAATCGTTCGTGTTGTCACGTGGTGGATTGTGTAACAGACCAGCACCTATTTTGATCCGACGGGTTATACGTCATCTACGGTTGCATAAACGGCGAAGCGTCTGATAATTAAGCCCGCGAAGTACGCGCGTGCTCACCATTGATTCCTGGTCAATATTACGTTCGATGGGATCGTTCGGCGAGTTCCGATCAAATTCCGTGCGTTCGACGATTCACCGTTGTTTGTTCGAACAATTGTTTGTCGATGGACGATATTCGGTAATTAGATTACTCTGTAGACGATGTTACCGTTGTATAACACGGTATTCATATGATACGGTTAGGGAATTGGGGAAACCTTCGAATAACACGGTATTTCTGTAACACAGGATTCTTATGAAACGGTTAGGGAATTAGGGAAACCCTCGAATAATACGATATTCCTATAACACGGTTAAAGAATTGGGGAAATCCTCGGGTAACACGGTATTCCTATACTCGGTACAGTAATGTCTCGATGAGTGCAACAAACATTCATTGCAAGGCGAAAAGATCATCAGCCCGTCATAAATTTCTTTTTTACCCGAAGCCGAGCCTCTGCTTAACTTCTGTTTCCTCTGTTTTGATTTCAAAAGGGGATCCTCCCAATGGTGGGAATAAATATGTAGAACGATGATTAAAACTGTTACAACAATGCAATATGAAAACGAAGAAATCGGTTAATTCAAGGATTTCAATGTTTCCGAAAGCTTTTCATAATTACGGTGGTTCTGGTGTTAATCTGGTTATCGTATACACGGCAATCAAAACCGTTCAATAGAAAATCATCGTCGACCGTGTAATCCACGGGTCGAAAAACGATCCGAAAACAAAAAAAAAAAATAAAAAATCGCCGTCAATATCTTCAGAATTGGCTAATTCCGCGGGGCCAGATTCGATTGCTGTTCGTGACTCGATGAACACGGGAAGCAATCTGTGTACCCGGTGCGAACGAGTATTTAACAGCCCGGTCCAATAAACGTCGTCCTCCGAGAATAGCGCAGATAAAACCGAACCAGTCCAGCAATAATTTGGAACCGAACGGAACCGTGGATTTGATGGAACTCTACACCAAACTGTTTGTTCGATGAGTGACGCAAATACGAAAACGCGAGTTTCACCTCGTTCCGTGGATATTTCGGTTGAATAAAATCTGGTTGAAGTGTATTTTAGCTGCGACGTAGCTACCATTTTGGAAACTGGATGCTTCCAAAGGTGGACTCAGTTAAGTGATTTTCATAAAAGATTTTATCCACGGTTCCCCATTTTGGGAGGAAACGGGGAGTGGGCAATTGGCCCCAGAAACGAACGGAATAAGTACCAGAACGGATAGACATAAGTACAGCTAAGTTGGGATAACTTTGACTCAATCAGGAGCAACTTTGTCCCAAAGGCAGAAAATGATCATTAATTTTACAGCTTGTTTGCAGGTATTTCTACGTGAAATACCTATTCCCTTGGAAGATTAATTTTATTCAAGAATTCGCAGAGCTGCAAAATCGGAAATGATCATTTTCTGACTTTCGGAATGAACGTTACCCGAGATTACCGGTACCAAGGCAATTAGAGGTTTGCTATTGTGGGAGGTTCTGTTGATACATTGACATAATAACAGTGAAACTTCAGGAAGGTTTATAAAAATAGACGGTAATGCACGATTCTCCGATTGTTCTAAAGAATTCATGATCCCAATTCAAGCTGTCGCCAAAGAAACCAGTGATGTATCGTTCATTATCTCCTAGTAAGAGCGTTACCGATGAAACAGGAATTTAGGGCCATAGACGAATGGTTTCGGAGGACACAGATAAAACTGGGTAATAGAACAAAGATTGGTTACCAATAATTGAAAAGATTAAAATCGTATTTTCAATGGTTCGGAGGGATTAGAAGAAAAAAAAGTCTTAGAGCTAAATCGAGGGGAGTCGAATTAGCTTGTTTGGGTCTTGGGATGATTCCCGCGCGAATTTCGCCGGTACAAAACTGTATCCTGATGTAGACACGAGGCCAGTCGGGCCAGCCTACCCGGTTTGGGCCCACCCACGCCGTACCTGCCGCCAAAAAAGCCCTCGGGGTTCAGACGGAACAGGCCCTGTTGCCGGCGCTGGTCGACCCGACTGGTGGCGCCCTTCACCGAGCTCCACCTGAGACAGGCCAGAAGATGCGATGCTACGGAGCGCTGAACAGTGTTGCGATTGCAAGTATTAGCTGGATAGAACCATTTTTTTTTTTGTTATATTTATTAACCGTTTTACTACGAAAGGAGTATATATACGCCCTCACATGTCTATCAGTATTTACGAAAGGCGTATACAGGGTGAACTACGAATCGTGATCAGTAAAGATTACTCTGTTATTAGCAATCCGATCGAAAATGTTTTTATCAGGTATAGCATGGTTTCAAGAGAGCTTTAACTAATCTAAATAATACTATGTGTATCGTAAATTTCAAATTTCAGATTAATAATAGTAAATTCAGAAATTCAATTAATAGTATTTATCAGTAATAATTTTAAATAAAAACTCTTACGAAGTGCTCACGCTCTGTCGTATCTTGTTATTTTGAAGTCAAAAGCATCGACATTAAACAGACCCGATTTTTGTATTCTTTTTTTTTATTCATTTTTCAAGGGAATAGGTCAAAGGGTTAAAGACGTATTTCTCAGAAACTGGATTTTCCTTTCCACTTTTCACGCAATAAGTAGTCGAGTCGGTCACCTAATAATCGGTCGAGTCGCTAAGCCACCGTGTAACAAAGTTGCCTTTGAAAGCCTTTAATTATTTCGCAAATGGAGCACGCTAGTCCTTTTTCGGTTCCAGCGGAACAACGTTTCTTCCGTTAATTACACCCCGTTTCGTTTGAACTTCGATTAATCCTCTTGCATTGTGCCAGTCGGCCTTGGCTTTGCTACTGGGTGTTATCATCGCACTGGTGCCATTGCCACGGGTTGCTCCCGTCCTCAATTGCGTCATCGCGTCACACGCCAACGATTTCCTTCTTTCCTGTCGGCTACCTTCGAACGACGACGCCTTTTCTCCGTGTCAGTGCCACCGTTACAGCTGCTCCCGTTCAGACTAGACGGAGATATTTTCTGCCCTGGTTTTGAAATTGTCCCTTCAAAATTTACCCTTTGGCTCTCAGAGACATGTGGGCTCAAAATATTCTAAACTACGAGTTTCGGAAAAGTATGAAAGTCAAATTATCTATGTTTATCTAATCTGTCGGAATAGATGTACAATAAATCCTCGATGAGTGTTTGAAGATTCCTCGGCACTGAACATTAAATATTTCATAAACTAATAGTGATATGTGGCTGACACAGATATAATTGGCTTCAAAATTCCAAGCTCTATCACTGTGCTAAACCAAATGAAAAAATCAGTGCAGACCTCTTCTCAATGTCAGGAGCATTCGAATACTTATCGAGGATTTACTGTATTCCAATTGCTTAATAACCGTGAATATTTTGGTTGTCAAGGGTTAAAATCGCGTTTCATGTTCATGAATCCCATCACAGATTTGAATTGGATTGATGGATTCGTGGATTTGTCGCGTACGACAATGGACCAGGTGATATAACACGTGTTCCGCGAGTCAATCATTGGGTTCCCTACGACACGCAAGCTTTCTCGAATCCTGTGACCGTGGGCAGCTCCATTGGAAGCACTGACTGCATCAACGGTCGCATTAATCAATAACGCATACCCGAATTAACGATTGATCGGACGTACGAGGCGATCAATAATTAATCTCGCGTACAGGTGGGCGTGCTGGTATTCGGTGTACACGTCTGCACAGGTGTGCCGTTGTAATTGAATGGACGGTCGGCGGGGAACGTGGTTCCCTTTGATCCATGAAGACGTCATTTTACATTCTCCGATGAGAACGGGGGAGTATAAATCACGACGATAATGATAACTTCATTAACGACGTAAAAAGAATAACCGCAGGATAGATGGATCTTTCTTTCTTCTGACGATCATGGTGGTCATTGAACTATACGTGAAAGAAATTGTGAATTTTTCATTTTCTGAAATGGTAACTCTCATATTTTAGCGCGTTCTGTTTTTTGAAGAATTCATTTTATGAAAAGATTGCAAATATTTTACTTTGGAGATGTGTGCTTTTATGGTAACGATTATTCAGGTGCTTTTGACACGAAATAATTCTGTGGGCTAATTTGAACAAAATTGTGTAAATTGTTATGATATTACCGACATGTAAATATGTTTAAGTAATGATGAAAAGGACACCGATAACACGCAAATTCTTGCTGATATTTTTCGATTTATTTGAAAAACTAAGGTTCTAGAAGAAAATTTAATCACAGTATACGATAGAGCAGAACTTTCTGCTAAGGAAAGTGCCAATGGGAGTTATTTCATTGGCGACACCAGTTTTACTAATGGCTGATGGACAGTGACAAAGAATAATTGGAGTAAATTCATACAATTTTCTGTAATATTTCTTCTCAGAGTTATACTTTCTTGTACTTCGTGAATTGTAGTTCGAGAATGGGTCATAAGGGCTCGCCCCACTGAAATAATGGCCGAAAGAAAGTGTATTTGGGGATGAAGGTTGGGGCGAGTCGACGTAGCAAGGTGAAGTGGTCCTGCTGTGACAAAGAAACACTCCACCCCCCTGCCCCTTCTCGTTATTTCCTTTGACTTCGCGTTCCGTGGCAGCCCACGAAACATCAATCGACTATCATGCCGTCGGTATGTACTAACAAGGCTAATAAAAACTTGGCACACTTTTGTCGTTCGAACGGGTCACGGTTATTAGGGAAAAAGGTTTCCAGGAGGGTCGCGAAACAACCCTCGGAGAGGCTGGGAGGATGGTTAATGGGGTCCTGTTTCCGTGTACAAGACGAAAATACACGACGATAATGATTTTTCAAAAGCGATCATTAAATAATCTCCACTTTCCACGTAATCGTTTTTTGAAATTTAATACTATGAACATTTTTCAGTTTATCGTCTTGTTATCTCTAACTAAGATCGTAGATTACAGTAATTAAGGAAGTCATTAGTTGAAATTTACGAACAAAAATAATTAAGGTAAATATAACGATTATTGTTGGAGTTTTCGAACTGAATCATCACTTCCAGCGCATCACATAATTTTTTAATGTAGATCAAGGCAAATTACGTGGTCTGCACCATTTGTACTTCTTTGAATTTTTTTTTTTTTTGATTAACTACTTCTTTGAATTGCTTTGTATCGGAGAGATATGATTGAAGTATATTCAAAGTATGATTATATGGGTGGAATAATGTAAAAAAGTAAGGGTTCGGACACTCAGAGTAACTATGACAAGAACCATTCATCGGTCTGACGAGATCCCCAAACAAGTGAGGTTCGATCGAGCAGATCTCTGGGTAAACTTTCAACATATCATCATTGTGTGAACCCTCTCTTGTAAACTTCAAGAAAATTAATGGTTGGTAATCTCTTCGTTGAGGGGAAAAATCGTTATGGAAGTACGGGGATTCGAACCCGCGAGAGGTTTCTTCGATGTTCGGATTCGTACGCAACGACAATAACCACTTCACCAACGCAGTTATCGTCACGTTAGTTTTCATTTTTAACTACATATAGTGTAAACGTCGTAGCATACATTATATTATACTTAAAATTATTTTCAAACGTCTTGTTTTTGTATTTTCACCCAATTAGATTAGAAATACCAGTGATATATTTCTGGTGAAGAATAATCCGATTAGTTACATTGAGCTCTATTAGATGGCACTGCCAGCTATTTACGTGGCGATGTGACTCACACGACATTTGGAATACAGACTTTGGTTAAGTCCAATTATATTAGGTGTACAAATTAATTCAGTTACCTGTACTGAGATTTTAATTATTCAATCCTTAATTCTCCCCATAAATAGCGTGTTTCAAATCGTAATATTGAAATACATACAATATTTTGTGATAAATTGAAATACATTCACATATTGGAACAATAATAATTACAAATATGCACTGAAATATACAATTCGAATTTCGAAACAATAGCAGTCACGAATGGTATCGTTTGTCAATAGAGAATTATTAATGCACGTAATTAATAATAAAAACGTTCTTTACAATAGAAACGGCAAAAACCTACAAACCTTCTTATTCTATCATCGAGATAATAGAACCAACAGGCACATACAAATTAAGATTTCCAATGTTGACTTTTACTAATAAAGAACCTCCGCGCGTCATTGAATGTTTTTCCGTTTTTATGATTACTTTTCATTAATAAGGTATCCAAGGTAAAACACGGCGTGCTAGATATTCAGAGAGATAAAACAAGCAGCGAACGAAACGGTTGGACGCTGTAAATAAAACCTCGAATAAATATTCCGGGAACGGAACGTTTTCATTGTTCGTCAGAAAAGAATTTCGTGATCGTTTCAGTGGAATTCGTTCGTTGGAAAATTATAGAAACTATATATATCGAGGCGATTCCTCCAATTCTACCGGAAACCTCGTAATTCCGTGGATACTAAAAGGGCCGCGGGATTGGTCAAAGAAATCGTTTCTCCTCTGGCAGCTTCATTTTTCCGAGAATTTGTACCGTTTTTTTTTTTCTTCTCTTCATCGCGTGTCGGTATTGAGAACCAGTGCTTGATTAAATTTCAACTACGGGGAAAAGCTCGAATCGCGTGGTTTCCAGCTTTTCCGTCGCTGGCTCGATATTGCCTATCTTGTTCGCCATTCCGTGGTACTTTTACTTGTCGTTCGTGATTTAAGTAAAGAACGCCTTTGGGAGAGGAAGGTAATTACGAGAAATGAACTTCTCTTATTGGAGACAACGCCTATTCTCCCGTTAATGCAATTTCATTAGGTGTACCGATAAATAATTTACTGTATTCTGAGAAATTTCGTATTCATTTTTCCGATAAAGTAAAAGGCTGTGCCACTTCAGTGATATGAATCCTTATTCTCGACCATCTTGCGTTATTTTGATGGAGAAATGGGTTGGAATATATGTTCTGAATGTAAATTACAATTACAATTTTATTCAGGCGAAATTATGGATTGTTTGTTGTGTACATCTAATATTTGTAGAGAAAATTCAGAGAGATGCTTCGTGAATTTTATTTTATTCGGTGGTCAGAAGAGTAATGGATGTTTTACTGTCGAATGTCTGCATTGATATCGAATAACTGCTACAGCTTCTGTTCCCTCGGGATAGTTGATGAGATTTTATAACTTTCTCCTGTTTTCGTGGAAGATACGGAATCCTTTGTCGATAGAATAAAGAAGAATCGCGATGTCAATTTAAATGCGACGGATGTTATTTTTATGTACCGTCGTGGACCGAGTTCCTGATCAGTTTAGTATAGAGATACCATATAATAAAGTTTATTATAATAAAGGTTATTTTCCAAAAAAATGACAAAATAGTTATTAACTATTTTGAAATTGATACGTACAATTTGATAGCTCAGAGTGAGATACGGATATATGGTTTGGGGACCTTTTTAGGCGATCAGAAAAAACTTGCGGTTAGTTGATCGCGTTCGAGGACGCCATTTTGGACTCTCGTCGCGTTAAGTATCCGCGCTGGTTTCTCTGCCCTCCTGCCGTGCTCCCATTAACCTTCGAACGGATAACAATATAAGGTAAAGACCGCCTGGCGGCGTGAAACTCGTGGGGAAATAAAATCGAAAGCCCGGCAATTGGTTTCGGGGTTTACGACGCGTTCAAAATGCATTTACCGCGAGGATCAAATATTGACATTATAAAATTTACTATTCTTATCCGAATGAAATGTTGCTCTAACATTATCCGTATACCATGAACGTTTATGCGATTTCACGTATATTTATAAACTTACAAAAATATAAATAAAATAAATGGTCAGTTATGTTATTAACATTTTTACAGCATAGATTCCTTGATATTAATGTCAGTTCATTTATATATCCCATTTTTTCTAGAGCTTCTGAATTTTTATTTTTATTTAAAAAAAAAAACATTTTGATGATTTGATTTAACGAACGATTGTATAACGTATGCCAGAATTTTTTTAGATTCTTTGGAAGTCCAAAACATCTAAAAGAATGTATCATTATATAAAATGTAAATTGAAAATTGAATTTTCCGAAATTTCCTCGCCGAAAAACCATTTAATGATGATTTCGTACGAAGTGAAAGCGGCCACGAATTTCTCTAATAAACTGCTACGAAATGATAGATAAATGGCCTCGATCTGGCCATTAGCGGAGGCGTCGGATGGAAAAATTGTCGGTGCAACCCCCTCGCGTAATTGAAACGAATCGAAATCAGAGCGAGGATGCCACGAGGGTTGGGGGGAGACGGAAAAATACGAGGGTCCACGGGGCGAATATTAATCGGGACGTAGAGGAATAAATATGCTCGGGGACGGGTTGGCGCTGGCAACGTTCCTGCATGGGCCAACAATAAAGTTTCTGGACCGGCGGCAATAAAAAAGAAACACAGACATCTCAGATGACAAACATTTTAGACTAGGGTAAGTGATCCAATTACGGCCAAATTATAGGGTTTAATCGAAACAAAAGTATCGATAGCTACTTGTATCGAATTATATTTCCCGAACCTTGATACCTAAGACAAAAGTACTCGTATACTCGTTTATACCTTGAGAGAAAATAAAATACAATACTATACTCTATATATTTATTTAAAAATATAGCCATATATACCTATATTATTTTAATATTGAAAATATTTAAATATACATTCCTTAATTATTAATATAAACAACATTGTTTTATGTAGAAAGTAATTACAATATCAAATGTTGATGAGTCGATACTCACTCCATTCGATACGGGTACTTTTTTTTTCGATATCTACTTGGTATCGCAACCGTACGTATCGATACCAAATGTACTCGGTATTGGAACAAAAGTATCGAATAATGTACTCGTATTAACTTGTATCGATTCATCCCTAGTCCAGAAACGTTCATTTTGGATACACATTTCATGTGATACACGATGTAAACGCGACTTTTCCCGTGAAAATTCGCGATCGTATGGCCACGTAAATATATCACCCAAGATGTTGATCCATAGCGGCGCAACGTTCTCTCTCGACGCAGCTCCGCCCGCGGATCCGAGTCCATTAAAGCCGTATTAAACTGCAGACCGGAACTCGCGAATTAGCCGCGGCTCGCTGACCCTCGTTTCGAAGACGATCCGCGGGTGCTATCGACCGAGACGTTTGAACTCGTTTCGATAAAGTTTTAGTAGCCCTCGGCTGTTTCGTCGAGGGGAGCCGACTAATTTCAATAAAAGTTTGTGGCCAGATGGGTTTCGTTCGTAGAAAGGGAGACTTGTATCCAGCTTATAAAGCTGATAGAAAAATTTCTGTCGGGGGTATCGATCCGTGTTTCGATGACAGAGAAGAAGTAGAAGACATTACGAAATTGAGGGGATTAGTGAAAAAGTTTTTAGTTTTTTTTTTTTTATTGCACCGTTAACAAGCTCTGAAGATCCTATCGGGGCATTCCACGCGAAATTGGACACTTTTTGGAGTAATTCGGATTTTCTTGATGCTTGGATATGTTGTAGTCTTTAGTGATATATAAATGTATCTAGAAGGATTTTTGAAAATTTTTTTAACTATTGATTCTACAGCCGTTTGCGATATACCGATTAGCAAACCGATCAAAATGAGCTTTGTGGGTGCCTATAGTGGAGACATAAGAGTACCTAATAAAAATTATTTCGCATTTATTTTGCAGTTGTTTTAAAGACACGTAATGTTATAAAAGCGGGGCAATATTTAAAATTTCAAAAGAATGAGGATATTTAATTAACTTTCATGTGGTCATTTTAAATAAGAACTCTCAAGTGATGCTCGCGTAATCCACTACAAGGTATTGTTTATGGTACTAATTGATTCACGTCGATAAGACAGAATTTTCAGGTAACACCAAACAGTAAAATTCAGTTGTTTCTTATACCCTAAATATTACAGAATATATTCTATACATCATCTTTTATAAATCAAATTATGAGTTTCCTTTCCAGCTAATTAGCATTAATCGAAACACCATGGAACGATTGGGAATAGCCTCTCTGGGTTGGTGTTATTGAAACGAGAATTGTAAGTCTCCAGTTCGTAGAGCCGCGCGGGGCCGTTCGATCGCCATAATTATCGCGATAAATCATTGCTGATACGAGCATTAAATGGCTACTCCCGTTCCGTCTGGTCCGGCGTGGACTGGTTCTTTCTCTGGCTGTGTTTTTGCGATCCTCGACCTTCTACCGTTCTTCTTCGGTGCCTGGATCGCGCGCGACTTCCATCGTCTTTCTCGTTGCCCGTAACCGCGAGATATATCTCCGCTGTGGCGAAACGGTAGCGACTGGTTCGTGCATATTTCCACCGATAACGCGACACACTGCTCGCCTCGTTATCTGGCAATTAAATTCCGTGCGCACGATCGGTACCTATGCACCCCGTTTTGATCGTCCCTCCGCGATTTCTCCGCGGGTTACAACGAGAGACCCGCGATCCGATGTAAAATTGTTACAGGCTTCGTGGAATGTTCTTGATCGAGCGCCCGGAAATACGCTCGTCGTGTATTATCTTCACGTATTCTGGATGTTGTTTGAACGGAAACATAGACAGGGTGCTCTGAGTTCGAACTGAAATTACGACTGAACGCTCGAATGTTGGGAAGGGTATTATGCTTTTCTAAAGACCTCGTATGTTAAGGTTGTTCAGACCTGGAGGATTCAGTTATGGAAACTTCAAATTGCAGATTGTTTAAGTGTAGAAGGTTTGAATGTAAAGGATTTTAACATGGGAGGGTCAAATGTTGAAGATGTAGAGGAATCAAACCTAGGGAGTTACAAATCTATACAGTTCCATATCTATAGAGTTCCATATCTACAGAGTTCCATATCTATAGAGTTCCATATCTACAGAGTTCCATGTCTATAGAGTTCTATTTCTATAGAGTTCCATATCTATAGAGTTCCATATCTACAGAGTTCCATATCTATAGAGTTCCATATCTACAATATAAGGCTCAAAGTTAGAGGGTTCAAACCTAGATGCTACAAATGTAGAAGATTTATATAGAGAAGGTTAAGGCACAGATAATTTAAGCAGAGTTGGTACAAACATAACAAATGAAGGTATAGAAATTAGTATAATTAATGGCGGTATTGTAGGAAGTATATAGAGGGCTCTTTGGTGGCGAATCTTATTAACAAACATGGTCAACGACACCATTACGTAATGGAGTAATTCAATAACCTGTGGCGTCGCGAAACTCTTGGCGAGTTAGGTGTCTGCATTAGCAGATTGCTACCATTTCGCCGCGTAATTTTGCGGGTAATTGACTTATAATCCCGTCGGTTCACAAAATATTATACATTACCACGGGATATTTTATTTTCTTCACAATACGTATGCCCAGAGAACCTGTCAAATTATAATGGGGTCAAATCTGGAGGTTTCAAATCTAGAGGGTTCATATCTTGAGGGTTCAAATTTGGATTATTCAAATCTAGATTATTCAAATCCAGATGATTCGAATGTAAAAGATTTACATATAGAAGGTTAAAATACGTAGTGTTCAAATGTACAACAATTAAATTTGGAAAACTGAAAAAAATCCGGAGAATTGAAATATTAAAAGTCCTTATTGAGCATTACTCGTCGCAGGTCGTATTATTAAAGGTTAGGGTTCTACAGTCTCTCTCCCAGAAGCAACAGAAAGAATGAAATTGTCCTCCTGTGCGTCGCGTCTATCGGTCGCAATCTGCGTGTCACGCGCCGCGAAATCCGCACGTCCAGTTCCTGCTCGATGAATATTCAGGGGGAATTCCGTTACATTATGCTAATTCTTGTCCGCGAGCCGAACAGCCGGAGTTATCCATAAGTAGCATGTCGAAACCGTTGTTCTACCCGGCGTAGGAACACGAAAACACACCCGATCCGGGTAGAAGTCAATTTCTAATCGAAAACTTTGTCCTGCTGGGTGGATAATTTATGGAATACATTACACGCACGACCGGCGAACGTTATTTCGACGAATTATTTCTGCCTTCCTCTAACCGCCACGCACGTGTCACGGTCCGTTCGTTACAATGGTGTTCGATAACTGTTCGGATGGCGAACCGTCGCCAGGCAAAATAATCCCATTTTTCTGAACGTCGAATTGTGTCTGTACTAGGCCTGTAATTATTCGGATATTCGAATGGCACGGGGTATTCAAATATTTGGATATTCGAATAGTATGAAGTATTCATATTATTTGAATAATTGAATAGTAGAAGTGATTGAATTTCGGATTGTACCGAATAGGAATTTAAAAAACAAATAGTTATAAAGGCCAATGTGAAAAGAATTTGACGATAAACTGCGAGAAAAATGTATTATGCTCACGTTCCTATTCAGTACAATCCAAAATTTGATCACTCCGAATACTCCGAATGTTTCGAATGCTTCGAATACGCTGAATATTCCGAATTCTCCGAATAATTCAAATAATTCGAATATTTTGTTCGCAGCACCTGACCCACTGTGTCAGCTTCTCGACCTCTTACCCGTTCGTGTACATATACATATATAACATGATCTTTTCGCGATTCTTCATGGATGTTGTTACTCGGTCCTCGAAGTCGATCCCGCGAATGGCGGAAGCCCAAGACATAGATCCCTCTCGTTTAATTGACAGTCGCCGATCGAACGGTTTTAAGCGTGGTCGAGCCTGAACACGACTCGGGTTCTTAACGAGTTTTTCCCATTCTGCCCGCTCGCGAGGAACGACTCCGCTTCCTTTCTCACGGTTCGCCGCCGCCGCCGCCAGCAGACCCAGGCGAAATGGCACCGAACTCGGGATGAACCGATCCAAGTAAATGCAAGCAAATAATCGATACTTTTGTTTCGATACCGAATACTTTTAGTATCGATACATTCGGTTCAGATACCGAGTACTTTTAGTATCGATACATTCGGTTCCGATACCGAGTACTTTTACTATCGATACATTCGGTTCCGATACCGAGTACTTTTAGTATCGATACTTTCGGTTACGATACCAAGTATTTTTAATATCGATACTTAAGTTTCGATACCGAATGCTTTTAGTATCGATACTAAGACCATTTTCGAACGGAACAACGCTAGGAAGAATTCCGTGTCGCTGGTATTCGTTGCTCTCGACGACAAACGAAGAGTATCTTTACGGCTGCGAATAAAGCGACAACCGACTAAGGCTAAAGTGTCCCTCGAAACGGCGATATTATATGAGGCAGGATATTCTCCTCGTTTCGACACGCGTACGTTCGTCGCCAATTTCCCAAATAATTTAGCATCTATTCGCTGTCGATAGACGGGACGAAAAACACGACAGGGATATGACGGAGACGCGACGCTGCCGTAATTGGGCAGTAAAAGTGAACGGCAGCTTTTCTTGTCGGAATATTGGGTTCGGCGAAAAAGTAATCTCGTATTTCTCCAGTCGACGATGCTTGTTCTATTCTTTCAATACAAGACATTGCTGTTAAGTAACAAAATATATCCTATTTAAATATAATAATTATATTTAGCACGATGGTGATACAACAAAAGATGCATTGACCTTGAAAAAGACTCTAGGTCACCTTGATATATAAAGAAAAAATAAGATGTAATGAAATTCAATTGTATCCATCCGATGCGTTGCTTAAAAATTTTAAGTTAAACTGTTATATAATTCATTAAAACGTTTTTTAATACAACTAATAGGTAGTGAGTTCTTTAGATAGTTTTTCTTATTGACTCATTCTGTATGTACAATAACGGCAACTACGTGGTTTTATTGTCGTTGCATGCGATCTTGGCGTTTGAACAAGTGTCACGATTCGATGATACAGCCATTTATGCGCCAAGCACACTTTCTGGCACAGTTGTGAATGAAAAAAAAAAGGAATGTGAAGTGTCCCTATGGGTGCGCGATAGGTTTGCATACCGTATAAAATGAGTCGTCTGAATACGAGCGAGCAACTCTTTAACACGTAGATAAACGATAAAATTTTTGCTTTAAAATTCGCTGCCACTTAACCAGAAAGCCATATTAAAGGTCTCCTCTGTAACGAAGCTGGTAATATTCGAACGGGACGAAGAGTACTGTGCTTCAAACCAGAAAAAATCGCAATTTACAGTAAATCATCGATCAATGTCCGAAGGCACCGGTTGAAAATGAGTAGTATTCGTCATAAAAGTGGCTTATTAAGGGTTCCCTTTGCCCGTCCAATTAATCAATTTTATTCTTCTTTTGTTAACGTGACGTAGTTTAAGTCTACTCTCCTTTAACTGTTAATTTTTCCTTCCTGTCACATTTTCCTTTTCCAGACAGTTCTTTGCCTGTTCCAGTGCAGTACCGACGGTACGGTGGTGAATTTTTCACTATTTTCCTTTCCACGCTTCCGTTTAATTTCTCGTCTGCTGTTATATACATTATTATCCTGCTTTCTGTACTTTCCAGTTCAATTTACATATTCCCCAGACATGAAAATATAAAAGGCGAATTTTTTGCGTGTGTATGTGTGTGTGAAAGGTCAGACCATCCACGAGCAATTATGAAGAGGCAGGTTTGGTGGGCAGGACAAACGGGATTAAAATGGGGACCAGCCATAGTCCGTGAGCTGATTGATTGCGGGCAACTATCCGCGACATTAATCGCATTAGCAAGAACCTGGAACGCTAATGACGATGCAACAATAATTACTTTGTTCTGCCTCGACCATCAGATTCGTGTGGTGTCGTATTTATTGGTAATGAATTATTTAGTAGTTCTTATTAACTCACTCTGTATATGCTACCCTAGTAACAAAAAATATCGAATACATATTCATCCAATATTAAAAGGAGATTCAATCTCTTTAATATTTAAATACACATACAATGTTTATTTCAATTACGAAAAAAATTTTTTTCCCAATATAAAATAAGTATGTATTTAACATTGGAAACATGTATATTATATTTCCTGTATATGTATACAATGTTTGGATTCAATATTTATTTCATATTAAAAAGTGTAGCTAAAAAAATATTTTTTCAATATTTTTGTGCTACTAGGGTACTTTCTCATTAGACGTGTTAAATGTAATTTCGTTAATTTTCATTTTAATCTCTACTTTCTCCATAACGAATACCCGACGTTTCATTAATTCCACGATTGTATTATCGTTCGCGAAAAATGGGATGGATTTTTAAGCACGATAAGTTTGATTGTTATTGAGTGGAACACCGAGTTCCACGGTGAAACCCGCCTCCGCGTGATTAGTATAACGCTACCCCTTTTGTCTGGTCCGCAGATAAACGGAGAGTGTTTATCTGCCCGCGGCGAGCCCCAATAAATTCAAGTCGAGGCGGTCTTTATCGTAGGCCGATTATCGCGGGACTCCGTGCGGGGAGAGACTTCCTTCTCCGTATCGCGGTGGAAATTGTGTGGCGGGAATTAACGAGGCGAACACCCTTCGACGAGGCCACACGTTCACCAGAATTCACATATACAGGGTGTAACAAAAATGTTGCAGGTCTTCGAAATGGGACCCAGGTGAAGGAATTTGGAACAAATTTTTTCTCAGCAAAAATGTTCGAGGCTTTGTTAACGAGATATTAACGAAAAACATCGAACAATCAGATCTGTTGCCATATCGATCGATATTACCTATTTTGAAAGTTGATTTTCCTGATGGATTTGTTTATTTCTTTATGACAAACAAATATTACTATGGGTGTCAATGAGAAATCTACTATATTTTGTGCTTTTAAGGTTAGCATCTATGGGTCGGCAGCTAGAACGGGAATTTTCTGAATTTAAATTTCATTTTCCTTGGAGATATAGATCGAAGTATTGCTTCTGAATTTATTATTTGATTGATTTTGGATGTCAAAGGTATTTTTTGGATTGAACAGTAGCATAACGGTAACTGATGGAAGTGCGATGAAAAAATTCCAAAAATTTTCCACGAACGAGCAAACATTGTAATTAACGTAGCAATCTCTGAAAAAAAAAAACGGAGCAAAGTACGGGCTCCATTTTGGTTTCGTTTGCCAGTCCATTAATTACTTTTTTCCCGGACAGAACGGAAAAAGTCACGTACACCGACGACGAGTAGCTCGAAATTCGAGATTTTTACTCTAAACTTTTTCTCCTTGTAGCATAGAAAATACGTCGAAATTTTAACGTGTACGTATCAGAAGTCTGCCTAGATATCTAATGGATAACCTTCCACAGTCCAATCCATTGGAAATAGATTTAACTCATAGGAAATTCTCCATTTCGGTCCTGAATGAATTCTTCTCATAATTCGTTTACACAACTACTCGAAAACAATACCGTAGTATCAATCTCAATTTTGAAAATTCAATTCATTAAACGTATGCCAGGGGTTAAACAACGTCAATTCCTTGTGATAGAATATGACATTATCATTGTTGTTTTAGGAATGACAATTACACTATAGATGTTTATAACGAAACAAACAGAAATTTGCATACTGCATTGAAGTTTGTCAGGCCCGCCCAGAAAAATAAAAATAAAAACCGCACTGAGGTTAGTAAACTTGTAGTCTAAAAAACATTATAAATTGTTAAATATATTTAAAATATTATAAATATATTAAAAATTTATTAAAGTTTGTATGAATGCATAAAATCCGTGGTGTAACGACTAGTGAATGGAATAATTTTCTATGTACAAGGCGTACGGAAATTTTATTACGTAACAGCTCGTGGGACGTCGATTAATTATAAATCGTATAATATCGAACAACGCTTCTCTGCGGTCGAGGGTTGACATTAATGACGTAAACATCCTACGGTGCACTTACTTAGGGGTGGATACCGTTTTGATTTCATTTACGGTACATTAGTGCCACGTCTCCCGGTCGCCGAAGGGTCACAGGGTGGTAGAGACAGTTCAGATACAGTTGTAGATTTTTCAAAATTAAATCGAATAATAATAGAAACGAATTTGAAAAATCATTAGTTCCTAAATATACCGACAACGATTCCAACCAATTCGCAACTGTTTCAAAATTTCGTCGACACATCGTTTCGTAAACTAATCTTTCAAACTTCCCAAGAAAAAACACTTGGTCCGATATTAAAAAAGTTGCTCCGTTTCAACCCTTTCAGACGAGGTTGCCACATTCGTGTGCATGAAGTTTCTTAAAATTTCACACAAAGCCTTAGGTACAGTGTGTTGCAGTTCCATATATTTCTTATAACTTTATGAAATTTTTCGTGTTCTGCATGTTCTTAGTAAGTCTAGTCAATTCACAATTGCACAACTCTTTTTTTTAAAACTTAAAAAATTGTTTAAAAAACCATTCAACTAAAATAAAGATCTGGTTTACCCTTAAAAGAAACCTCAGGTCTGAAAGGGTTAAAGAACGTACAAAGACGGTTTTTCGACTCACTGGTATGTACCATAAAAAATTCCCCAGTCAACGTGTTAGATCGAACACAAGAATCGTCTTTCCATTGACGAACATACTGAACACTATACACTCGACTGTTCCCTAAGCGTGGTAACTCGTTCGCCGGCTATCGACACGCGTCCAAGCGAAATTCCCCCCCACTCCGCACATGTTATTGTCGTTTAACGAATAGCCCCGCGACAGTCCGCGGCCGTTGGCAGCCAACGGAAACGAGGACGACACTGAATGCACGGTTTTGCACACACGAGTGCACCTTGCGACGACGATAAATCATCCGAAGCAGGATGGAGGGGAGCCATAGCACACGTCGTCGTCGAACTTAGAATTTCAAATCAGGATTTTCTTGTTCGGGCTAAACAGAAGGATCAAAACCGGCGGTAAATCATCGGGTGGGATGATGTCGCTTATTAGGTGTCCGGAAGAAGTTTCGTGGTACCGGCTGTTTTCACGGAAGTCTCGTGACTAGAGCTGGATCGTTGGGATCTCGTGGAACGAACGGCGGTGATTTACGTCCCGTGGAATGATCGACGACGGGACACGATTAAAATCACGAGGAACGCCTTGCAGCAAAGTATTTCGTTCGAATTTATCGTAGTTTGGTGTATACCGATAAGTAATCCGTGATTTTTTATTTTTAATTAACCGTCATCCGTCCCTCATTTTCTCAACTTAATTTGTCCCTCGGTGTCGAATTGACCCAGTGGTAAAAATGAATACAATTACATTTGCAAATTCTTTAGAATAAAAATCCCTAAGCCTCCAATTGCCTACAGCCAGTAATCAGAATTGAAGAAAAACTGATCCAATAAAGATCTGATATTGCATAAAGATACGAAATCTATTTTTATAGTATCTATTAATTTTTAGGAAATTTATTCCTTACAATATCAAAGCTAGATTTGTATTGTAACATTCGTTTGTTCGTAAACCAAAGTCGACACTGCATCGTTTTTTTGTTCGGTGGAGTTGAATCTAAATTATTGTTCAGTTCAGTAAAGCTGTAAAGAATACATATATTCGATTTTATGTTCCGTAATAAATCCTTGTACAGAGCTCATTTATAATATCTCATTGTATTCAAATGATAGACCGTGGATCACGTGAACCGTATCAATCAATGGCGGATCAAGGCACTGGTCGATATTCTAACGCACCATTGTTGCAAACGAATTTGTGCCCGGAAGGGCGACTGATATCGTTGCATTTTAAAGTTCCCAGGAAATCGGATCGGGGAACATTTCTTCTGTGAGAGAAGCACTTTAAAGTTTCACGTCTGATAAACGTCCTAATAAAAGTCCTGATAAAAGTCCTCGAGGATGACATTAAGCGACAGAACATGACGGAGCATGATAAATGCACCGTAACATTCTACTTTGCGATACATAAACAAACTGATTTGAGCTACTGCATTTTACTATATGAATTGTTTATTTTGAAAATGGTGTAAATCCATTTCCTCTTGTTTGTTTGGAACTTATTTCTATTTATCTGTAACCATAGCAATCGTATTAATCGTATAACAGAAGCTAAGCAGAGGCTCAAATAAGAAAAAAAACTTTATGGGGGCTGAAAACCTTTTCGTCTTGCGACAAATGCTCCGAAACAGATCCGTCGCACTTATCGAGACATTACTGTGTCACTTTTCAAATTTACAAAAAACACCACTATAAGAATTCCTTCTCGAGGGTGGTGCACAAAACACCATTACTCACCAGCCGGGGGCGTCACTCCGTATATTCCAAGTCTACCGAAAAAACGAATCACTTTGTAAACCATCCATTAAACACACCGGAAGTAAAATAACCCAAATAAATATATATCCGCTCCAGCCATTTACTGACCCGTTCACAAACCAACCCCGAAGAATTTTCAAAGATCCCCAGAAGGGTACGATTCTTCGTCAAGCGAATCAACAGTGATTTCTTCGCAAAATGCAAAATCGTGTAAAGAAGGGAGGGTAGGGGAAAGGTGTCTAAAACGATCCCTTTAAGGTGCAATTTACGTAAAAAATACAAATGCTCATTATTTAAATAAAAGTAAAGTAGTTTTTGTAAGTTAAATAAAATTTAGCTACCTGATCAATTATATTTTTTATTTACATTTCTTTGAAGGCATACTTAGCTTAGATAAATTGCAGTAATTTTAAATTTTTCTTGTGGACAACACACAGAGCACTGATATTCACATGGCACTTCGAGCAACGACTAGTGACGTGCGGGGAGAACTATCATAGAACGACATTACGATATATCACCTCTAATAGCCACAGGGCAGCCAGGAATCATTTTACCCCGAGGGATCATTTTAGACACCTTTCCCCTAAGTAGGAAGAAGAAAAAAAAAATGATTTCACGTTCTCCAAACGCTCTGCATTCCACGGGACCAGAGATACGCACGTGTTGCGATGTAATCCGTTGCAAAAACGGGTAGCCAGCCCCGCCGTTCTGATAATCGGCGTGGTGGACGTACACGGAACGCGCACGGGGAATCGTTTTGCGGCGAAGACTATTTCTAGAGGCAGCGCGCTGTGGCTGGCGGCGCGCGCGAGAGAAAGGGGAGACCGCCGGGCATCAGGAGGGGTGGCGCAATAGGGTGGCGTGCGCGTTTCAAAAAGGGTGGAGGGAAAAAGCGTGTATCGGCTTGGAAAATATGTTGCTCGCGGATGGGACGTATACCGACGTTGTGCTCTTCCTTTTTACCTCCGTTCTTCTTGTCACTCTTTCTCTCTGTGCATGCTTTCCACCCCCGTTTCACAGCCCCTAGATTTTTCCTCGATTTACGGCGGTAGAGGATTTGGCTAGCCTAGAATTTACAGACCACCTTGGAATTAGGACCACTCGGAATCATTTCAAAATTTGTTGGTGTTTTCTAGACTGCGGATTTTATGCATTTAGAGACTATTGGGGTCTGTGAAACACAGTAAAATACGAAACTTTCAGTAGATCCATTTAGACAAACAAGATATAGACTTGATTTCATTTCTACACTATTATATTAAAAATACTGGATGACTTTGAACGAAATCATTTTTACCATTCGTGAAGAGTAAAAAATTCGATGCGGACAAAACATGTATGTCATTTTTTTTTTAAATAGATCTAATATACTCTGGCTCTGGGGTCCAAATATACATACATGCGTGGTACGGGATAGGAGAGCCACGAACCCTCGGTGTGACATTGTTTGGGGATGTAATAAAGGGTCGAAAGTGGCGGACACGTGGCCCCCCAGGGGGGTGGTTCTTCGGACGTCAACGAGCGTAATTGAGGCACTCGATCCTGGTGAACGGGGGGGATGGCTGGTGATTCCGAGGTGCGAATTCGGCGGAGCTCTGGAGGATCGATGTTCGAGAATGAAAATTGAAGAGTTTGGGGAAAAAGGGGGTTGAAGGGGTTGAATGTAACATTTTTTGGGGAAATTGAGTTTTCTTGGTGAACGAAGGTGGTGTACGAAGTTCTTTTGTATGATCGTGTCGTAGAATGAAAAAATACAAGAAGATAGAGGACGTATGTATACAGGGTGAGTCAGAAGTGCTAAGACATTATTGACTATTATTGGATCATTCTATGAGTCATGTGGTTTCTTCGTGTACTGTTGGAATATGTTTTGCACTCTTATAATCGTAACGTATTAATTATGCTCCTTCGTGACCGTCCATTTCCAAAATATGTCGTAACTGAATTATTCGGTCTCGACCCGTGAATTTTGGATACAATATTGTCCCAAGGTACCTGTTTAAGGATACTGCTTAGACTTTAATAACATCTTACTTTATTTCATAGCTTCAAATCGATTGTAAATTAAATCCATAATCTTATGCATAATGAACGTAAAAAGGGGTCTGAGTTAAATTACATGCTGAGCCTAGTAATATTCCTTGTCACTAAACTTCTTCGAACAATGTTAAAGTATAGTCAAAGGAACTTTTATATATCGAGGATGAAGAGGATTAAGAACTTCTGATTATTGAGAACACTGATTCACTTACGGGGAATGAACTATTAATCATTGAGGATAATCTCTTCGGAATTGATTAACTTAAATCATTTTTTTTTCACATGCAGTATTTTCATTACGTATTTTCCATTACTTTAAGATCATGAATAATCAATGAAGATTCCAAATTAATTACACATCGGTTCGCCAAACAATTGCGAAACAATGGAAAGACACTGGCCTCGTTTTCCAAATGCAGCGATATTTCCGTGAAATATTCAAATTGTTTATTGGAACGGACAGAAATTCTCGCTCTTTTCACCGCGTGTTGTGGTCCGCGAGATCGCGAACGGGGCAAATGACGCTCGGACATTAAGCACGTTTATACGCGTGGAGACGAGGCTGGCCGAAGCGTTACTTGAATACACACGATCTCATTGTCGTGTTTCCCTTGTGTTTACGCCGATTTTCCGTCGACGGCTGTGTCCCATTGAATCGTTCGCGGGGCATTCTATTCACTTTGTACCGGCGCCATTTGACGCTCGATCTACGTTTTCTCGTTTCCGCCGTTTCCGTGTACGGATCGGTTATTTCATTTTAAAATAGCAACGAAGAGGCCCCGTCTCTATGTCTGTTGGTCTCTATTGTTTCACGTAAATTCCGCTTGTATACTTTGATAGGTTTCGATCATCGTTTACAATGCGTTAATTAGGGTCAGATGGACGTATACAGTGAATCGTCGATGTGTGCTCGAAGACTCCTCGACACTGACAAGGAATCCCCCCCCCCCTCCAGGTGTAACGCTGACTTTTTAATGAGGTTCAGCAAAGTGATAGAGCTTGGAATTGTGAAGCCAATGATAATTGTTTCAGCCACATATGGCCATTAGTTTATGAAATAATTAATTTGTAGTGACGAGGAGTCTTTCAACACTTATCGATAGGCGTTCGAAGAAAGCCTCTGACAATTTGTGTAATGAAAATAAATTTTTATTTTTATTAGGCACTGTAGACAGCATCTGACAACTTGTATTATAGATACTTTTGTTTCGAGAGTTAAATAGTAAACATATGATAATAAAATTTACAGTGTTTTATAATTTTCATATTTCAATGAACGTAGATGACAGTAGATCTTCATAAGCCGGAGACAAGACAATGTTTAAATTCCTATATCAATCATAAATCTGTCCGAGTAAAACACAGTAAAACCCAGTATTTTTCCGAAGAGTCGATAAATTTTTTCTTCAATTTTCCAGTTTGTAAAATGTCCGTTCGATTATTCGTGAATGTACCATGGAAAAATTCAATCTTTCGCAGAACACTGGGTAAATATTCGCCGTTTCGTCGTTTTTTATTTCATCTGTACCGGCCGGTATCGCGCAAGAATCCGTCGATTTTCGCGACAAAACACGTCCCGAAGCGGAAAAAAACGGGGAACGATGTTGCAGCGGCGTTTCTGCGGTCGTCGTTCCGAGTACCAGTTATGTAAAAGATTGCAGCACTTTACACGCCCGAATTTCACGACTTTCTCGCCGTGCTTTTACGCAATCCCCTGGTCGAAATGTTACGCACTCGTCGGCGCATACATGGTGACTGTAAAATAAAATGTGGTCCTGTCGGTGTGCTTCTGGATAAACCGATATCGTCAAGGTATCGATACGTTTACTCATAACATGTATCGAAAAAAGTATCGATATCTACTTGTTAGTATATCGCATCACAAAAATAAAACGAAAAAATCAGTATCGATACTGATCACATCTATCGAAAAAAAGTATCGGTATCTATTCAGTATCGCATGAAAAGTATCGATACCTAAGGATAAATAGATACCGTCAAGGTATCGATGTTTTTACTCATAACTTGTATCGAAAAGAAGTATCGATATCTACTTAGTATCGAACAAAAGTATCGGTACCTACTTGTATCGAAGGACGATGAATACAAAGTTCATATTTTGAGCAGAATTTTTTTTTTACAATGTCACTTCTAAATTACACCGGAGAGTAGAGGGTTATTTGACCGTCGCATATAGGCTCATTCAATTAGGAGGATACAGAATAAAGAACAGTCGGTTCGTGATTGAGAAAAAAGTCGAAGGGTCACGGATATCGAACGGCCAATGAAGTCGAAGGGCCAATGAAGTCGAGGGGCCACAAAAGTCGAACGTGATTGTCGGCTCGTATGGAATTGACGAGGCGTGGGGCAGTGGCACATGACGACTTTATGGCACATTTCCACGATAAAACGGCACCCGGCGACCATTTCTACCGCGGAAAAGTCAATATCGAAGCCACGTGCCACGGTCACAACGTGATACTGAACGACTGACCAGTGCAGGTGACAGTGAGAAATATTAATTACATTCTGTACCATTTCGCCCTAATAATTTATTTTTCTGAATTACACTCGTAAACGATCTCGAAGAGGATTGTTCCTTTTCTTCATGTTTCATTAAGTTCATGATCTAAATATTAGGTAACTAAGAAAGTTCGTGCCGTTTTGAATAATAGAGATAAATGGTGTACAATGTGGATCAAATAATATTTCAGAAAAATAGTCACCTTTGGCTCCCATTACCTTTTTTGTTTTTCTCTCTGATATCAAATATGTGCTGTAACGCCTTTTCATAGTTTTGTCGATTTCGTAAATAGTTGTCTATTATCAAATTGAATTCTAGTTTTTTTTATGATTTCTTTTTCAACGTTTCATATTTCTCCAAGCACTTCAACAATCGAGTTCTCTAGTCAGCACTGGAGAGTTTCTAGTTCAGAGAACAATGTTCGATCTTCAGCTCTCATCTAATCCAATTAGTTTCTGGTAGCCTGCAGATCGCTAGATCAAGAAGAGGTCACTCGAACTCAAGTGTGTAAGTTCCAGATATCCTTCAAATTTCAATTTCTAAGTATGTACGTTAGATTATCGAGTACATTTACTCAGATTGGAGGAAAACTTTGGTCTCTGAAAATGCTTCTAATCTTGCTCAGATATTGCATTTCAAATGTTTAAATTTTAAGTTAAAAAACTTCTTGGAAGTAAAATATCAAAACTAGAATATTCCTAAAATGTTGAACATCGTTTTAATTAATGTAAATGATTTTTTCTTAATGTTTCTTTCACAAGAAAAATAATTATAGGTTTACCTATAAAAAGAACTGAATCTGACGTGGAAAATTCTGGAACAAAAAGGGTGAACAATAAAATTTGATACAATCATCTTGAGGCTCTCCTTGAATCATGTTACACTAGCCAAAGAAATTTTCCATCGAACTACCATCAGTATAGCGATGCAAGAAATAAATTCCATTTCAAGCTCTGTCGGGACGAAAATCCAGCACGATTTCTCGGTTGTTTTCCGAGCAGCCCGGTACATGGCGTCGACGAATTAAAATCAGCGAGGCGTAGCTATCGCGGCGTGATTCGCGAGGATACGCGGGTATATACACACGGACTTGCTTTGGGCCCGTTTCACTTTCTCCTTGCGTTTCTGGCCTCCGTTCTGTCGCCGTGACGGGAATTTTTAAAACAGTGAAGGCGGCGGGAACTCACCGCGCACGAATTATTCGACCATTAATTCCGCGTACCAAGTGACGCCCCGTGTAACACGGCGGCTGGGTTTCTGAAAATTTCAGTGCCACGCGAATTCCTATTATACGGAACTAAGGACTAGTTTGTAGATGAATAGAAAGAACAGATGTTTGTGTCTAGAAACTAATGAAACTGCACTGTTTTACACAATTTTTTATACGTATTGTAGGAATAGTGTGTTATATGGATACCGTGTTATAGGAATATCATGTTATAGGGATACCAAGTTATAAGGATACCGTGTTTTAGGGATACCATGTTATAGGGATACCATGTTATAGGAATACCGTGTTGTGGAAATACCGTATTATAGGGATACCGTGTTATAGGGATACCAAGTTATAAGGATACCGTGTTATAGGGATACCATGTTATAGGGATACCAAGTTATAAGGATACCAAGTTATAAGGATACCATGTTATAGGAATACCGTGTTGTGGAAATACCGTATTATAGGGATACCAAGTTATAAGGATACCGTGTTATAGGGATACCAAGTTATAAGGATACCATGTTATAGGAATACCGTGTTGTGGAAATACCGTATTATAGGGATACCGTGTTATACGGATACCATGTTATAGGGATACCGTGTTGTGGAAATACAGTATTATAGGGATACCAAGTTATAAGGATACCGTGTTATAGGGATACCGTGTTGTAGGAAGACAGTTTATAGGAACCCCGTGTTATTCGATGGTATCTCAAATTTCTAATCGTATCGTGGGAATGCCGTGTTATACGGGGATTACCTGTACTAAAAAAATATATCCCCGCAGAGAATTGATGGATCAGAATGAAATGAATTCGACGAGAATTTCGACGGATTTCCGAGCGAACGGCCGACGTCATGCGGGTTTATTTCGCGATTCCTGGCTGTTTTCTCTTTGAAGCGGAGCAATATTGCGCGTAGAATCGAATGTTGCCACGGATAAAATTGAACGATCATTGTGAGTGGAAGAGAATTCGATGGAACGAAGAGTTTGTTATGGTGTCGATTGGGGCACAGCGATTTCGTTGATTACGAGAAAAAGTGTGGAGATAGCTTCTATTTATACACTTAACAAATTAGCATTCTAAAATAACTTCCGATCATATTAATCATACGAATGACAATAATATCATCTGTAGAGAAAAGAAAGTCTTTTCCCAGATAAATTTCCCAGTAAAATATTAAAAATACATTTTCATCTATTTAACAGTTTCATGGATACTAAATCGACGATCAACCTATCAATCCTATTGCAACAGGTTGCGAAATGCCATTACCTCGTTCGACAAAACGATCGTTTATCGTGAACGACAGAATTGATAATTTGCCTTCATCTAATTGTGTTTATTTTTATTTAACATCGTACCAAACGTCATTTTGTCTGTTACAGTGACAAATGAACAAATTACACGAGCAGCTCCGGTTGAAAGCTGAACGGTGTTACTATAGTATCATTTTATACAGTTTACTCGATGTACTAATGAACGTTAAGTGGCGGACAGAAAGGGAATAACGAAATTAACGTTGACGGCGGTCACGTTTTGCGTTTTTAAAATGGAGAACTTTTTAAATTTCCTCTGTCCGTCCGGCACAGTGAGCCGGCGTAACGCACCACAAGGAAAGTTAATTAGCCGAGGCAGGTTTTTCCACGCGAAGATGGGAAACACACGGGTACAAAGCGGATAAAAGCGGAATCAAGAGCCGCGTTCGGGACGCAAAATTCCGATTGGTTTGGAAACTCATTCTGGCGAGAGAATTTCTCAGAAAAATTGACTAATTATAAAACGATATATAGGGTGGCCCACGAAACGCGATTAGCTTGGATTATTTTACTGCTAAATGAAACTGATTACAATTAACTTTTGTTCCGTTGATAGATATTTCAAGTTCTCAGAAATTACCAAGAAAAAAACATATAATAAGATGTATATGTTGAATTTTTAATGCAGAATAATTCTGCGTATACAACAAAATATTTTTAATTTTCTCTTTTATTTAACAGCTCAAAGGTATGTGTAACCCCTTAACCTTCTCAAGCCCTATTTTTTCTTTTCAACATTTTATCATGAATATTAACTATTAGCTTCGGAATGAAAGAAGCGAGAATATTTATGCAAATTCACATGTGTTGTAGAAGAATTGGTTAAAATGGGACTGGGATATAATTTTATATTTTTTACCGTGAATATTCTTAGTTTTTAAATAGAACGAAGATGATATCGACTTTCATACTCTTTTCCAAATTTTTAATTTTTGTATCCCTATAATCCACAATATATCCACGTGCATGCGACACGATGATTAAAGTGCTTATGCTTTAAAACAATTCTTTTCCGAGCTCTATCGATCGGAGTCCTTGAATTGTAATTTCCCTGTGTCCAAATTCCGTAACTCACCCCATTGTCCAGTGGGGGACGCGTGTCGAGGGTTGCACCATGGTTCCGCTGAAATCGCGTCCCGTCGGTTGTTCGACGAGGCATAATTTAACGTCATAATTTAAGGTCGAGGCCGTGTTGGATGGTGGCTCGTCGTTAATTAATTGCTCGTGTGTAATCGTGAACACTCAACGTGGTTTTCCCTTCTCTTACAAGAAATTCAGGAAAGATGCTTTTAATAGAATTTCAAGTATGAATTCCATTACACTTTTACGCGATACTTCGACTGCAAACGCTGTGAATAGTTCGAATATTCAAATGTTCTTCGAATAGTTCAAATATTCCTCGAATAGTTCGTATATTCAAATGTTCTCTGAATAGTTCAAATATTCAAATATTCCTCGAATAGTTCGTATATTCAAATGTTCTCTGAATGGTTCGAATATTCAAATGTTCTTCGAATAGTTCGAATATTCGAATAGTTGCAGTTCTTGTATAAACCACAACTGGAGGCGGGTGAAAAAAAACAATTTCACAGCGTAAAAGTTGTTAGTGGCTCGATCGAATGTTTCGATTAGAAAATGATTTGTAATTTATATGCCCCCATTACTGCACCTCGATGAACGCGACCAATAAGGTCAACGGCCCTGCACCCCTGCGTGTTCAACCCCTTAACGGACTCGAACGGCCGGAAGCGAGACCGAAGCTCTCTTTTATCTCTCCAGGAGGGGAAGAGAAGAAAAAAAAGGAACCGCGCAAGCGGAAGTCGCCGCCCTCGAGGCACTTCTGTCGGACCTGATCGCCCTGTTTACACGCGGAACGAGGGAGATAAGTCGATCATCGATCGCTGCGCGCGAAGTTCTCACTTCAGGGGGAAGGTACCTCCGATTTTTATGCAACTCCGTGAGATTGTGGTTCTAATAAAAATATTTGACGCGTATGTTTTTTTCAGTTGCTCCTATCCACGTTAAAGGGGTGAAAACAGTACTCAAAGTTAGGGGTGTGAGCTATATTCGGTCGAAGAGGTATCTCGCAAACTATTAGAGGTAGAAAAACGGTATAAATTGAAATATTGTGTGTTTTTTTATAAGGAATCCAGTCATACAATTGGATTCTAGAATAATCCATTCGTTTAAACAATACATTTAAAACACAGCATTGGTTTCTCATTTTTATAATGAAATGTTAATCGATTATCTTGTACATTTGTAATTTTTCTTCCCCTTGCTAATGCAAAGATTCAAGTCTGCGAGAACGTCCAGAAATTAGTGATACTTCGGAGAAATTTTTCTTGACTGGCGACAACATGTATCGATTCGATTCATAATTAATAAAACCGTCGAAAGTAGGTTGGGTAGGGTATCGGGGCACCCGAATCTCGAATTAACCAGATCACCCTCGTAATGATCACGTCTGTCCCTTATTAGATTTCACAGATGTGGAAACCGAGACACAACCTAGATTCCACTGGGTGAACTCGGACAGTAACAACAGTGACTGTATCTCAATGGCGAGGTTGGGGGGCTCGTACAAAGGCCTTTCATCCGAAGCTATCCCACACCCAAGCAGCCAGATTCAGTTTACAAAGTCCTTCCATTTCGGAGGAGTAGTTACGACGTCTTCGATATTCATTTGAAAGCTATCCTTTGCATTTCCTCCACGTTTTTGACCTGAATTTTCAATATGACTTTATTAATAAATATAATAGTGCTATTAACGAAGATAATAATAATTCGTCTTCAGAATCACTCATATTTAAATGGTTCATCTTTGCGAAAACATAAACGACTGAAATTGTACTATTATCACAGCTCCACTATAAACAAACCAAAGAAAAATATTTTTCAGAGGCTTTTATCCCCGATTCGACCTACGCTATCATAGCTTCTATCGCAGCTCCAATATAAACGTACTCTAACTCGTCTGCAAAGTTATAAAAATATCAGGTTCTGATACCAACCTAACCTCCCCTGTAAGAAGAGTCTAACAAGAGCCTAACAGGAGCCTAACAAAATTCTAAGAAGACTCTAAGAACAATCAAGAAACTAGAAGGACTAACATGCTGTAATCGTCAAGACACAGGTCACCCAACCGAAATATTCAAAGAACACAGTTTCCCTCTCCATCGTTAACGTAAGAACCTTTCATAAATAGCTTGTCCCATTCCTCCCGGAGCATACCGCGTATTCTGGGTCGCGAACCGACGATTCATTTTTCAAACCAGCTTGCTAGGATCCCTCTATCCCTAGCTGGAGAGACATCGCGCCACGATTCCTCCAGAAATCGTCAGACGGAAGAAAACGGAGAAGACGTGAAGAAATATGGTCGAGCTCGATCCACCGAGCGGATCTCTCGGATTTTACGGGGAGAGACCAGTCGGTTCGCAGAGGGTCTGCAGACACCCCGGCGACTACCGTGGCGAGACACGGAATCGCCGTCGAAACGGGGACGTCGCCTTTTCGGGGTGGATAACCGAAACTCGCCCGGCGAAAATAGATCGATGGGAAGGTTTTTGGGGTGGGATGGGCAGTGGGGCTTGTGAAAGGGCAATGTGTTTGGGAGATCGTCAGTGGCACCACGATCCTCACGATCTAGCGCGGACGTCAGCGGAAAGCTGATGGCCTGATTCGGCCGAATCCTGGAACTGATCTAGTTAAGCGGGGATGTCCAAATTTCCCTGGCTTCACAGACGGTTAGTCGGCTCTCTTTCTCGAGCAGACATCTTATCGTACATGTCTTCGCGATCCCTGCCAGCTAGGATTTCTTTTTGGGATCCTGGAAATTGGACTACCGAAACGATCTCCGTTTCAAGGTTCCAGGATGGTGTAGGTACTTGTGTGTAACGTTGGATTGGGCATCGACACTTGTACATGGTCGGCTTTCTTCTTTTTTACATACCGGGTGTCTTAATTTGGGGGTTGGTTAAATGATATTTTCTTTAATAATATTGAAAGTCGAGATGAAATATTCTTTTACTAGATATTTAAGAGGCGGAGAAAGGGAGCCTATGGTTTTTAAGTAAATTGATATTTTCAGACTTTAACACATGTTTTATAGTTTTTACGAAATTTTTGTCTTTTTTTATTTTGTTACATTCTGGGTGTTTTAATTAGGAGGTTAGAAGCTGCCTCCTTAGAGACTATTGAAGGTTAAGATAAAATATTTTTTTATTAAATCTTGAAGGGGAACAATAATGGGAGTATAGTTTTGTGAAGTATGGCGATATTTTCAGACTGTAAAACATGTTCTATTGGTTTTGTAATTTCAATATCGATACATTGCAAAATTTCTGTACTTATAATATGCATGATATTGATTGTGTATAAGAAGCTGGCATACAAAATGCAATCAAGATTAATATTGCATTATGAATTAGGAAGGAAATTTGTTTGCTTCCTTTCTAAGCTGGAAGTCTTAGTCTAAATCTACAATCGTATAAACGGTGGACTTCCTTTGAGGCGAATCGGTAACGTGAAATTTTCGTAGTACAAATGGACGTAACAAAACGCCGGAGTAATTTAAAGTTTGTTAACCATTATGCTTACATGTAAATCTGTCGTGATGGCTGCAACCGTATTTGTGTTGCTCGCTTTACGCACCTTTGCCCGCCCCAAACTCCCCAATTTCCACGAGCGTGTTTCGCGGACTGTTTTATGAACTTTAGGACGGGCCAACGGAATTGCTTTCGGCGAAATTGTATCGAATATAATCACTTAACAACGAAACTGCTTGAAAATACTGGATTCGAAAATTTTTGTTTTTCCAATTTTTCTTTTTACAAGTATCATTTACATACACGCGAGAATAAGTGAAAAATACGGATCGAAACTTTTTCGTATAATGTATCATTTCACAGATTTGTTTTTCAAACGTTCAATAATATTTTCCTCGTATTTATTCAACAATTTCAAAGTATTTCAAGGTGATAACGTTTGAAATAATAATCGTTACATCCAGTACCTTCTAAATTGTTATTAACGATTTCAACTTATATCCACGAAATCGGTAGAAATGTATTGAATTCTCGTACACCAAAAATTATAGGATTATCTGCTGCAATTTCCACTACCGCAAAATTATCTCCACAGTTCTGTAAAAATTCAATATTACCTTCAATAAATTCACCAAACAGACCGTAATACCGTGATTAATCGAAATAAATAATTTTGTATACCGTGGTCATGGATTCAATATCTGCCCGCACGAAATGAATTTTTCGTTGAATATTCAATTTTAAACGGACACACGCCGATTTTATTTATGCATCGATGTACACTGTTTATCGTTGTTTCTTCCTTTCGATTTATCAAATATTCGACAGCGAATAAAATGGATTCGAGACACTAGATTGTATAAAATTATATCGCACAATAGAAAATTATAGAGTCTATTAGTTTGCAGCTGCGACATTTCAATACGGAAGACTCACTTTTCCCGTCCAGATCATTTTCGAGCTATCAAACGAAACTCATTTCATCGTTAAAGCGAGCGAGCCGCGTAACAGCTGCTCTCCACTTCCTACGGTTCCCGCGGAAGCTACGCGTAACTTCCGGGAATTCATTCGAAGTTTCCGCGTGCCCGTAAGCGGCCTTTGTGTCGCGAGATCGTCGAAATTTATTAACCCAGAAACTATCTCGTCCCTCTTTCCAACTTCGTCGTGTCGCTGTCACCCAAAAATGACAATAAACCTGAAAATTGCACTTCCAACTAATACTTCCGGTCGCGAGACAGTCACTTTCGTGATTCGATTTATTCCTTTTGGCGAACGACACTTGAAACATGAAACACGTCTACCTCTTTCAGGTGACAGTTTGAAGAATACTTAATTATAATCCATTAAGAATGATGGCATTTCCTTTTGTACCAGTTTCGTTTTATTACGTATTGTTAAGTAAGTAATAGTAAAGAAAATCGTAACGAAAATAGTAAAGAAAATGGTAAGAAAAATGGTACCTAAAATGGCAAAGAAAAGGATAACAAATATGGTAAAGAAAATGGCAACGAACATGGTAGAGAAAATAGTACAAAATAGTACAGTACAGTGAAAAACAGAAATTTTTTTCCGGAAACTAGCCTGACACAATTATACATTTATATGATAGAGTAATGGAATAAAAAAACGATGTATATTTCGACAGTTTTTCCTAGAATTTAGCGAATTCTTACGGGATTCTTAAGATGGATCACGTCAGTGGACGTCAGATCACCGATAAACGGGTAAAAAAATATCGTGGGCGAATGTCACCTTAATCTCCAAAGCGGTTGGAGGGAAGCATTCTCTAGAAAACGACCTCTGGTTGTACACGGCTCTCGTCACGATCCTTTCCCGTCAGCTTGTCACCGCGTCCCGACGTTCACACTGTCTGACAAACGATCCCTCGGTTTCTCGCGTGATACGCGTCATTTTCTCTCATTCACCGGTCGCGGAACACAAAAGAAGGATGAAGATATATCCGGCCGTCCCTGCGAGACCGTTCTCTCGATACCGCTGTGTGCTGGCTCTGCATTAAGTTACGTCCACAATTTTACTTACCAAAATTATTCTACTAAAGTGCGATATAGAAGTTTTTTCTGATAATACCTTTTTTACAAACTGCGATCACCTCCTAACATCTTCACAATACTACTAAGAGAACCTTGACAATATACTAAAAAATCATCGAAATCGGAGGTTGCTTCCTTATTGTATAATAAATATTTACCGAAATTTCTCGTCCACGTTTTTCACATTTGCACAGTTAAGTAAACGAACATTGTTAACGGTAAATCGATACTGAACGTACCGTGGAATAGTTAACTGGATTCTGGTCTGTAAATAAAATGGTGGTCGAAGTACGAGATTGGATGATGATCGATAATGAGAACGGCAAGTATTGGAAAGGAATAGCTACAGTTGATTGTTGTCGGTTGTAGATGGATATTGAATTACATCGGAATGATTGACCAGCAGACAAAATGGGGGTCGAAGGATACAGGATTGGATGATGATCGATGTTCGGGCGAATACTTAAAGGATACAGTAAACTTTGACTGTCTTTAATGGTAAATAGATATTGAATTGCTTTGGGGATGATTAACTGAATTCCGATCGGTAAACAAAATGGCAAAAAACCTTCCTTAGTAACGAAAGAAAATTCGATTCTCGGGGTAAAGAATCGATTGCGTAGAAAAAATCGAACAGCAGAGAATCCAGTCGAAAGATCGATTTTGTTAACTAAAAGAATCGAATCAGAATCGAACATTTCAAGTAAAGAACTGATTCTTAGAATAATCGAACAAAAGAGAATCGAGTCGAAAGATCGATTTTGTTAACAAAAAGAATCGATTTTTCGAAGAATCTTTTTAAGATCCTAGTGTGAACGGGCCTTTAACGTAGCCGGTGAATCGTGGCAGCGGCAGGAAGTCCTCCGCGGCGATAAGAGCTCCGAGGGCGACTCCTTTTCCGCGTTCCGATTTCGTGGCCCGGTTACGTCGAGGACGAAAAAACGCAAGCTGCCGTAACACGCCGTCGCGCCACGTTGTCTCTACCCCGCTATCGGAAGCTTGTTAATTAAAAGCCGATTAAGGGCGACGCGTGGACGCGGTTCGGTTAGCTGGCCGCTGCCTAAAGGCCGGATTCACTTTGCATTAATTAAGGTCTCGGCCCGTGTGCCCTTGCACCTACGATCCGAGAGGGAATAATTCCGGTTCTTGTGCAAATTGGGGGACCAACCATGAACGAGCTTAAACTACTAGGGCCTCGTTATTGTATAAATACAGTAAAGTCTCCTGTATCCGAACTAATAGGGAGGATATACATTTAAACGTTCGGATAAAGGAATTTATTTCAAAGGGTAATAGAATAATTATTTTTCGTGTACTAATACTTTATTTTTAACCCTTTTATTCCCATTGTTGCCATACGGCTACGTATACTAGATTGAGAAAAAAGAATTTCAACGTCTACTTGAAAGCTTATCGGTGAAATAAGACATTATTGGGTCCTTTGTCTCTTTCGGTTAATGGAATTCTAATGTCGAGTATTGTTACAAATACAATTGCAAAACTCTAATTTCTGTCGAATAGTTTTAGAGGGTTTATAGATCTACGGTAAGAAAAATTGTATTTTATTTCGTACAATACCATTATAACGAGAATTATTATATAGAAGGTGTACCACTTAACACGAGCACCTTCAATATCTCACTTGTTTTTGAAAATACAAAAAATGCGACGGGACAATGTCATTTGGTTGGATGGGGGCAAATACTATCATAAACAAACGTGGAAATTCCAATTTTTATAATAAAATAACACTTCTCACAATGATCCCCTTAGATACTGCAGCTTTTTACTATGCATTTGACTAACAATTGTATGAAGCTCTGCTACACGAACACCATCTATTGTTCGTCCCTATAAATACATTTTTAATATGCAAAACGGATCTGCCCTTTCGGATCATCGGCGATTTTCGGCAGAGTTAACGAGCGTTCCGCCGACAGAGTTCGAATAATTAGAGAGAATCCGTTGAATGACTTTCGACGGCCAGGTCCAGCATCCACGAAAATAATTATTTCAGCTAATTACTGGAAAATTCGAGCTCGTTACAAGCGCGGAGCGGTGAAACCACGCGAACGTTTCGCGCTTTGCAAACCCGGCTGAGTCTCTCTTCGTGAAAGTGGTTACAAGCGCGCGTTCAACAGTGACACGATTCACTTATTAATCGCCTTAACGAGGGATATTTAATTATTCGACGCGCGTGCAAATTAATTGTCGCCGATACCGCCCGCTCGAGGAATCTCGAACCCGTTTTCCACTACTGTATCCAGTAGTATCCACGTTTACGACGATACTATTCGGTTCGATGCATTCATAGCTGGGAGAGTTGCTTATAGCGTAAATTTGATAAATTGATATAAAATATCTCATGCCTGTAGAAATGTTAATAGACAACCTTATGCCTCGACAACAATTATACATTACAAACTGTAGCCTAAAACACGTGGTTCGAGTAACAGAGGTCCATTACTATGAACGTTCGGATACGGGAGGTATGGGTCAGAAGTGTTCGTGAGATTTGGGTCGATCCAAACATCCCCATTTTCTTTTTAATGAAAATTTAATTAAAAACCTTCAATATCTTTATGCAAGTTACGTTATTCAATCACTGTCTTTATTTTATGTTTATAATTACAAATACAATATAATATTTTTCTTGTAATATATATTGTTGTATTTTTAATTTTGCGCCGTTTTTGAAAAGGTTCCAATGTATTCACTATGCTGAAAATATAAATTATTTTCTACTTTAAACATTTCTACTTAAAAACATTTTCTTTTAAATATTCCTTTGGAATAATGAAAATGAACTCATGATGGAACATCGATGATAAGACCTTACTGATTATAATTCTCCAGATTAAAACGTGTTTCATTTTACTAACTACTACAAATTAATTGGGGACTGATCCAAACTTACCCACTTTCTCCGAAAAGTATCGATACCTTGACGGTATCGGTTTATTCCTACGCGTGATCAAAGGGAGCCGTAGTGTCGCGACGCGCCGGTTCAGTCAGCAAATCGTTCCCCAATTAATTAGTCCAGGACGATTGACAAAACGAGCGGCGACAAGGCCACCAACCGTTGGGCACACCAGGAGCCCCACGATGCGCTTTCGGGTGATTACCATTTCATTAGCGACTTAATTAGTTAGGCGGAATAGACGCGGCCTGCGTGACCGGATAGACCGTGGCGGCCGGCGATCCTCTCCGTGAGGGTCCGGTTTGATTGGAAAAGCTTGGGGATCACTGTTAGTGATATGACTGATATGGTATCGATATTATCAATTAACTCCAAGTTTCAATACAGTATTTATACATATCGTAGGTATCGAAAAGAATCGATACTTATTTGATACCTACCCGAAAGTATCGAAACTTGCTCGATACCTACCCGAAAGTATCGATACTTATACTACTTGTATCGAAGGTAAAAGAATACAAAATTCTTTTTCATTAATATGATACATACTTTAACCAGACTAGAGCAGAATTTTATTCGAATAATCTAGAATGAAAAACTGCAGTACCTAAAAGTGAGATTAAAAACATTGTTTGCCAAATGTCGACTCATTCAGGAAGAAGTATTATTTTGTTATAAAAATTGGAATTTCCACGTCTAATGATTAAAAATGACGAAATACTCTTAACTTTTATTTGTTATTCGGAACTCTTTTCCTAGACAAGGAATTTACCGATTTCTGTTTTTAACGAAGATTAATAAACATTTATTAACAAAGTAATATGATCGGACGATAACCACCTTCACATTTATTAGCCTTCATATAGATTACTTGGTCCATTCGATAGGAGTACCTTTTTTTCGAAACCGAGTATATATCGCAACCGAAAGTATCGATACTAAAAATACTCGGTATCAAAACGAAAGTATTGATTATTTACTTGTATTTATTTGGATCGGTTCATCCCTAATCACCGGTTCGGATTGTAGTTGAGATCGCGAACACTCCGGCAACATGTACTTGCCGAGTGATGGAAAGTTCGCTCGAATAGTTTCTTCGGGGTTCACCGACGGATTTACGCCCGGAACCTTGTTTGTCGATGCTTCTGCTGCGAGTTTGCTCACGCCTAACTTTCCCGCCATTTTTATGTCCCTGTACTTCTACGCTCTGTCGCTATATAAATCTTCGAGTCCTGAGTTATGTTATCCATCGTTTTCTCTTTTACTGCGATTTTTATTTTAGATACTTGGCAACTGTTCAAATACAGTGTTTTTATTTATGAAAAAAAAATGTATATCTTTTTAACCCCTTGTTTTACGACAGCTGGAGTCTCCAGAATGAAATTTCTTACGAATAATTTCCCAGGAACGAAAGGAATTCTGTACTTATTGCAGCTGTACATTTACTCTAAAATGTGGAGTATTAATCTGTAAAAATTCTATATCGAAAATTTAAAAAGTCACGAAAAAACCTGCTCGTCCTCCGAGGTTTAATATCAGTGAAACAGTATTTTATTCTGACTGATTTATCGAATCGATTTTGAAATCGCCACCACGAGTCTGACTGGATGTTATAAGGCGAGGCGTTAATTAACCACAAAAATAACACAGAACAGAAACACCAATTATACGAAAAAAATTGCATAGATCCCCATGACAACGCATGTCCAATAACCGATCGGGATCACCAATCAATCCCACAACCATTCCTTCTAGATCGAATTCAGCGAAACAAGCGCAATACATCGAGCACAAGGCACAAACATAGCAACAGCTCACAATATTAACAATTTATCCACATCCGTGTTTGGAGAAAGAGAGAGAGAGAAAAAACAAACACTCACGGAAGAAAAATTGATAACACGATGTCCGCCGCGAATCGTAGGAGAGAGCGCGGACTTTGTCTCCTTGTCGCTAGAGCGACTTGCGACTGTTCGGGGGAGACTGTCGGCACCGTGAACGTCGAACGAGGGGTTTTCTACCCCCTAGTCCCGCCACCTGAGGCCGCGCAGCGGGTCCTTCGAAGGGAGGGGGGAGAGAGAGCGCGCGGCGCGGTTCCGTTGGACTTAAACTCGTCGACGACGACGCACACAACACGCTCGGCGGGTCCCGCTCGGTGATCTCGCAACAGCCGGGCCAGGAGCCGCCGAGCCGCCGAGCGTTTCCATGGCGATTCGGGTTGCGCGCGGGTACCGCCGTTGTCGTCCCACGCCGGTGCATGCGCGCCGACGACCCGTCCTCCGCTACGATGCTTCGCAACAGGTTTTGTCCCCGGACCGCGGGAGCTGTGCGCCACCCCCGTCTCACAGTGGGCCATTACCATGATATTGGTGGAATTAATAAAAAAATGTTGATGCCATTTACAGTGGCGAAAAAAAGTACTGGCACAGGAGGTACTTTTCTATAACCTAGAATCTATAACCGACTGATATTTTATGAAAATATCATTTTTTTTTGTAGCTAAATAAGAAGTGATTACCTTTTCGGTGTCAACTACAGATCCATAAAAATGTCAATGAATCAAACTCGGCACAAGTCACCTGATACAATTTCGAAGAACAATTTCATTATTATTGCTAAGAATTATTTCAAAATGATTGGACGTAGTAGATATAACATGGAAACAGTTACGAAATCAAACACCATGTTATTTGTAATAATATTTCAAATAACATCATTTCAGAAGTGCCAAGAGACCCCAGACGGTGTGCTATATTAATTCACTATTTTCCTGTTTCTGTAATATGGAACTTCGTAAAACTGAATTTTCTCATTGTCGAAACTAGTGGAAATGGAACACTTCAGAACTAGAGCAACGATATCTAACCATCGAATTGGCGAATCATCGGTGGTCACCCCTCGCTTCTATGGAAATCGTTCAATCGAGTTTCCCCGTTGTCCAGCAAAAAACGGCCCCAGTTTTCGCCTCCCCTGGAGAGAATGCGCCGACGATTTATGCAGTTTCCGAGCGGAAAAACCGCGAATCGACGGCGGTGATGGGTTTCCGGCGGGTCAGAGGTCGATTTCGCGTCGACGCGAACCTGTGACGTTTTCTTGACAGAAGAACCAAAAAAAAAAAAAAAGCCGTTCCGCCCCTATAAGGGCAAGAAAGTCGTGGGACAAATCGCGGATCATTTGACTTGTCGGGATTTCCCGGTGAACATCGGCCTCGACGCGTCTCATTTCTCAGGGGAACAGGCCTGAGTATACGCCGCGTCGGATCGACAGGAAATCGATGTCTTCCTCGGATCCCCCGTCGAGGATTCCGAGAGAAATATATCGTAAATATGATCCTTCGATAAATCTTTCCGTGACGTTATTAATGGCTTTTCGGGTTACCATTTTATTGATCGGCCGTAACGAATGGTCTGATCTGGATCAGTGTGTTTGACAAGTAGGTAATTAGCGTTTTAACCGTACAAGAACACACATTGGGCTTGAGAAGCTTACAGACACCATTCAATTATTGTCAGGCTAGTCCTACACGATTATTGTCCAGGCGTTATCCCCACCACTGGGGGACTGTGGAGGTCGCTGAACCTGTCAAGCGTATATTTTTACAAAAAACAAATATACGAGGGTCTGAAGCATATTTTCCTACCAATCGCAGATTGGTTGATGTTTTTCGTTAACCCCTTGCCCTATGATTTTCTTGATGTCTGCAGTCTGCAGAATTACTTTATCATCAAGAATTCCCCAGAAACAAAAGGAATTCGTGTTCTTATCGCAATTGTACATTTACTCTGAAAGTTAAATATTAATATCAGTAATTTAGTATTTCACTTTGACTCAAAGATTACGAATTATATTTCTGTGTGTTTAATCGATTTTGATATGGTCATCACGAGTCTGACTCGATGTTATAAGGTAAGGGGTTAATTTTTTCTTTTTATTAAGCAATTTAAACCCTTGCAGGTTTATTTTGCTATACCATTACAAACAAAGCAACATTTACAAGTATATAACAGAAGACATTATTCTTATATGCACAGATTACAGTCTTGGAGAAAAGAAAATGTACATAAACATGCATATAACAAGGTTAATATTTCGTTAACAAAGCCTCCTATAACATTTTTGTTAAGGACAAACTTGTTTCAAATCGCGTCACGAGTCTCCCATTTCCGGGTCGTACCACATTTTTATTATAATACTCTAAAAGTATGTCAACAGAAAAAAACGATCGATGCATAAGATCGAGTCTTCCTCGAATAACTTTAAACCGACAATTCGATACCCAGATCTCTAACCTGCCCGTCGAATCGGGACCACAAGCATTCTTTATTTAGGACTTCCGTTGTTAAAGCCATTTTTCCTGCCTGTCTGGTTTACCGAGACGAACCTCGATGAATACTTAACGACCATCTCCGGATCGGAGATTTCAATTAAACGGTGACGAAAAATTCATGCGGGAAACCTCTGAGAGTGGAACGCTCGTGAGAGGACAGGATAATTCCGTTCGAGATGGACGCGTTAATTCGTGAATGGTCGGTACGGATGATGTTTAAGGTGGCCACGAGGTACCGCTGCGATTTATGAATATTCCAGGGACGCTGCTGACCGATATTCACGATTTGATCCGACCGGCTTCCTGGCATCCATTATTCAGCCGCGTCCGCACGATACAGAGACCGAATAATGCAAAGGCGTGTGCGAAACTGACCACATGGCGGCTGACGGGACCTACGAGCCAGGATTGGGAGGCGGTTTGATGAAGACGAAACGATATCGAAATCGATGTTGTGTTCAGCGCTTCGTATACTTCGTATCGCTTTGTCATTTGTATAGGGCAGGGTTTCCCAAACTGTGTTCCGCTGAACCTGAATAGGTGTTCCGCGACAATTTGGAAAGGTTTTATCGTCAAAGTCATTAAGTGCTTTATTTATTCATATTTTTATGTTTATATTATAGTTTTATATTTAAAAATAATTACTAGATAAATAATGGTTTAATAACAATTTTTTTTACTAGTAGGAATTACCCAACTTAAAAAATAAGCTAAGTGTTCCGTTAAAATTCCATCAGTTACTCGATGAATAAAGATATAAATTTACCTAGTGGAATAATATAATATTCACAGAGGACGATATTCTGATTCGTGTGTATGAAATCCATAAAATTATAACATCGTAGATATGAATAATAATTCGATATTTATTTATCATGTATAAATTGTGGGTATCAAATTAATATGTAAATTTTTATACGCAAAAAAAAATATACTGAAGTATCGAGATTTGGTTTTCGATTGAGATTTAAGCTTTATACTACGACCATGACGAATTTTCCTATTTGGATGCTATCGTGATAAAATTCATCCAATTAGAGCGTTACTGTTGTCACGTTTACTAACACATTCATTGTTTGCATAATTACTCTGGTACTAACTATATTTGTACAAGATTGTGCATATCACAGTTTAGAAATTCTCATTTCTCCCCATGTCAAGAATTTCGAATTCTGTACTAAAGGCTTCACTACGATAATCATAACACATAAAGATTATTAACCAACATTAAAACCTTTATTTCAGAACAATTTATAAATTAAAACATGTTACGAATACATAAACGTTCACAATCCAGTCATATCCCCCCCCCCCCCCCCCCACACACGTACACGAAGCTGCCAAGTTGGCTGTCGTCGTTTCATTCGAGTTTTAATTAACTGTTCGACGTCTACAGTCGGTGACGTTTCTACCCTGGATGTAGCTAACTACATCCTGTGTCCCGGGTTCGCTTTGTCCGGACATTTTAAATTGTCTCCCAGCGCGAACGGCTCTAGCTTTCGCGAGACGTGAGTTTCCCTTTGTGCCCACATGGAAGCGGCGCATTCCTCACTCAACCGTGGCATCAATCCCTCCTCCTCCATCAAGCGTTTATTATCATCCCCGTAAAATTCCGCTCCGTATTTCGCGCTGTAACGCCGCGTTCGACGTCCCTGAACAGCACCCACTCATTTCCCCTGGTTATCGGTATCTCGTTTATCGGACCGTTTCGTCGGCGAACGCTCTGTCCTTCTTCCCCTCCGACTTTGGCAGCTTACACTTTCGGCCTCTATCCGCGTCCCCCTTCGATCTCCCTGGTCGCTGGGCTCTCCTCTCTTTGCTTGTCCCCGTTGCACTCGTTTGTTCCGTGGGCTTGCTTTCGTGTCGCGTGTACGAATTATATCGACACACACACACACACACCCAGGGAAGACAGAGTGGCTGAAGCCTGCTATCGGGCGTCCCACTGCGAGCGAGCCTCGGGGGCCGGAGTTTATTAGCTCAACCCCCGGTTAGCGGTGGCTCCGAGAGCTGGTAGAGTCAGGTAGAGTGTGAGCAAGAGATGGTTGA
This sequence comes from Dufourea novaeangliae, assembly GCF_001272555.1. Classification (NCBI taxonomy): domain Eukaryota; kingdom Metazoa; phylum Arthropoda; class Insecta; order Hymenoptera; family Halictidae; genus Dufourea; species Dufourea novaeangliae. The sequence continues at coordinate 256,672 of NW_015373993.1, read as the reverse complement.
TTGTTTGGGATGGAGAAGATTTAAAACTTCCACAACAATAAATTTTGGCGGAAATTTTCGTATTGGTATGAACAGTCTCATAAACTGTTGCGAATCTGTCGCCACGAAATATTCGCTACCGCTGCAAATATATCGCGTTAGTTTGTGGGAGTCTTATACTAAGGATTAGTGTCGTAGCCATAGTGTTTGTCTTGAGAAATCCTCAAATGGTCGTTCCTTAGAAGATCCTAAGGATTGTTTTAATTTCTCAGTGTTTCATAGAAACCCATGGAAGAGTGTCGATTACCATAGATCCCATAGATCCAAAGTGTCTTCTCCTAACACTTGGTCCAATAATAAATCCTAACCCTCAAAGAAAGAAACGAATGAATCCCAATTCCACGGTAACGAATGTTCAGTTGTTCTGCTCGCGAGCGTCTTGTGCCTGTCGCTACCTACGGCTGGATCCTCCACCCCGAGGCGCCTCCGTTCCCCCCCGGAACTCGTGGACGCATGATACGGAAAACACATAGGGACGCCTTTGGAGCCACAAGGCAACGGCGGTCGTGGCGCACAAACGGCGTGTGTTCCACTGCCATTACGGTGGGAGTCCAGAGGGGGGTGGAGGGTGTTGAGGGAGCGAAGACGGACAACGAGGAGGAAAGAGGAAGGAACTTATTTGCACTATGCCGAGCGAGCGGTCAGATGACTCGGTTCGGGACACCCTCAACCTGGCCGACAGATGTTGGATGTTCCCCTGACACAGACCCGTCCACGGGCCTCCCACTTCGTTCCGCCGTGCACTTTTCAAAATGGCAGAGGTGCGCTATGTTGAAGGACAAGCTCCTCTCGACTAGGAATAAACAGATACCGTCAAGGTATCGATACTTTAATCCGTAACTTGTATCGGAAAAAAGTATCTATATCTACTTGGTATATCGTATCGAAAGTATCGATACCTACTTGTATCGAAGGAAAATAAATACGTAGCTCTTTTTCATTAATATGATATATTTTGACTGGATTTGACTCATTAAGTAATAAACAGACGTCGTTAAGGCTTACAAATGCTACAAATACTTCATCAGTCAGATGTATTCAGGTACTCAGATTTAAAATTGATAGTCCTCCGTCATTTTTCAAATTTATTCTTCAACTTTCAATATCACTTTGACAAGTCTCTAGGGAACACTAACGAAACGCAGTATTATGTGATTTTAGAAGATCAAGGAAGTACTATACTAACGTCATTAACACTTAGAAATGGCAGAAATATTCTGTCACTCGTTGTATTCAGCTACTATGATCTACCATTGATAATCCCTCGTCATTCCCCAAATTTATTCTTCCTGTTTATAGAACGCGTTTAATTTCATTTTGATAAATTTGCAGGGAATACTGCTAAAACATGGTTATTAATTTTACCCGTATGAATTCGTTACCCGGTATTAAAACCGCGGTTCAACCATAACAGATTACGCAACAGCGAGGAGCCTGGAATCAAATAAAGTTTCGGCGAACGTGACTGGAAAGTGGGATTCGCTTTAAACGGTGAGCTCCCCGGGAAATTGTATTTAGTCTGCAGAAATTAACCGCGTCAGAGCATGTTAACGTTCAGTTATGCAAATCCTCTGTATCATCGAGTCTAGTACATGTACACTCATTCGAAATGCAGAATGATTCGTTCCTTATAACCCTCGTAAGCGCCGTTTAGAGAGTTATTAGTTCTCTACCCCTTCACTACTTTGTATATACGCTGGAATTTTCGTATTGTTACACGCAGGAATTCTTCTCATTTGAAAGCTAACAGAATATTAAATTACCTGGATGTAGCTTATGAAATTAGTGTTTCTATAAATCGAAACAAAAACGGTTATTTTTCTAGAAATCATATTTATTCGATCGAAATATGCATTGACCTTCGAAAAACTCAAGGTCACCTTGATATCGAAAAAAAAGAGATATCAAAAATCAAATTGTATCCATCTGATGCGTCCCTTAAAATGCTACGTAATTCATTGAAACGTTTTGTGGTACAACCAATAAGTAACGAGTTATTTTAGACAGTAGTTCTTATTAACTCACCCTGTACATCAATGATACTTAAACGATTTGATACTTAAGTATTGAGTGGCAACTATCGAAAGGCATCGAAGTCTCGGATATTCCATATCAATATTCAAGTACCTTATGAATATAGGAATTCCTTATTCGTTCATATTGTATCTGTATCGATACTTCCATGAAGTATCGGAAGTATATTTATATTTTCGTAGAAGTATCGAACAGGTATCAGCATCTTCGTACAACTATCGAGTGGGTATCGATATTTTCTGATGCTTATATCTTTGATGTTACTCATCTAGGTATCCCAAGTACCTAAAATTCCGATACCTTACGATACTTCCTACTGATTAACTTTGCTATCGAATCACTCGAATATCATCACTACTCATCGGTAGTAGTAGATCGGTCGGAATCGATAACAAAGGAAAAAATCGTTCGTACGTGTCGACGAATCATGAGAATCGAGTATAATTACCCGGTAAAATCACAAAGCTCAGGATCCTCCGTGTCGACGGTACACCTTCGCGGGAAAAACAAGGGGGGAGGAGGGAGATCGTGTCGCGATCGCGATAAAGCCGCCGACAGGTTGTCGTGCACGCACGGCCCGTGAGAGAATTAACGTGTCGCGGTTAATGCACTTCCGCATATACCTGTTAGACACTTCTGCGAACCTCGAACGTGTATCCCCCTGGGCAGCCGGAGGGGGTTTACGTAAATCCAACGACGTAAATCCTTTAGAGGGGAGGGGGGAGGGTGTTACATAAATCGAGGTCGGCGCACTTACCGCGGGCCCCATCAAAACGCCGGTTACGAGAAAAATTATGTAACGCTGGGACGATCGAGGCTCGCGGAGAACGGTTCCAACGGCTTATCCGTCATGAATGACATGAATCCTTGATACTTCCGATACATACGTTTGATATTTCACGAAAGTATCGATACCAATATTATATGGTATCGATATCTACTTAGTTGCTACAGAATCCATATTTGATATCGGTCTAAGTGACATCGATATTGAATATTGATACTAAGTATCGGAGATTTCGATACCTTTCGATACTTTCTGAGTACTTAGGTATCGAATTGCTAAAGTATCATCAATATGTATCGTATCACTTGCATCGCTAGTCCACAGAGAACAAAGTTACACGCAAAACCGTGTTTCGAAGTTTCGAAAGTTTCACGTAGAAGGACCCCGCGGATTCCTGGGGATTCCTGTGTGTTAGAAAGGGTATAACCCCTGGGCGACGGGTCGCGTCGTGGCGGTCCGATGCGGTTTCTGCGGCCAGGCTGCGGCCTATACCAGACAGGCCACGGAGTGTTGCTCGAATCGCTTTCGGGCCATTTTGCTCGTACTGCACACACATAAGTCCCCCTTTCTCCCCCGTCTGTGGCCGTTATTCTGGTCACGAACCTGGTCTCCCTTTCTCTTTCCACCCTGCTCTGTCCCGTCCGCTGCTCTACCCGTCGGTTATCAATATTTATGTCGATTTGCTTTCGTCGAGGCATCGTATTCTCGTCGGAACATTTGCAGAAAAAGTCACGAGCGTTGTCCCCTTACCGCCACCGGTTCGATCTTATCCAGGCACGTTTAATTTGCCCCCGTGATTTTTCACGAAGCGATCATCCGATTATTTCTGCGTAACACGCGACGATTTATACTCTAAGGGGATATAGGAACCACTGGTTGGGTTTCTTGTGCGAGTGGAGCTGACTCGATCGACGATTGATATCTCGATCGATTTATAACTTATTCCCTGGTGATTTCTAGTTTGTCTACTAGTATTTCTTTTCCTTTTCAGTTTACTTTCAGTACTCTAGTGTTTCTTTTACGTCGTTTTTGTATCGTGTCCAGTCCGTCATTACACATACCATTGAATTTTAATTAGTCAGAGCTTATATTTTCGGAGATTTTCATCAGAATAAATCCAAATTTATACAAGGTAACAAAAGAAAGAGTTCGTAATCTTTTTGGGTAGATAGTACTCCAACAGATAGATACAGTAAATCCTCGATGAGTGATCGAAGGCTCCTTCGCACTGAACATTAAATATTTCATAAACTAATGGCCATCTGCGGCTGAAACAAATATCATTGCCTTCAGAATTTCAATATCTATCACTTTGCTAAACCTCATTAACTCACAGCATCACATTGCTAACACTCATCGAGGATTTACTGTAGTAGGTAGGATAATACTCAAATACACAATTTTTTTTTATAAAATCAAGAACCAATAGTCATTTTACGACTATTTGAAACAAATATTTCCTTTTTATAAACAATGTATTTGCTCACGATAAATAACGAACTAGTCACAGTATGCACGTTGCTCGTGTCGCATTCATAGAGGAATCACTGTACATATCCAAATGGGTATGTAATTTTATTTAATTATAATTACAACACTATCAAGTAACTACGGCTAATATTCCACACATATCACTAGAAATATATATTCCATCGTCCTACAAAAAGATCGACAAAATCGAAGTGGAGGGTCTTTCCATTGTCAGATGTCGCGGGTGGTTACGCAATCGGGTGAACACGGGTGTTCGCGATCCACCTTGAAAAATTTCGGCACGTGCGTCAGGAAAGAGAAAGAAGCCGCCTGTGTTTGGGTGGGGGGAGGACGAGGCGAAACGGAAAAAGGAGGAGAAGCGACGAATCCGCCTCGTCACGAGGCCCGGCCCCACTTGGCGCTGTCAGCCGGCGCTGATTTATTGCTCTCTGCTTCTTTCCCCCATCAACCCTCCGATCGGTTTGGTTGCAACTCTTTCTCTCTCTTTTTCACGATTCTCGTACTTTCGTGGCCGAACATCGAGGAACATTTATTTCATTCCTATATCGATCGCTGACAACCCGTTTTCATGCGGTTACGATGAATATCGGTGGTTCTCTCGCTATCCTAGGTGAAAAATTCCCATTTATTCGAGTACATTTGCACTCGCGGGACAGAGAGTTACGGTTGAATTTTTGGGGAACCATATACGGAAATAGGGGAAGTGAAGAACCCATCTACATAAACTGTTATTTTTTTTTATTAACTCCAATTTTTTCTTTTGTAATTTGTCAAGGTAACAATAAGTATATATGTATGATTAATTAGTACCCCGAAAATTTCGATAGGTTTGTCGGGGACCTCAATAGAAGCATCAGACAATTTTTCGTATTTCTTTCTTCTGATATTCAATTCTTCGGGCTGAAAGCAACCCTTGTATGTTTATTTGTCTTTTCCTAATTTCCTGTATATCTCGAAAATTATAGTAAATATCGAAAAACGGTTAGAGTGAAAATTTAATGGCTTGCAATGCTGTATAAAAGTATGTAAGGAAATTGTTAAACATTTGTTTGTTTACTTCTCTTATTTATTTAAACAATACATTTTTACACGTCTTATTAGACAGTTTTCTAGAGGATAAGAAGCCATTAAATTTTTATTATAATAGTTTTCTGGTTTTTAGTATAGTTTTCGAGATATGCACGAAAATAGGAAAGACACGTCAAAATTTAAGAGGGTGGTTTCACCCTTAACTCTTGAAGACCTGGTGGTCACATTTGTGTACATGAAGTTTCTGTGTTGATTTCTCGGTGAGCATGAATGTTTCAGAAATTCAAACACGCCCTGCTCAAGGAATACAGTACGATTCTATTTACCATTTGCCTTTGCATGATGTTTGATCTCCAAGTCGCTGCAAGTTCCCAAAACGTCCTGGCCCCTCAAGGATTCAGTGCAGAAAGTGGTAAAGTTCATTTGTGTCTCGGGTCGGTCAATTTTCACGGTCATAATATTTTTGACAATTAATCCAAAAACATTACATCGCTATAGAATTAATCTGGAATCACCAACCCATCCGTATAAATTAACCTTAAATTTCTAACTAAAATATAGACTTTTTTATTTCATGAAAACCAAAAATTGTTACTTTCTATAAAACTATCAGACGCAGAAAACATGTTCTTTAAGCAAAATATCTAAACGGTCTACCAAGTCAAAATGTGTAATCGAATATTTATTTTACTCTTAAAAGAAAATTCGGTAAAAATAACAATTTTTGATTCAGCTCAATTGTACAATTAAAATCGTATTATTCTCTCATAGCGTTGAAACTGTAGTTGTTAGTATAATATTTCGAATAAAACAATCGTATACGTACGAAAAAATTTCTTTCGTCCCTCTAAAAAAAACGAAGGAAGCTTCGAACTTTTGAGAGGGAGTGTACGTAACAGGAGAAGAAACTACAGCGTGTCGAGCGTTCAAAGAGTGAAAATTCAATGGAAACAAAGTGTAATCGACCCGTAACCGTTACATCGAGTCTTCCATGTCTACGACGGCGAAATTTCCACCGATTTCCCGTCAAAAGGGCAGAAATAACACAGCCAAAAGAAAGCTTCGTTTCGGAAGAGACAAACGAAACTTTCTCGGAATTCCCGGTTCACGAGCATCGTGGATATATATTTGCACTGTAATGCCTTATAGAACGCGATTAATTAGTTCCGGGAAAGTCGCCCGCTAATCAGAACATTATTCCATTGCAATGGAATCGCACATTTGCCACGAAAGTGACAGAACTCGACAAACGTGTTTGAAAGTTGCAGAAACTTTATTCGACTGGTCATCGAAAGTGTAATCTTTTAGCTTCAAAATTTAGCTGGCAGAGTGCAGTTATAGAAGGTGTCTTAGGTAACTTGATCACCTTGAATAATGACTTAACGGTACACTTTGTGAAAATTTTTAGGCGTGGACCTTAAATGGCATCGAAGGGCACATCTTGTAAAATACGTTCTCTCGTGGGTGGATTTCAAGGTCACCTTAAAATGTGCTGATGAGACATTTAGAGATGTTAGAGAAATTAGTTACTGTGATCATTTCGATCACTCTGTTCTTTTTTACAGGAATTAAAACCGGTATGATTTTGATACCGGTATTGAAAGCTATATCGAAACCGATATATTACCGAAAAATGATATAAATACTGGTAATTTTTCGGTTTTTATAAGGGTAGGGCTTATATAAGGTTGTATAGAGCGAAGGTACAACCGAAAATACCGGTAAATACCGGTATTTACCCGTATTCACCGGTATTTTACGTTTCGGTAGAAGTCCCTGAATTTTCGGACGTAAACTACTGTAAACTGGTATTTTTTTTATTTCTATAAAAGTAGGGCTTATATAGGATTATATAGGGCTAAGATACAATCGAAAATACCGGTAAATATCGGTATTTTTCGTTTCGGAAGAAGTCCCTGGTTCCTTAGCCGTAGATCTCGCGGAAAGATCGAACCAGAGGATCTCTCGAAACAGGTTCGTTTCGACGAATCCCAGTTGATACACAGGGGACACTAGATACATTACGTAATTATTAGAAGCAGCGTCGACACGGAGCCAATGAAATTCAGATCAACAGCGTCGCCGAGATAAGCGCCGTTACGACCACGGTAATTACATAATGGAGTAGTCGCGCCGCCCCGACGCACCATGAATATGCAATGTCGAGTATTTACGTCGGTAGGCTGTGCTTGGCGATCAGTTGGAAAAGCGTGGACAAACGTCGTAAGAGGTGTACCATATTATTAAAGTGGCTCGTACGTTTTGCTCCCCCCAACAGATTGTAGTTACAGACTTAATTAACAATCATCATTTATCATGTTTGTGTATATACCAGTCGATAAGTACTTTGCTTGGTTGATTATTAATATCGTGTAACATAAATCGATAATTCTGAAGAAGGCAAGTGCTTCAGACACGATAAGACAGGTGAATTAAATTATTCTGTATAACATTTTACTATTATACGTATAGGGTGAACTATTATAGATCTGTCTTATTTATTGTTGTATGAACAAAAGGTCTCAGGACTGAGTTGCTGTATTTCAAAAAGCACGTGTAATAGTGGAAAGATTGTTTTCGTAAAGGTCATTTTTTTTTTACGAGATTTCAAGCTCATTGGTATTTTTTTTTTTAGAGTTAATTTCCGAAAAGCATCCATACCCGATGACCCTGACATTGACATATGTTAAAATCTTGATTATTATTTTCACTAGCCAAAATTGTACATATAATAAACGATCTGCGACCGCCCAGGTGCGAGGGCACATTTTGCACCTTCGCCAGGAACGGCCCTGATCGCTGGTTTTGAATTTCTTACTTGGGGCCATTGGCCTTTGGTTCTTTCGCGATCTATCGGTCAGCTGTCGATCCAAAACAATCTGCTAACACACGCAAACAGACAGGACACATGCGACTGATCTCCAAAACGTTTAACTTTTACGTATTTTACACGTCGCACGATGATACAGAACGCCTATTTAGGAGTTCAGAAGTTTAATTTCGGTGTAAAAATGGGAATTTCGAAACCAAACTTGGTAAGCATACATTCCATATTCATATTTATTAACAAAAATATAAAATTAATAAGTAATGTTTTTTAATAATAATTTTTTTACGAGAACTTATGATTGACAATGATAACTCCGTAAAAAAGTTTTTATTTCGTTAATAAAAAAATTATTTTTAAAAAACATAACTTATTAATTTTGTACGTTTTTAATAAATATGAAGATTATATATATGCTTATCAAGTTTGGTTCCGAAATTCCCATTTTTACACCCAAGTTAAGCTTCTGAACTTCTGAATCGGCGTTCTGTACCACTGTGCGTTGCTCAGTCAGCTACAAAGTCTTCAAAAACATATTTAAAGTTACGGGACGACAAATTCCGTATTGTAGGACCGAACTTCGGTGTTCGAAATATAATTATACGACGGAACACGCGGTAAAACGGGACGAAAGTATCGCGGGAAAGCCGCAACGAGGCACAAACGTATCACGGTGTAGACACGTGTTGGAGGAGAAATCTGCGACCGACCGACCAGCCGGCCGCACGATAGAGCGATTTCAACTTTCTCGACGATACGACGGCTGCGAACGGCCGTCTGTCGCGACTTGGAATGCCAGAGTTCGGCAGACGTTTTCTATAAGTTATATATATACGAATCTATTAAGTAAATTTCATTAATAAAAAATATTGGTGAAAATTGACCCGAACAATGCAGGACGGTTAATTCTATGGAAGAAGGCGGCTCCGTATTAATGGCGGCAGGTCAGAGTACAGAAGAACATCGAAATAGGAACCTATTTACTGTAAAAATAATTGCAATAAATATTCTTTCTGTGCAGAAAAGATCTACAGTAAACATATGAAAACAAGCAGAGGATAAATTTGCAATGCATTTTTCTTTAATTCATAGCTTTCAGTCTTTAATTCTAATTTCATTCGTCGATGTACCTACGGTTTACGTTTAAAATTCGAGATGTTAATATATTCCGGAACATGTACAATACAGAATGATATGCCGAATATGTTCGGTATGGAATAAACTGCAATAGAACCGAAATTAATATTAATATCGATAATGTTTATTGTTTCAGTAAACACGTTTGTCTGTCCTGTTTCTGAACGTTGCACAGAAACAACCGATTCACTTTTAGCTCCACGATCTCCGTTATGCGTTGTTTCATTTAATAGTTCGGACGCTTTTGTGGCTGGTTTCCAATTGTTTGCGCCCCTCTCGATACGGTGTATTTGACCAGGGATGTGATATCGTCGTAAATGAAATACAATCGAATTTTACGCCCGACAGGCGTCATCGCGCGCTTCGTTCTTCGCGCGCGCGAAACAATGGCCGATTTTCAGTGAAACAAACTCGTTGGTAATATCACCCAGGCCTTCCTGAATTCGATTGTTTATCGATTCAACGCGTAAATTTACTCATTGAACCCTGTCCTCCAAGAAGCAGTCGCATAGAATTCTTTTTTTTTTTTAAGTAAATTCCAGACCGCGAATAAGTCCACTTTACAAGCTGTTGTGAAGAATACTGTACAAATTAATTCGAGCATAAGTTATAAAAACATGTTGTATAGCAAGGTTATAGAACAATTTGTTGTATAACACTGTTTTGCTATATAGTGTAGACGCAGCTTTACCCTACGAAGTTTTTAAAAAAAAAATCAAAATTTTCGCTGGGTCTTTTGGTACAACCGGTATGATTTTTATACCTGTATTATGCCACCAAGCTATATCGAAACCGATATAAATACCGGTATTTTTTCGGTTTCTATAAGGGTAGGGCTTATATAGGGCGAAGGTACAACCGAAAATACCGGTAAATACCGGTATTTGTCGGTATAATACCGGTACTTACTGGTATTTTACGTTTCGGTAGAAGTCCCTGAATTTTCGGATGTAAACTACTGTAAACCGGTATTATTTCGATTTCTATAAGGGTAGGGTTTATATAAGGTTGTATCGGGCGGAGGTACAACCGAAAATACCGGTAAATACCGGTATTTGTCGATATAATACCGGTACTTATTGGTATTTTACGTTTCGGTAGAAGTCCTCGAATTTTCTGATGTAAACTACTGTAAAACGAAGTTCCCAGGTAACACGTCCGATAAGTCTTCCGAACCGACGGTTTTTCTCCCATAAAAAAAAAAATACGTAGAAAGTAGGAACAGCCTTTAGTTGATTTGCCAGCAGAGAGTAAAATCGCGTCTGTTAAGAGGTTGGGGCACACACGACAGTGGTGTGGCGTTGTCGGGACACTCTCGTCGAACGACTTCGACGGAAAACCGACGAAGAACCGACGACCATAAATTTCACGCGCGTGTAAATACCCGTGGGGGCCGGGTGTAAAAGCATCGCGCGGGGCTGTTGGCCTCATGAATAAATGCATTGCTCGCATTGGCAGACGCTGATACACGTGCGCGCGCGCGCTCGTGGGTCGTCGTCGTCGATCCGTGATCGTTTCAGCGTTCTCCAAATTGTTTCCCGATCATCAGACACCGATTTTTCGCTCTGGTAATGGATACTTCACAACTAGTACTACCCTAAAAATAACGGAGTTTAGATTTCTTGCTGTAGAATTAGCGATAGGATGAAAGCCGAACCGAATACCAAGTTACTGTCATCGTAGAATGTTTTACTCAAAATAAGAACTAAACGTTGTGAAGTTATACATAAAGAAAATTCTGCATGCAATGAAAATTCTGATTCATAGGATAGAAAAATCAGCGCGTGATTTCGTTTTAACATTAATTATTGTAAAATGATCAAACATTTTTAGTTGATTGGTAGGGTAAGAACGATGTTTCCCTTACTAGGGAAAGGGAAAACAAGAAAAGACTATTACAACGTAATATTTACAAAAACGGCGATTCCCAACTAAAACCTTCACAACACTGCTCTGGGTGATGAACTTGATATAATAATATATTTTCATATATTATTATATTACAATTTGGAGAACACTAAACATGATCCATTCGTTAAATGAAATTTTCATTATACATCTAACTAAACAGTATATTATATTGATAAAGCGAAAGTCAGTTTCTGCGTTGACGTTTTAATTCCATTTTACTGAAAGTCAAAAGAAAAATTATATTTTCTACTCACGAATAATATTTCAAATTCCAACAAACTTATTTCATTATATTACATTAGAAAATATTAAAATTATTCTCCTTAACATTTTTACAACATACTTCTAAGTTTTCACGCTTTTTTAATAAAATTTTCCTTCAAAATGCTGTCAGATCGAATGAATATTCATCGTTTGTCAAACTATAAAAAAAACAATACTTGGACGAACAGAAAATTTTCCAGAGAATCTTCCAGAGAAGGATAGCGAATCCTCTTGATTGCAATCAGAACGTGATATTAAACGCCCCGTAGAGTCGTGCCGCTGTCTTTCGCCTGAACAAATAAACAAATATTGAACGTTGGCCTGGTACGTACCGTGAAGCCAATACCAACAGTGGCCGCGAAGTTCCCGTGCTGGAATCGGCCGGTATCGAACTGGACCAACAGCGAGGTCTTGCCGACTCCGCTGTCCCCGAGCAAGATTGTCTGCAAATAAAAGGCACGATTGGTGCTCGATACTATTATCGGACGAAAGCCAATCTCCGTCAAATATCATCGTTTTCTTAGCCACCGCGTCGTCCAACACTCGGTGAGAACAATTTTTCGCGGGAAGTACAAACATGATCGATCGTTACAAGTGTTGTAAATCGATAAACTTTCTACAAATAGATCAGAATGTTATTCATTGAAATTTATTGTAATTCCACGAGGTCTAATTGTAGAATTGTAATTAAAGGAGTATTTCTGTATATGTATAGGTATTTATTAGATGGAGGTAAATGTAATGGCCGTAACATTGACAAGTTACAGAGTTGTAGAATATTAAGTTATAGAGTTTGGGAATTATAGAAAATTAGTTCCTAGAGTATCAGAGTACCAGAGTACCAGAGTACTAGAGTGCCAAAGTTTCGAAGTTCCAGAATCTCAGAGTTTTAGAATTCCAGAGATTTAAAATTCTAGTGATTTAGAATTCTAGAGTTCCAGGGTTCCAGGGTTCTAGAGTTTTATAGTTCCAAAGATCGAAAGTCCAAATGTTCAGAAGATTCAATGTTCCCTGGTTCCAAAATTCCAGGGTTTAAGATCTTCAGAATTTTAGAGTTCCAGGGTTTAAAAATTCTAGAATTCCCTCAGCAAAACACTTAACAACAACGATCGACCTTTAAAAAATAATTGTCAAAGCAAGTATAATTCCATTATTAAAATTATTTCGTCATTTTTTCATCTTCGAATAGTGCAGTCGATGCGCACGCTTCGATCTCTCCCCGGTTAACGGTCGATCTGTGTGGTCCCATAAAAGCTGCGGTCGTCAGGCCCAAGACTTTGTTGCCGGGGCCCCGGCACTCCCGACAGTAACACCTGTAGCCGGTAATAATCGTTTGACCTGGCCACGCGGCCGATTATTACATTACGATGGCACCTGCTTCGCCACAGGTAGGCACGTACCACGGCTGCCCGGATCGTAGGCGTCGCGACGGATAATGGACGGGGGAACTACGGGGGCCATTGTCATTATCCAGGAAGGATGAGTTACAACCGTGGTGTAAATGCCTTTTGCTGGTTTCTTCTCGCTTACTGTTCCGACACGCGTCACTGTAACCCGTTGCCGGCCAGAATTTGTTTAAACACTTCCGTATACAGTGGATAAAATAAAACAATTTTTTTTCAAAAAAAATATGAACTGACTTCGAATAGCGATAATACGTAGAAAATAATTTCTATTTTTATTATTTCTACAGAAATGCAACAACGGTTTAAAAAAAAATTATTTTATCTTACTAAATGGGGTACTAAGTTAACATTGCAACCTTTTCGGAGGCGATGCAAAATTTAAAATACAACATATATAGGGTCTACCGAAATTTGTGTAAGGGATGATTTGAAACGACGTTTTAGAGTCTGTAGTTAGATTGTATTGTATAGTATATTATACAATTTAATTTATTGTGGTATATATTTGATGCTCGTAGTTCTAGGGTTAACGTCCACGAAAAGAAGGATTCCGCTTGCATAAATTCCTACCTGGAGCATTTATCCGATCGGAATCCTACACCTACGTAATCAAAGGGCCCGTGTACACCTGTGAAGGTTTAAATCGACATCGACTGGTGGGTTTCAGAGAGGTGACTAAATTACACGGTACTCGGAGTCGGTATCCCAGGTGCCGGGGTTCCGGGCGCGAGTTCGCGTATCCCGGGGCACCGGTGCAGGTGGCAGCGGCACCGTTTGTAATGTAATAATTCGGGCTCGTTGGCCCCCGGGTCAAACGGCTGAGACTCGTTCATAAGAGACTGTTTCCACAGGTGTCTGGGCGCGGTGGATAAATTTAACAGTCTTCGTATTCTAGGGTATTAGAATTCTAGAGTTCTGGAGTCCCAACGTTTTATGGTCTCGAAGTTCTGGAAACCCAAATTTCTAGAGTCCCAGAACTCTGTAGTCCCAAAGTTCCAACGTTCTAGAGTCCCAAAGTCCCATAGTCTCATACTCCCAAAGTCCCATAGTCTCAAAATCTACAGTCCCAGAGTTCTAGAGTCCCAAAGTTCCAACGATCTAGAGTCCCAAAGTCCCATAGTCCCATACTCCCAAAATCCCATAGTCCCATAGTCCCAGAGTTCTAGAGTCCCAAAGTTCTGACATACCTGAGTCCCAAAATCCTATAGCTTCAAAGTTCTATAATTCCAAAGTTCCAACGTTTGGATTCCCAAAGTTCTATAGCCCAAAATTTCTATACGTCAAAGGTCTATAGTCCCAAAGTCCCATAGTCTCAAAGTCAGAATCCTATTGTCCAAAAATCTTTCGAGAATCAAACGATCCCAGAGTTCTAAAATACTCCACGTGTGCTGCAAATGCGATCGACGAACCTCGAGGCGCCCTGTGTTCCGTTCCACGCGAATTTCCATTGAAAGATTCGCAAGACCCCCCAGGGGGGTTGGTCGTGACGAGTATCGGCGAATGTGTCGGCCTCAGGGGCGGAGAAACTTAATTCAATGCCCTCCCCTTCCCTTCCTCTCCCTATTCCGTGATCTCTGTCCTCGGTCGTTGCACACCGCCCCCCTCCCCCAATCAGCCCCCACCCCCTTCTTGTCTCTGCCCCTCTTTGCCAGGCGCGCACCTTTGTTCCGTGAGTTTCACCCCTCGCGTGGCCAACGTCTCTTCGACCGGCGACTCCACCGAATTTCATCGAAGAGTTTCATTTTTTTTTTCTTTCTTTCACAACAGCGTAGAGTACTCGACACCCTCTAATTCAGAGGCGAGGGTGTCCTTTTTTGTTCGTATTTTTATCGAGCCCCTTTTTGATCCCGAAAATACACGATATGAACTTTCATCAGGGTCTTTTTTGTTCAGTTTAACAAGTTTTTTTTTCGGATCTCCTGACGGACGTTGTGAATTTCTTTTTTTTTTTCTCAAGTGATGTATTTTCTTTGTATATTTTTATCGAGCCAGGCAATTTTACGAAAGAGAATGGTTTTTTTCAGGGGATGTTTCTCTAGTATGCTTTTAGAAATTTTCAGAGTGTTTGTGTTGTCTTTTTTTATACTTTTAACGAGGTTATTGCTAGTCCCGTATAAAAGTTGAAATTGTTACCTCTCGCGGGGACGTGTTTTTTGCATATTTCTATCGAGTTTACGGGCTACTTGACGAACGTTAAATGGATCACGGAAGCGAATAAAAGTTATGGATTTTTCAGGGGTATTATTTTTCCATATATTTATCAAGCTATGGTAATATTCGCGATCATTTCGAAAGACACAAAGAGCACGAAAAATGTTTCAAATTTATACCACGTTACCAGGTTATAAAAAAGAAATTGCGAATTACTTATTGGTACAACTAACATTTATTTAATCACTCTAAAAGATAAATATTATTACACCGAAGAGCTTCGACTGATAATAATCGGTAAAGGAGATGTCCGAAGAGATTGATAAGGGGCCGATGATTCGGTGCTCAATAAAAATTCAAATCGATGTTAATTGACTAGCGATGATTTATGAGAATCTCTGTTTCGAAAGGGAGGCTTACGTAGTACGGTATGGAGATAAAGATCGCCATCGTCGAGTATTAAATCGGATAAGGGGAGGGGGGCAACATACGGCTAAAACCGTGACGATAAATCAAACGAAAAGTACACATTTCCTTTCACGTATCATGCAAATTAACACGCGTGGACAAGCGGGCTGATTTAAAGCCGTGGTGAAAGTGAAGACCACTTTCCTACTCGCGGATATTATTCCGTTCTTCGAACCAATTTATTTATGCGATTCTGTCGGTGCGCGTCGAGCTCCAATAAAGCCGACTCCACACGTATACATACAGAGTACAATACTTTGGAACACCACTGTACATAGATGAAATGTTGCGTAATGAATTGAGGAGACCCTCGATGAATGCGACACTGCGAGGAGGTGTCCCCTCTGGAATCAATTAAAACAGAGTAAACAGAAGCTAAGCAGAGACTCAGTTTCGGGTAAAAAAAAACAAATTTATGAGGGGCTGAAAACCTTTCCGCCTTGCCATGAATGCTCCGAAATGGACGTTGCACTCATCGAGACATTACTGTGGTTTCTTTTCGTTCCCTTGAAAAATTAGTTTTGGGGAGTTACTGAAATTTATACCAAATTAATATTCGGTTTAACATTTATTCCTGTACTTGAAATAAATTTAGTAAGTTTGCGAAACTTTTCTTCTACGCCTTTTTTTCCCCTAGTGGAAGCCGAGCTTGCTCGTGAGTGTACATCGTCGTAGAGCTCCGTGCGCGTGCAACGCGATATCTCGTGCGTTTTCGAGCGCGCGCGTGCACGCACATGGCACGGCCGCGCACAATGCAAATTATAATGCAGTCCGTATAAGTGCACGTCCGGCATTGTCACGTCGGGACATTGGATGTGTGTATATACAGGGTGTCTCAGCTAACTTGATCACTTCGAATAATGACTTAACGGTAGCTACACTATATGAAAATTTTGAGGCGTGAAACTGAAATGGCATCAAGGGGCACATCTTGTAAGGTACGTGCTTTTATTATGGGTGGAGGCATTTCAAAGATTTCAAGGTCACCTTGATGTTTTTTTAACGGAATCACCTGTGTTTTGTACCATAGAGTATCAAATTCTGGGTAAAAATGTGTTGACCTTCATACGTCCTAAAAGTAATGGTTAATGAGGTATTTAGAAAATAATTTTTAATATGTACTTACTATCTGGAAGCTATAGGTGCTCGACCTGATGTACTTCAATTTCAATACAATGATTGTTTTGTAAATATTTCGTTAACTATTAGGTTTAGGACGTATGAAGGTCAACGCGTTTTAACAAAATAGGTAATTGCGTTAAAAAAGGATTAAGGTGACCTTGAAAGTAACACGACTTAAAATTTTCATAAAATGTATACTGTTAAGTCATTAATCAAGGTGATCAAGTTAGCTGAGACACCCTGTATATACGTATATATACATATATGTAATACACGTGTTCCTTTGCGCGACTTCGAAAGGCCGTGTATTTCAACGTCGACTTTCGACTTCTACCTTATCCTAACAACGTCGATGCATCCGGTCATCGACTTTGTTTTTTTTATTTGAGCATAAAAGAACTGTCAATGTGAGTTGATATAGCTTTACATGGGTTTTAATCGGAATTTCGATAAAGTAATTTGGAACATAGTATTATCTAGCATCCCTTCTAAAATATTTCAGAATTCAAATCCTCTTTGAAGTCTGATTCATTGTTCCCTATAAGATTATCGTCCCAGCGAAGACTCGGTTGAGACAATAATCGAGAGGAGTCTGTACATTACATTTTTATTAATTAAAATAAATAAAGTGTCACAATTAGGGACATTTACCCTAATGCACTTGTACATAGTACAGACTCCTCTCGATTATCGTCCAGAACTCTGGTCTACGCCAGGACAATAATCGTATAGGGAGAAACTCATCAGATCCTCTTAAATTCGTTGTTTTCTCGCAGTCTGAGCCTCGACAATAAACACACAGAGGCAACGAAGTATGCGTTTGACAGGTTCCAGCTCCCCCAGTGGTGGGGATAACGCCTGGACAATAATCGTGTAGAACAAGTCAGACGATAATCGAGAGGAGTCTGTACGAACAAGGCACATTTGCTCCCACAATACCTTCCAGATAGGCTTCGATGCGCCGATGCACACGCGTGCAATACGGATTTTCATGTCGTTGGAGGGGCCAATGGAGGGGACAAGGTCGCGCGCATTTGTATGCTAATCGGTCCCGCGACGACGGTGGCCGGGGGAGGAGAGACCGAGGAGCACACGAAACGATGCCGGAGACCACCGACCGATAAAACGCGACCGAGGATAACAAGATTCCGTGCGAAATAGTCTACACGCTATATATAGCCGGTTAATTGGCTCTAATTACGAACGATCGCAGTACAGTGACGCGACGCGCAGGTTCCGATCGATATAAGACTTTTGAATTTTCAACGAAAATGGCGAACAATCGAATATCCATTTGGAAGTGATCTAAAGCTGCAATAATTGAAGATAATTATTAGACTGCTGATTTTATGCATTTATAGTCTGTAGGGCACTCCCAAATACGGTAAAAGACAAAACTTTCATCAGAAGCTACGAATTTTCTATTTCATTCTTCCCCTAATAAGATACTTAAGAGAAAGAAGAAATTCTTACATTTGCTCATGTCTTTGTAAATTACTTTATAAAATGTCATTTTGCATAAAAATCCACAGTCTACTAATTATACAATATTGTCTGTGTAGAATTAAGTAACCACGAAAGTTCGTGCTGTTTTAATCAATAGAGATAAATATTGTATATTGTGGATGAAACAATACTTCAGAAATGTAGTCACCTTTGGCTTCTATTACCTTTTCCAACCGTGACAAGAATAAATGTGTCAAATGATCAAGAACTAAAGTAGATGATCGCATAATAAGTTATATAAACATAATTCCCCCTACGACTCTTCCAGCAAAATATCGAACATTTATATATTATAAAAGCTTTCGGAGAATTTAAATTTTGTAAGATCACAGTTCAACTTTAACCCCAATGGAAGGATACATGGATAGAGGAATGAATAGAGAAGGCTGTGTTAAATGACAGTACCTAACCCACTTCCACGATGTTAGCACAGAATGAAAAATGACGGCTGCAGGTAAAGTTTTCGGAAGCAAAAGATCGAACGTTCCCAGAACACGTTGCTCAAAAACTCAATTACCAGCGTACAATATAAGAAGGCGCGCCCATCCCCTTCCCTTTTTGCCATCCCCCGATAGTCGAATGAAATTACTACTCGAACGGCCGCGGTTTCTTCGGCCATTATCGGAACGAACTAACTTCGGGTTTCTGTCCCCGTTCGGAATTGCAAATCCCCCCCCCCCGAGAGCTCTCTTTATGTATTATGGATCCCGAGTCTCGGGATGGGCCGATTGATTCGCGAATGAAATTTAATTAATCCCTCTTCCTGCGATACGAAAAAATCGCGTCAGATAGAGATCCAACAGAATCTGACCAAGGGCGAACGAAGATTCTAAATAGCTCCCAAGTGATTAGAATTATTAAATCTTTTTCGTTCGTTTCTCAAACTTCGGGACACGAAAGATATAATATACCATCGAAATGATAAAAACATTTGTGACGTGGGAGAGATTTCGGGGTGATCTACGGTCGAGAAATTACGAAAGAATCCCGAAAAAGTGGAACGATCGAATATGTTACGGTTGGAAGTTCGATCGTTGGATAACCTTTTTCTTTTTTTTTTTTTTAACCCCAGGAGGAAATTTCTGATGGTTCGGGAACGCCTTACCGGAGTCGTGTCCCCTTCTTCGTGAGGCACGGTCGAACGTTTATCAATTTACAATTCCCAGTTCGGGGAGCTGCCCGGCTGGAATACCAATAAGTCGCGCGAGCGCGAAAAACGCGCCTCGGAACCGTCTCCCGTTTCCGAGCCTGTTCGGTCGAGTTGCTGCCTTCGGATTCACGATAAAAGGCGAGTCAACCTTTCTGTTGAAATACTTGTTGCAAAAAGGTGCGCGGGCACACACACGTTGCCATTTTTAGGGGCATTATCGCGGTACGCTTCATCGTCGTGCAATTCTGTGTGTGTGGATTAGGGGTGTGCGAATACTCGAATTATTCGAATTTCGAGACCAGTAACGATCGGTCGGTCGAACCGAGTCGAGGATCTGAATTTTTCAAGCTACTTGAAATCGACGAATTGTTCGAAAAAAGGGCGAGCTACTTGAAAAACCCAAACGGTTCGAATATTCGAGCACTCGGTAATACTTTGATTTACTTGAAGATGAATTTTCAACTCGAACATATTCGAATTATTCGAATATATTCGAACAGATCGTTAAAATTTTAATTACTCGAATATATTCGAACAGACCGTTAACATTTGAATTACTCGAATATATTCGAACAGACCGTCAACATTTGAATTACTCGAATATATTCGAACAGATCGATAACATTTGAATTACTCGAATATATTTGAACAGACCATCAACATTTGAATTACTCGTTAATATTCGAATTACTCGAATATATTCGAACAGATCGTTAATATTTTAATTACTCGTAAAAGACGACTTATCGATGATCTGTCCGATCGAACGGTAACAATTGCGGTCGATTCTCGGTGGTAAACTTTCGTCGGCTCGTTCGCCCGCGTTTTCCCGTCTACCTCCATTACCACGAGTCCGCTAACTCAATTTGTATGCGACTGCGCGCGAGCCCGCCAAATGCACAGCTCCGCTTAAGGTCAACGACGGTTTCTAGCCGACGCGCGACGCTCCAGCCTCTTCTGGGCTAGAGGAAAAAATCGTCTTGATCTTGCCTTTTTCCCTCCCCTTGGCTCGCGACCACTAACGAACCCGGTGAGCAACAGTGCACAAGAGGTACTGAGTACTTTACACTGGCGCGCAGACCACTGCAACGACTATTTGCAATCGTTCGATTTAACCCCTTGCCTTATAACATCGAGTCACACACGTGATAACCATTTCAAACTGCATTTACTAAGTCCGAAGTACATAGGGGCTGTTGTACCATGAACATAATTACACTTATAATTTTAATAAAATATATTGGAATCACTCTACAAAAATCAATCTAATTAATCAGTAAACTATCTACAATCTATAAAGTGCGTAAATTATTTAAGATTCTTGAAAAAACAAATAAATAAAAACAAAAAGTGTACCCAAGGTACAACAGGTTCCCCTGTATTATGGACAATTGAAAAGGAAAATTCTTAATCGTATAAGAGATTTATAAAAATTCGAAAGTTCCACACCCAAAAAGACTGTTACGTCTGTCCCTGGTCCCCTTTAAATCCAATGTATTAATACGTCAGATCGACGAGGCTACGCGAACACTCTGACGTATATCCGGTACACCGAGTGTATTAGCTCAATACACGTCGGATTTCGGTGGACGTTAATGCACGCCGGTCCATCCAGGGAACAGCTTAATCGCGCAGCAATGCCGTGGCGCGATCGGGTTCACGCATTGTGGCGCAGAGCCAATTGTGTGCCTCTTAATCCGCCTACGTAGGCGGCTCAACGCTTGACGCGGCCAGAATCCCCGCGACACTCTCGAGGTCTCGAGCGCCAGCGGCGGCCCATTGATAGAGCCCACTGTACCGTGAACACTCGCAAAACCAGGCGTTCAGACGGACGCGTTTTGTACACGTGAACTGCGCGGCGGTTGTCGTGAACCGAAAGGTTCCAGCTGATGGCACAGTGGTACATAATGATTTATTTTTTTCAAATCAGTTGCAGGCAGAATTGGGGAGAATTTTATTCGAATAATACACAGTGAAAAGCAGCAGTATCTAAGGGTGTCGTTCCGAGGTTTAAATTACTACTTTGTTATCTAGATAATGAGTTTGCCCATCTCTGGTTACAGGTTATGTAATTTTGTTAATTTAATTCTTTTTTCTCCGGGAAGGGGGGTGGGCAAAATTCAACTTTTTTCTTGTAGGGAAGGGAAGGGGCAAACTGTAATTTTTTTCTTCCAGAGTACAGTAGACTCGCGTTAAAGTAGCGCTGCCGGGACTATTCGGGACGGGTTTTTCTTGGAAACGGTACTTTAACGCGAGCTAATAGACGCACAGGATCACGTGGCAGTTTGATCGATTCACTAATTATATCAGAACTTCGGTTACACAAGGAGACCGATAGTGGAGTACGCGCACATGTGTGAATGATATGTGTGAGCTGGGGCGTTCCTACCGCTACTTTAACGCGAGTCTACTGTGGTGCAAAAGCCACTTTTTTCTCCTGGCTACGCCCCTGCTCCAAGTCGTAATTTTTTAATAAGATAATTAGAGGGGGGAGGAAGATACCTAAGGTCTCTTATAAAATATTGTATTACTAATCTAATATTCTAAACTAAATTTTTAATTTAAATTATTTGCAATTTGTTACGTGAATCTGAAACCTGCACCACACAGTGGAACCGCGAAAACGTTCTCGCAGAATGTGACGGCAATTAAGGAAGGGTGGGGGGGGGACCCTTAAAGCCGATTCGAGGTGAAGAGGGCGAAGTAAAACCGGTAGGGGGTCCACCACGGTCCCGAGCCGGTTCTTGCCTCGCATTTTCTTCAACCGAGTACACTCTGCTATCCTATAAGGGATAATT
The DNA here is from genome assembly GCF_001272555.1 of Dufourea novaeangliae. Lineage (NCBI taxonomy): Eukaryota > Metazoa > Arthropoda > Insecta > Hymenoptera > Halictidae > Dufourea > Dufourea novaeangliae. The sequence continues at coordinate 234,552 of NW_015373993.1, read as the reverse complement.
GAAGAGCCTCGGTGCTGGCTGGCGACCGGCCCAGCGCATTGCACTGTTGCAAATCTTTCGGTTATAAAGGGAGGAGGAGGAGGCGAAGCAAGCAAGCGAGAACAGCCGCCGCGAAGAAATCCGAGTTACGATACGCTTCTTTACCCATCATTTCCAGTGGTTTTTCGAGCGATACGTCGTCGCCCGATTCCCGTCTGAATCGATACCTACTTCTTCTTCTTCTTCTTCTCCTTCGTTATTTCTTTTCCCGCCTTCCGAACTCGACTTCAATTACCGCATTATACAGAAAACGGTTTTTCTGTACGTTTCGAGCCTCTCTAGTAAGGCCGAAACTCTCGTGGTTCGCGTTTTATATATATTTAATACCAATCGATGGATGCAGACGTGTTTTGCACGAGCTTCGATATCATTGGGTCGTCGACAGAGATGGGCAAACTAATTATATAGATAAAAAGTTTCGAATAACGAGTATTTTTCACGTGTCTTCGTCAATTTCAAGCGTTGATACATTATTATTAACACTAGATCTACCAAAGCAGTCAAAATGACTGGTTAGTACATTCTTACAACGATCATTAAAATGTCATAGCAATGTATTTACTCAGATCTTTTACAACTTTTATCCCACTACGAAACTGAAGAAATTAGTTGATTTATAAATTTTCATATTTTCCAAAATTTTGTCATGCTTATCAATCCGATAGAAATCGGTACACGTTATCGTCGGTAATTCTAGTGTTAAGTTTTATAAAGTGTTGTCTATGTTTCTTTCCTAATTTGTATATTTAATATCTACAAAACTATGGGATACATAAAAATTTTCTTTAAAACGAAATACCATCTAAACAGTCTACCCCGTTAAAATTTATAATCAAATACATTTTTTACTCTTAAAAGAAAATTCAAGTTTGAAAGGGTTGAGACGAGAGAGAGGAAGCGAGATCCTTTTCCGCGAGCGGAGTCAGTAACAGCTTCGATGATCGTAAAACGGCCGACTCGTTACGAGGCCAAGCGGTAAATCGGAAAATCGCTTCCTGTCGAACGTAAAGCCACGATATAGGATCCTCCTCGTGGTCGTGGGTGCGAAATGAATACCGGGTCGAGTAAGTAGGCGACGATAAATGCACCTACTGGATACCCACAAGAGTAATAATTTGGTTATTACGTGGCTGTGTTTCTCCAACGAGTGTCCGCCAAGTGGAGCAACAATTAGAGAAGAGGAGGCAGAATGGTCGTGACAGAAGCGAGACAAAACCGAAGGGAAGCTGAAGAGTATTAGGGGCAAAAAGAGATGTGTTGAAAATAAAGGAGAGAAAGGGTATGGTAGGGGGTAAGAGTAAAAAAGAAAGGAGCAGAAGGAACGAAGGAAGAGAGAGAGAGAGAGAAAGGTAAATCGGCAAGAAGACACGGTAGAAAAAGGAAGATGGCCTCGGTACGAGGGAGAGGATCGAGATGAATCGACGTGGAAGAGGGAGACGGCCGAGGAAGAAAAGGAAGAAACCGAAGGAAGGACGTAGGGAATCGTCTTGGGGGCCGTACCACGAGTGTATAGTATGGACCTCGACATTCCCGATCATTATTCCACTGGCTTGCCGCGGCGAGGAGAGGCCATGCCTGACCTTGGGGTGGGAAGGCACGGGGGGCTGACCTTGCTGCTCCTACATCCGAGAAACATTGTGTCCCATTCATCATGCAAATCGAGCCCCGGTAATGAATATCGAACGGGCGTTCTTACCGGGAATATTTTACCCGGGACGGGTGCATGCCGGGAATACTCGGAATATCTCGCGGTCCCCTTGTTTGGGAAGCATCGGCGAGAAGGATTCGACGAACGAAGGAGAGAAATGAACATTTGCCCGGTTGGCAGGTGGTTTGGAAGCTTGACTGTACGTAGGAAGAACGGAAAATGATATTTATACCGGTTTTAGGCGATGTGGCCTAGAGCAGCTTTGGGCAAATCAGAAGTAGACCAGGAGTAGCTTAGAGTTACAATGGTGTGATTTGAGGAATTTATACTAGCTCTTTTGGCTAGTCGTCGCTTGTTTCAGGAGTAGACTCTACGTTTGGATGAAGGAAAACGGTGTTAGTGTTATTAGACAATGTAACCTAGATCACTTTTGGGTAAGTCAGAAACTAGGCCAAGAGTAGCTCAGAATTATGGTACAACAGTGTGATTTGAGGAATAGACTAGCTTCTTTGACTAATCGTCACTTGTTATAGAAGCCCATTCTCCGTTGGGATAGCAGAAGACCATCTTTTCAGTGTTACCAAACAATGTAACCTAGATCACTTTTTGGTAAGTCAGAAACTAGGCGAAGAGTAGCTTAGAATTAAGAAAAATAATCTTCGTATCGCTGAATCACGTGCATTTTATTTTACTACCACACTTGACCTTGCATGACCTTCAATGATAGCTCGCTGAAGTCGTCTCAACACCGGCTATCACATCGCGATAAAAAAAAACATAGCATTCCGTTAAAAAAAAAATAGAGATGACCTTGAAATCTTCTCTATACCTTCACCCACGCAGAAAATGTTTGTGTTATAATATGCCCCTCTCTATACCGTGTAAATTTTGTATATAACATTTTTTCATATTATTATAAATAACGGCAAGATTCAAGGTGGACATAGTTATTGCTCCACCCTGTATACAGATCAGATGTAAAACGTGGCTTACCTTGTGCGCCATACCGGAGTCCTCCTCTTTGCTCCTCTTCAGGCCGCTGCGTACGTTGTCGTAGTCTCTGCTGGCAGTCGTGGTCGAGTAGCCATAATTTTCGGCGAACACTTCCGCAGGTGGTTTGTAGTCACGGTACCCGGTCGGGGACGGTGTTGTGGTCAATGGTTGTTCCGTGGTACCGGGCGTCAAGCCAGCGGACGCCGCTTTACCCTCGTCCTCGACTTCAAACACGTCGTCGCTCATGCTGTCCTCGCCTGTCATCACCTGACGAACGCAAAACGAGGGGGTGAGAGTTCTATTATTTTCAACAAAATCACCAAGAATGTTACAGGATAGACAGTGGAGCCTCTCGTATCCGAACTACAGTAAATCATCGATGAGTCTCGAAGGCACCTCGACACTGAACATTAACTCGCTTTACTCGTTTTATGTATAAGTTATAAAAACATGTCGTATAGCAAAGTTATATAACGAATTGTTATACGGGGGGAACCACGAATCGTGATCAGTAGAGATTACTCTGTTATTAGCAGTCCGATCGAAAAGGTTTTTATCATGTATAGCATGGTTTCAAGAGAGCTTTAACGTGATTATAGCAAATCTTTTGTCGACTCTTTTTTTTTTCATGATTTTTCAAAGTCACCTTCAATCTTTTGCAAATACACTTATATTTTTTTTTTTTACTATTATTATTATTCTTACTATTATCCATATTACGCTCATTATCACTGAAAACAACAGAAACAGCCGAATTTCCCTCGAACGTTCCTCTATTCGAGCCCAACCCCACAATTGTGTCGTTCTCAGGCCAAAGTAATTAACTCCAGTTTTCAATTTCCAATTTCACTTAATACGTGCTTAACTTTTTACGTTTAAAATAAATTTCCTTAATAATTCCCGCGGAGTTAATTACTGTGGCAAGTGAACAGCTCAATTAAACTTCTCCTCCCCTGGTTTCCCAATGATGGCGATCCACGATCGACATTGAACGGCTCGATTTCATTCGTCGATTTTCTCTGGACCAGAGTCGCTCGCGAGGAAATCGATTCTCGATCCAGAAGACGTATATCTTCTTCGGGGTACGCGGTGTCTGGTATATAATATTTTATTATGATCTCAAGGACAGACGACGACCGAAGAAGTGCTCGATAAGTGTACACCAGACGCCCGTTGGCGATCATTCTCGGCAATACGAGGGTCCCGGTTGTCGTATTATCAAAGACTAACCGGAGAAAACCAGTTCGTAGAAGGGTCCACGGGGCCTGCCGCGGGACCAACACGAATATATAACTGTCCTTCGATCGGCCCCGCGACATCTTCATCCGGTAAACGGCGGCGCGTTACGCCCGCGGCCTTGTAGCACTTAAAGCCAATTAGCAAAGCCTACGGGCACCGAACGCTGCCACTAATTCCCACTACAAAACGGTGGATGCTCCCATCTGCCGTAATAATCGTTCCCATTCGCAGACACCGATGGTGCACCTGGTGAAGGGATGAACCGATCCAAGTAAATACAAGTAAATAATCGACACATTCGTTTCGATACCGAGTATTTTTAGTATCGACACATTCGTTTCGATACCGAGTATTTTTAGTATCGACACATTCGTTTCGATACCGAGTATTTTTAGTATCGATGCATTCGTTTCGATACCAAGTATTCGTACCGATACCGGTATCAAAAAGAAGTACTCAGAGCGAATGGATCGAGTAATCGACATGAAAGCTAACGAATTGTGAAGGTAGTTGTTGTCTAGTTATATTACTTTGTTATTTATTAGATTATTTCGAAACGATTACAGAGTTTCACAGAAATTCGTGGATACGAAAGTATAAGAGAGTATTGCGTCAGAATACAATTTACCCCGTTTTTCTTTCGAAATTATAACGATTTCTATGCTCTAATAATTTCATGCATAAACGATCGTCGAATGCTTCGACCGACGTCGATTCCCAGAAACTCGGTCATCACGGGATTAAACGTTGACATTCATATTCCGATGTTCCATATTTGATCGTTCTCCACGCGACGTCGTACGATCTACTATTTGCACTTGAATGAATGCAAATTTAAACTGGTTGTTCGCTTCGCCGAGAAAAGGGATAAAAAAAGAATGATGGAAGGAAAGGAGGTAAACAGACGTCGTTCTGAAACATTCATATGTGACTTGGAAAGCTTCCTCCTGGGCGCGAACCAGTGAGATTACATCGGATTTCTTCGGTGTACCATTCCGTGGGCAACAATACTATCATAAATCATGCATGACTCTCCTCCTTCGCCTTCGCGAACGTGTATCGATCTAGCGGGACCGTTTTCCGCTTTTCGGACTTTATTAACAAGTTTTTGTAACGTATTCGAATAATTTCTTAAACGGTACGAAATGTACAAGAATTTAATACTGCCCTCCTTACTTAAAATGTCCAATCTAACAAATTCTCGTATTTCAAGATTTTTCGAATTGTTCTATTTAACAATTTACTAACTTCGATAAACCTGAGTTATGACTTATGTTTGTGCCTCAATTATTCATGTTCAAGACACGCATAGAAGAATAAAATAAATCCATATATTTCAAACCGTTTCCTATATTAAAATGTTCTATGATTAAAAACAAAGACGATGCAAAGGAAATTGTAAAACCTCATTTCTCTTGGATGTCTGAAAAAAATCTAAATTGCAATGTAATTACGGGACAATTGTAATTACAATTACATTTTAATATTTATTGTACATTTAATATAGTTAATTACAATGTAATTGTAATTGTCTTGCAATTACATTGTAATTGTGATTTGAATTTTGTAAATACATTACATTTTGCCCAACTCTGTCAGCCAGGACAATTGAGCTAAAGAGGGCAAAATATGCAATTAACCAAATAATTAAAAAGTTTTTTTTTCTTCGACTATTTTCATCCTCGCGAACGCACACAAAAAAAGAAAGAAATATTCCCGAGTCGTTTCTACGAAATCAGTAATAGACCAGGTATTTATTGTGCTTCGAAGTGACCGTGACCCGGGGGAAACGAAGTGAAGAACGTGGTTAGTCGCATTCGGTCCGCCGTTTCGTTAACTTCGATTCGCGAAATATATTTTTCGCGCACGAACACTGAACTAATTTTGTCATCGTGATTATTCTACCTATTTTTAGTCTTGTATGTAGAAAATTGTGTAAACTATCGCGTGTGTGACATTTAATACTGTGTGTTCCAGCCCTCGATGGACTCATCCCCTTCCCTTAAGAAGCTTTTCCTCCACGTTTTTGCGAAAGTAAAATCCTCTTACCGCTGGAGCGAAAACTTTTACTCTTCTACCGGTGAGTACCATTCTAAATTAATAATGATCCATTGAAATTTTCTTTACTGAGAATTGTTTAAGAAGACCATTAAGTGTTTACATACCTTTGAGCTGTTAAATAAAAGGGAAAATTGAAAAATTGTTAGTTCGAGATTTTAGTCTCAGAAATATTACCAAAAAGTTTTATCCAAATTGGTTCAGTAGTCTTTTAATTATTTCCTGTAGGTACCGATATTGAAAACTGAATTTCGAGTACCTAAAACGCTTTTAAAAGCCAGTCATTTTCTTCTTTTAATATATATGGCTTCATTTTTCATACATTACTAAGGAAATAACATATAATACGTATATGTTGAATTTTTGATAAACAATGATTCTGCATATACACAAATTTTTTTTATTTTCCTCCTTATTTAACGGCTCAAAGGTACGTAACTCCTTAAGCCTTCGGTTTTATTTTTCTTAAACACCCATTAAACGTCCACGGTCAAAGAAATCGTCGAATCCCCCGTGGACCGCCTCGCCAGATTTAATAAATTACAAATGGCGGACGCGCGCGCTGGGCTTCCCTTTCACTTGCAGCGCGCAACAGCCAAGGGGAGTGAATAAAAGTGAAAAGACGTTTTAATTAACCGCGCGCACTAATTGGAGCGGGAAAATAATTTAAAAGTTGCCCCCGTTCGAATTTATAACCTGCGTTAAACGTCATACGATCCCCTGGACGAAAGTTGCGAATGGAATTATAACCTCCAATTTAACGAACGGAAGCGCTAACAATTATGCGTTAAATGTAATACTAGAACAAATGACAGTTTTCTTTTTTCAAAATTCATAGCAGCCCACACTCTGTACTCATATTATCGTGCAATTTCGACTAACGAAAAGACTAAGGGAAATTGTTTCGGAGTTAAACTTTCTAGAAATCTTATTTAGATCATAGTAAAAATAATTAATCCAATTATACATTAGATATTGGGTGAAACAATGCTTATTTTATTTCATCGAAAATTCTTTTAACCGCCTTCAATTATTTGCTTGCATTATTACGGCAGTTTTGACTAACGAAATGATCGAGGAAATATTCCTGAAATTAGATTCTATAGCAATTTTATTGAAATCATAGTAATAACGTTTAACTTCTATGGGGGCTGATATAATACCATAACCGAAACCTGATATAGTCTGAAATTTCGGTTCTTCGTAACAATTATTCAGATCAAAGGTTCTTCGTAACTGTTTCACTCGGAACCATTATGTAACCGTTTGAAACGATTATTTTTGCAATATGAAGTAATGAAACGGTCGAAGAAACATTTCGAATTTAAACTTTCTAAAAACCTTAGTTCAGAGTATAGTGTGACGAAAACCACGATCAAAGGTGATCAATCCCAGTGTTTCGAACGGGCACGATCAATCATACCGTGGAAACTCCGCTAGGCCGCAATAATTTAATTAAACTGCCGTGCTTCCGCGTACCCACACCCTCGAACAACGATTCACTAGCTATGATCTTGCCCCCTCTACCATCAGCCGAGAGAGGAATGCTAATTCGTCGCTTTACACATCGTAGCTAATTGGTACTTCGCCTCAATCGGGCGCTGTCTGATAAATTCATGGGTCACAAGTGTCGCTCCGTGGCGGCTAGGGGTGGGATCTACCCCCTGGTTCCGACGCGGTGTCCGACACGGGGCGGTCTGCACGGCGAAGAGAAATGGAGGGCACCACCGATGCCAAGCAGAGTTGGGCACAATTTTATTCGAATAATAGATAATGTCCCTATCCCTATTTCTAATCACGTCCCGATTTCTGCTCAGTACGTATACAAATAATAAATAGAATATTACATTTAATTTGGCATTAATAATTTTGGCACTTCGATTTTCGCTGAGCAGAAATAGGAACGTTTTATACTTCATGTTTTAATTATTATTAAATTAAAATGTTTTTAAAGACATTTTTATTCAAATTTGATTCTAAGGGGAGGTTTAGATTTTTTGTCGATTGTTGCATAAGTAAATAATAACGATTCCCGTTTCTTTGATTTCTGTTATTTAACGTCGCATCAACCGCTTATTCAGAGAGATGGTTCACAGTTTTTTTATACATATATGTATAGTTTGCTTCGTATTATCCCTTTATATTCTTCCCCTTTTTATTTGCTTTTATAAACAAATCACTACCTCAACAACTTGAATTTTAATCACGCCACCAAACATCTATACATTCATAAAGACCCAAAGTCTATCTATTACATTCCACAAGTTCTCGAGCTGTTACAAAAACGCCTAAACATATACAAAATTGCCCTCATACAATACTCAATAACCTGTCGAATCTTCAGTCCTTACCCAGTCAGCGTAATCTCTCAAGACAGATTAATCCCCCCTCCCCTCCTCTATCGGCGATGATCGAAAAACTTTTCTCCGATCTATCACGACGTTCGAGGGAGAATGATTTCGCGATAGCAATTACCAGAAGCGAGTTTATCCGCAGTGTGCAGTTGGAACCGACTACTCTGCGTCGAGGAACGCGGAGAACCGGTGCAGCAGGTATTCCACGAGGGCGACAGTCGTAAGTTCGCGAGACTTTACCCATCGATCCCTTCGATCGACTCCCGTATCGATCTACCGAGCACAATAGTCCAGCAGTTGGGCAAAATGTAATCTAATTGCAGAATCTAGTAAATGTAAATGTAAATCTTGCAATGTAATTGCGTGACAATTGCAGTTACATTGTAATTTTTATTGTAAATGCGGTACAGTACACTGCTTTAAAAATTTCACCAAGTTAACAAGGTAATTGTTCAAATTTTTTATTATTACACCCCTTGCCCGATGATTTTCTTGATGTCCGCAGTCTCCAGAATTTCGTTATCGATAATTCCCCAGAATTCTTTCGAAAAACATTCATTTACATATTTAATTGCAATAAAAGTTGCCAAACTTTCGACAGCACATCCTCTACACCGCTTCCGAAAATTAATCAAGTTACTATACTGCTTCCGAGAATTCACCTGTGTACGGTTACTGTAATGCTTCAGAACCGAATTAATCCAACGCTCACGACCCCCCCCCCCAACAAAAAATATTCATTTTCATTTGCAATCCCGCCTAGTGGCCAAATTACCGCAAGGGTGAAAAACGTGCTTCAGAGAGAAAAAGTCCACCCCCTCCCCCACCCTTCCTCCGTTGGTTAAAGGGGTGTTTAAATGCGTGCTGAGGGTGCGTGCCCTTTTCGAGTAGTACTCACGTTGAGAGACGCGGAGGCGGGAACGGTGACCACGACTGGGACATCACCGATGCCAACCCTCATTTCGTCCCCTTTTTACGCAGCCCCACCAGACCCGTTCACAGGCGTCACATCAGATCTCTGTTAACAGAGGAGAAAGCATCGTATCGTAGTCCTGTGAACGGTGAGGGTTAACCCTTTCATTCCCGAATTAATTTGAAAATTAGCAAAAAAATATTTTCGCGTACTTTCGTGTATATTACATGAGACAGAAATGATTCAAGAGAATATTTTAACATTCTGAAACCATTTGACACTTTTCATTTGTTGTCATTTGACGACTGTTTTTGTATATTCATCACAGTTTTACGTAATAATTCCCATTATAATGTTATTATACATAATAGAACCTAATTTTTTCTTACCTTTCATCAATTAACTCTATTTTTGAAGTATTTGAAAGAAATTACAGTTTTGTGAGTTTCTATTGTATTTGTAATAATGCTCAATACTTGAATTCCATCCAAATGATAGAGACAACACCGACGAACGTGGTTCAATACTTCCTTGAAATTAATATAATTTGCTTCCTAATTCGAACGACCCAATTTACATTTACTAATTCCGTTCTAAATGGAAGGATCCACATGAATTCCTTTCAAAAACAAGCTCCAAAAATTCAAGGCAATTTACCTTCAATTCATTTAATTGCAAACTGATTTCATTCCCCGAACAATTCCTACAATTTTCGTTTCTTCCGCGAGGTAAACTATTCCTCCAAACACAGACAAACATGGCGCCCAGTCGTTCTTTCGGGACGGCGAAATTTTTAACGATGTTCACGGTAACTCGTAGAAAGCTGTTTTTTCCCCAAACAGCGCTGACGAACTTTTTCTCCTCGTTGCATTCCATCAGAACACCACTGGAACAGTACGTATTCTCTTTTCTTGCTTTGTTTTTATTTGAACGGTTCCGCCGCGTATAATTTATGCGAGCAGCGCAACCGAAAAAGATTGTCCAACGCGAACGCCCCCTGGGGTGGTTAATTTTGTTTGCGCGAGCCGTGATTTCCGGGAGTGTAAAAGCTCCTCTTTCTCGAGCCACGTGGATAATTCGTTTGATTGGCGATTGTAACTTTTTCAATTTCAGGGATAATCGGATTCCTATTTAATCCCCCTCATTCAACGGTCGTTTCTTTGCGTTCGTCTCTGTATATATGCTAATATAGAACGATAACGAACTTAACAAATTATTTTATGGAAAATGAAACTAGAAGTTTATTGAAATCGAAATGAACAAACTCCACGATTCCAAGTAGATAAATGATATACCTGTGGATGTTCAAAGTTTACCGATCACTACAATATTCCTTTCATATTTGTAGATTAATGACAGTGAAGTGCTAAATTTGTATAATCCTTCAAATTTGAACATAGTTGCATTTTCCAAGTTAAGGGATGCTATAAGTACAACAAGAGCTGGTAGTTCCAATGTTAAACGACCGCGACGATTTCAATAAATCCCCGCAGATTACCCTCGTAAAGTGAACAAAAAAAAGTGACGAAATAGTTAATACTCACCCCTAAATCATCCTCGAATTTGTCGATTATAGACCGGACCGGCGAACGCGCCAAAAAAGTTGAAAAAAAGAGCTTGAAAAACAAAACTCGAAAGAACAAATAGATGGCCGTTTGTACAAATGAAATAGAGGGCCCACCCCGCGGCGACGGCGGCGGTGGTCGCGCTAACGCGCGCGTCGTAATTACAGAAAATTAACCCTATAATTTTCGCGCATAAAACGTAGAAGGCGTGGATACGCAAATTGCCCGCGAGATAATGGCGGATCCACCGCCTCGCTGGCCGAAGAAACCGGAACAATTTCGACGGGTTTTGAATGGGAAGGAGGGGGAGTGGGTGTGGGAAGGGAGACTTCGTTAAAACCGACTGGCCGCCAGCCATCCTAATTAACGATTGTTTTTCCGTGGCCGGCGTTAATCACCCTCGAGAAGATTTCGAAGCTTTGTGAATCTCGCCAGTACTGTTTCGAATCCGAATTGTTGAATGACCGAGTGACTTGTTAACCCATTGGACGTTTGAAACCAATCACTGCATCTTTTTGGTATATACCTTTTTGGTTATAGATCTGTATCTCACTGAACGATGAAATTTTACGTATCAAATTTCGAAATAGGTAATAATTATTTACTAAAATTTTTTGAAAAAAAAAAAAAAAGACTTTTATTAGAATAGATTTATTTGATGGTAGTTATACACTAAACTGACGAGGAATTGGGTTCTGATGAGGGATGCTAGGCTTCGTAAGACGAATGGAACGTGCTATACTTTTCGTAACGTCGATTTAGCCCCAAATATCGTGCTTATAGAGGAGGGAATATAAAAATTTTCATCTTCCGTCATATCCACCGAAATGAACACTCTTATCTTTTATTTTCATCCCCCTTTAGGTAGAAAACGAAACTGTTCCTCTTCTCATCGCAATAGCTTTAAATTCGCGAAACTCCTGTGTGTGTTCGATCACTCTGTTTCTGGATCGTTCCTCTAGATCAGATGGTGCTACTCTCCTATTTCTCAATGCTCACCGATATTTCCCTCCCATCCTCGATTCGAGATCTCACGGTGTGTGCTCTCTTCCGCGATGCGCGGCAGCCTCGGTCTCGGGGTCTTCGCTCTAGATCGGATCGATGGCTGTGTTACCGTTCCCCAGGCGCTATCGCGATTTCTGTTTCTCCGTGGTCGAGCTATCCTTTACGAGCAAACCGTCGGTATCCAGCCTCGTTCCCGCGGAAACTCGGTTTATTCGTTCCTTCGTTCGCGATCACGTACACTCGCGAAAAGAGTAGATTATTAGATTGGAAATCTGTTTCTTTCGATCTCATTTCGGAGCCGGCCTTTCTGTTTATAGGTGTTTGATGAAACGATGTTTTTGAGGAAACGAAGTTTTTTTTTGGATTTTGCTTCTTTTCTATATTACTGAAGCTTGTAGCGAAACGAACTTCTATTTTGTTTTAGTTCTTGGTGGATGATCTATACTCTATGCTTCTGTGCTCCATCGGTATCCGTAGTGAAATAGCTAAAATTGAGAAAAGCCGCTAACCTGCACAATTACCGAAACGGATATTATTAACACTAGAACTACCAACGATAAACGCATATCATTTTCAATCGATCGATAAATATGGCAAACTTTTGAAAATTTACAAATTTATAAATTAACTAATTTCTTTAATGTCGTACTGTAATAAAAGTTACAAAAGATCTGAGAAAATGGATTGTCATAATATTTTAGTCATCGTTGTAAGAGTGTATTGGAAAGTCATTTTGACATAGTTGGTAGTTCTAGTATTAAACAATATTTAAAATTGATTTTCTCCCGCGCAACAATCTTCTCGTAACAAAATTGATTCCACCCAAAACATTCCCCGTGTTTCAAAACAAGACAAATTTACCCAACAATCGCTCGGTTTAATACCCCGTTTGTTTAGCGGTGTGCCGTTCACGGACCATTGTAAATTCCCTTTAGGGACTAATTCTATCATATTCCTCTGTTGTCCGATTCCGACCAGTCTCCGTGACCAAGTAGCCACGCGTTCCTTCCCAATCTCCCGTCTCTCTCTTATACACGAACTCAATGAGGATGAATCTGTCTCTGTCGCCCCAACAGAGAGCGAATCCACTGTCCCTCTCGGTCCGACAATAACAGCGTATGCTCTCTCCTTCTACGGACAGAGTGCATTCCATCCTGCTCTCTCCATCGTTGACGCGATAGCTCCATCTACACCGTTCGTTCTAACACGAAACTTCTATCTCCCTCCCTCTCGAACAACCGTATTTCGCGATCATCCTGGTTGCACGCAGGATTCTCTGTTGCACGAGTAATGCCTTTAGAGTCCATCCTTTTTTCGCTCACAGTCAATTCAATATACAGTAGTGACATTCATCTATCCTCTTCTCCGATCGACAGACCGTCTCGATGCTCCATCCTCGTCGTTCCAGAGGCACATTCAACCCCATCCTCTTTCTACCAAGCACTCGATTCCTGCGCATCGTTCCGGTAATAGCACATCGAGATCCGTCTTCCTTCCACTGGACAGATTCCCGATTTAGTGTCTTTGTCGATTCTACAGTCCGTAGTATCGTTCGGTGCATCCTCTTTCCATTTACTCGGTTTCAATCTATCCTTGTCTTGCTCGATAGATTCTCGATGTGTTCCATCCTTGTGTTTCAGACTACCTTCGATCCATCCTCCTTCCACTTACCCCCTACATCGTACGGCAGTAGTATCGTACTGTCCTTCTCCCGCTCGATACACCCTTCGATACTCCCCATCTTCATCTGGACTCAGTCCTGCCAGCGACTCTACTCTCGATTCTCCATCCTCGTCTCCTAAGTCATCGCCCGTATCAACCCGTCCTTCTCCAGCTTGATAGACTCTATCCTTGTTCACTTCGCTCTCCCTTCTCGAGTCGTTCCTCTCATTCAAGCGGCCCCACGCTCGAGATTCCCCGTCTTTCTCTTTCCTCACTCCTCGCGTAAGTCTCTCTCCCTCCAGTCGTATATCCTTCTCCCGCGAATACATCGCTCCTCCTCCTGAACAGGCTTGCGTGTGCAGACTTTTTTTCTTCTCCCTATTCACGCCGTTCCCCAGCAGAATATCGTATATCGCTTGTTCCCTCTCTATCCACCAGGTTCTTCGATATATCGTTCTATCCTTCTTTGGGTTCCTCGGAACAGCTCGATTCTCCTGTCCCACTCGCGTCACGCACGCTTCTTTTTTCTCCCTCGACGACCGCTCGCTTGCTCTATCCTCTTCCTTCTCTATCCCACACGTATCTGGCTGTCCTTGTCTCCAGGCCAAGTACCATCCATCCCCCACCCCGTTTTTTTTTTGCCTGCGTCTCTATCCTTGTTCAGCTGGCTTTATGGTGCAGATACTCATCTCTGTTTCGTCGGATTCTCCCTCGTCCCTCCGTTAGCCTATCTGTCTCTTTTTGTTCAACGGTTATTCGCGCAGAGGGACGAGAGAAACAGGTTCCGTTTCGCGGTCTCTGTTGCACGCTGGCCTACGTGGCCCACCCACCGCAATAAGTTCCACCCGCCCACGTTACCCTCTCACGCACTTCGGGCCAGCGCGATCATCCGTTGCGAATTGGAAAGCAGACGCGTCGCCTTATCTCGCCCCTGGATCGTCCTATCCCTCTCTCTTTCTCATCTTTCTCGGCTCGTTATACACGCGCGCGGGATCTCTTCTGGTTTCCCTTCCACGGACTCGTGAGAAACTTGGAGGAAGCGATCTCTAGAGGTGACTTTTCACCCCCTGAAGATGGAAATTCAGCGACGTTTCTGTCTGGCTTGGTGCATTTAGCGGTTTTGTATGATTGTTTCTCGCGATCACGAGGGAATGGAGCGTACTAGAAGGTTAGAGTTTCGCATGGAAGAGTTTAATTGTAATTGTTGTATGGATAGGGGGCATAGCGAGTATAGAAAACTATAGACCGTATTATGCAGGGTCAGTTTGACCCGCAGCAGAATTTCCATTGTACGTGGGTTTCTAGAAGGAATTGTGCGTGAAATTTTATACATATTTTCAAGTTCATATGTTACATTTACGTATAATTAGAAAGAATACCACAATGGCTGCCGATAGGTCGAAATGACACCCTGCATTCGTTGTACTGTCAATAGGTTTAATAGATCCAACGATCAACAGTCAAGGACTACGATCAAACAGTTCAATCGCAGTAAGAAATTATATTCATGAAACATAGCAAAAACTGTAATTGAATAACGTAACGATTTCTTCTTTAACCCTGATCTAAGGTTTCTTATCTATTAGTAATGAATATGGAATAATAGTCGACCGGTCAGTAAAGAGTTAAGTATACTATTTAGAATAAAATATTATACAAAGCTCGTTGCATCTGATGAAAGTTTTACCGTTTACGCTGCCCTGAAGCCTCTAAAGTCTTTTAGACCCCTAAAGTCACCGAAGTCTTTTAGAGCCCTTTTAGTCATCGCTAGTAAGGATTTTCAGGTGTAAGCTGAAGTACTCGATCACCGCAGCAAGTAGACAGTGGTGGTAAATTTAAATAGTCAGAGTAGAAGATGGTACCATAATTTAGGTGTACCTAACAGGATCAAATCGCGATCCCACAACATTTACCAAAATGTTGCTACTTGTTCAACAGTTCCAAACGAAGATACTGTCGAGTATCATACAACAACTACCCCCTTTTTTAGCTACTTGTACGATTTTTTCTTCCCCTGGTCTCACGAAGAGAGGAACTATTCCCGAGGGAGAATTATTCTCCAGTTTGTGGGATCTTTTGCGTTGGTCCAAATTTTCCAGACGGACAAACCTTACACCCGTAAGCCTCTGATAAAATTAAGCTTCCAAGGCTATTATGTCTTTTGACAGTCAGACTGGAACTGCTACCACGCTTTTCAAGCCTACGCCAGATCTTCTTCTAATCGCCTCTCGTATTCCTATAGTGATCATCGAGCATAGAAAATAGCAATCCTTTTTTCTCTCTCCAGACTTAGGTAATCGCATGACGTTTCTTCAGAAAGAACCAAGCTCCGATTTCCAAGAGTCCTATTGTCCTTGAACTCGGCCGTCCACTTCCTCGGTCGTTGTTTCCTCGACTTCCACCGCCAGTCGAGCGGATCGTGCTGCATGGTCGGAAGCTTTATTGTGATCCATCACGGAGGGAACAAAGGATTCTCTCATTGCCTGCCCGTCAACCTTGACCAACGTTGACGATCGTTTGATCACTATTTTTCACGTTCCAAGAGACGTGCCTCGAACTTACGATAGGCGGTTCTCGGCTCCACTACGTACAAATAAACCCGATATTTCACTCTAACACGGTGTGAAAATTAGAGAAAGGGTTAAAGGGTTTTATTCGTTTAAATAGGCTACGGTTGTCCCACTGTGTGCCCGCGAGAAACAACCAAAATGGCGGCCGCGTCTGAGCCTAGAATCAAGCTCGAACGACGAACGGACGAGGACGACGACCGTTCTTCCTCGAAAACTTCATCGAGTCTCTTCCAAGGAAGCACAAATGCGGGAAGCACGCTCCCTTCGATCTTCCTGTTCGCGAAATCATGGCGATCCGCCACGATAACGGCGGCCCTAATGAGAGCCTCGGCCGGAGTCGGGTAAAGGCCATCGGGTTCCGTGGATCGTTCCCGGGGTCCCCCGACGGCACGACCAGCGCGCACGCCATAAAAGCGCCTCCTCTATATTTAGCCGGGCTTCCCCCATATGTTCCCCACCTACGATGGGGGCCAGAACCGCCACCGTTGCTCGCCCCAGCTAGGGATAAACCGATACTGTCAAGGTGTCGATACTTTTACCGGTAACTTGTATCGAAGGAAAGTGAATACAAAGTTCTTTTTTTTATTAATATCGTATTATTCTACTATTCCCTATTTGTAACAACTAGGGATTAACCGATACCGTATCAAGGTATCGATACTTTCACTCATAACTTGTATCGAAGGAAAGTGAATACAAAGTTCTTTTTTTTATAAATATCGTATTATTCTAATATTCCCTATTCGTTACAACTAGGGATAAACCGATACAGTGGGAAGGTATCGATACTTTCACTCATAACTTGTATCGAAGGGAAGTGAATACAAAGTTCTTTTTTTTATTAATATCGTATTACTCTACTATTCCCTATTCCTGACAACTAGGGATAAACCGATACCGTCAGGGTGTCGATACTTTTACCGGTAACTTGTATCGAAGGAAAGTGAGTACAAAGTTCTTTTTTTTATTAATATCGTATTATTCTACTATTCCCTATTCGTTGCAACTAGGGATAAACCGATACCATGTGAAGGTATCGATACTTTCATTCATAGCTTGTATCGAAAGGAAAGTATCGATATCTACAGAGTGTTGCAGCAAAAGTATCGATACCTAACCGGAGAATGTACACTTGTAAAAAATGATTGACAATAAAGTAGTTCTAGAGACTGAACTCGTCAGAAAAATCGTAATGCAAAGGTTTAAAGAAGCAATGAAATTCAATTTCTCATTTCACGCAAGCTCAATAAAAGTAACTACGAAACATCGATGCTTCTCGGGTATCGTATACGATCGACAAGTTAAGGAGCGCCGCCACTCGATCGCCGATGAATAATGACGTTAATGATCGAGCGTTGACCGGCGCTCGGCCCATTAATCGGCCAGCTAAACAAACTATATTCCCAGAGATAGGGAACGATAATTTATAATCAACTGTGTTCGATCGAATCGAATAATAAAGATCGATCGAATTAACGTATGCGGAGTCGGTGTGGTGCCATAATTTCTGTCACAATTCACGGGGATCCAATTTATCATTGGTCTAACACATATCTCGATCCCCTCGCGGCGTCGTCGATCCGTTTCGTTTCCTTTCGATCGGAATTACAGCGAGCCACGAGATATCTAGATCGATACACGTATATATATACATACGAACCGATCATTTGCTCGATCGTTGAACGGTAGCGATCGAAAGCGATCTATAGGCGCGAGGATCACGAATGTACAAAGTGTGGGATCACCCTTGTAATACGGATCGAAAAATTATATATTGACATTGTTAAATTAAATATAAATGTTCGAACGTTTTTTTTTCTAATGAATTATTTGGAACGAGTAAGTTGCGTGGGTAAGTGTATCTATTTGGGTAACACTAAAACTACCGACGATAAATGTATTTATAAAAATTTCAGATTTATTAAAGATTTAACATGCAGATTTCAAGCAAGACGTTCCATTTTTATAGATCTGAAAATTTCAGATTTATTTTAGATTCATGATACAGATTTTAAGCAAGACGATCCAGTTTTAGAGATTTAAAATTTTCAGTTTTATTAAAGATTTATAGGTATTAAGTAAGATCTTTCATTTTACAGATTTAAAAATTTCAATTTTATTAAACATTTACAGATTTTAACTCTTCGAGGCACACGATTTTAAAGAAAATAAAAACTCTAGTTGCACAGAATTTTTTTCAATGTAAAAAGCTTATATAAAAATAAAATATTAAACTGCATGACTATGAGTAACTTTTCGAGGTGGGTTAAAATATATCCCACCGTGCATAAAGAGCTAAGCAAAAGGTGGGACAGTTTTTAACCCACCTAAGAGTTAAACAAGATGTATCATTTTTACAGATTTACAAATTTCAGATTTATTAGAGATTTAAGATACTGATTTTACGGAAAATGTTTTGTATAGAACAAAATTAAGTTTCGACAATTTCCTGCGCACGATCGTGACTTATCGATCCAAGCAGCCTCGATCGCAGGAACGATTCCCAGAATCAATTCACTTGGATTCGTTACGACGGATCTCCGTGTGGTATCGCGATGAGTTGGTAAAATTAACGACGACCCGCGAGAGCTTGCGCGAAACAACGTCCTCGCCACGGGGTCGGGGAAACGACTTTCGCTATTGTTGCCCCCGAACCGACGACGTCACGTACCACGACCCGCCGCGGTATGTGATCCTAGCTTTCTAATCGGTCGATTTCTTCGCGGCTTGCTCGCCGATTTCCATCGTGTAGGTGTATCTGTCACAGTAAAACCGTGAAGTTTAGTTAAATGTATATACTTACCAGTCAACGTATGCATTTACGTATGATTTCAGCAGAAGTATGAACCGAATGTAGTATACTATTTCTAGTGAATGTATTAATTTACTAGATAATGCATACATTTCCTAGAGCACGTTAGTAAAAGCATAATGTCGAAAGTATAATTTATTATAATATAGGTATATTCAATGAACGAAAATGAGAACCAAAAACACTTTATTTGATAATTTAGGAATCTTGTTTAAAGAAAATTGGTTGTTTTTTATTTCATAAATATAAGAACATTGGTTAGGTTAGGTTATATTTTAATTTAATACATTTTGAAAGAAACAGTTGTAATGCAAAATATATACTTTACTTAGATAAATTAACAGAAAATTGGTTGTTTTTATTTAACATGTATAAGAACATAGATTAGGTTATATTTTCATGAGTAAATGCTAACAAAAGTGTTTATAGAAATTAATGCATTTTTATTTGCGCATGGTTTTATTAAATCAGAAATGTAAATGTATGCATGTAAGAGTATTTTCGTTCTTTGTGAATACATTTACTCACCAGATTACTGAGTACATAGATTGACTAGTAAATATATATACATTTACTGAATTAACGCTTTTACTGTAACATATTCAATACGCTCTCCTGTCATCTGCACGTCCATATTGTCGTATTCATGTCTAGTAATGATTAATTTCCGTTTGATGTCCATTGGAATCGAACGTTTGACCGATTTCGATCGATTTAGACTCGGTTTCCATCGACCATTTGTAACCTTCGCTGGGTAATGAATTATGTACAGGTACTGTGAGTTCCATTACCGTAAACATGTAAAGATTTCCATGTGTTGCCTGTTGGAATCGAATGTTTGACCCATTTGGATCGATTTACACTCAATTTACACTCGATTTACACTCGATTTACACTCCATTTTCATCGACCAATTTACCACCTTCGATGAATAATGAATCGCAATCGAACCGAAATCGAACCCAAATACAACACAATCTTAGAAGTTTCGATTTTTTCAAATTCGCCTTCGTAAGTATCAGAAAATTTTTACATCGGACCTTTTGATCTGACGTGATTGGCCAAATTTCACTATTTTTCGATGGGTTTCGATCTTAAACAGTTTGTCCCTACTGTTTTCCTGAATCATAGCTGAAATGTTAAATATGTGTGAGTCAATATAGCTAAACGTTCGATGCGCGAGGACGGTTAATTAACACCACGATCGACTTAATTGAACGCGTCGATACGGAGAAATGTCCATGAAGAGTTTCAAATTGTTGCGCGCATGCCACATTGATAGATAAAAGTGCCGCAC
The DNA here is from genome assembly GCF_001272555.1 of Dufourea novaeangliae. Lineage (NCBI taxonomy): Eukaryota > Metazoa > Arthropoda > Insecta > Hymenoptera > Halictidae > Dufourea > Dufourea novaeangliae. The sequence goes on along the minus strand of NW_015373993.1, from coordinate 214,397 downwards.
GTCACGTTACGTCTCTGACGTTATTATTAGAACTCGCGTCCGGATACGTCGTTTGACGAAGTAATAGTAGAAAAAAAAATACGATAATATCGTTAACGATAATGGCGCGCGGACTAGGAAAACTGAGAAATAATACAGGGCGATTCAAAAGTTGTATAAAAGCGAATCTGATATATTTAACCCTTTAATGCCCACTTATTTTAAAAGTGCGTAAAATTCTTGTCGATTAATATCTAACTTTTGTTGGAAAAAATTCCGTAATTTCACTAATGTGATGTAGATCTTCATATTTTCAGTTGAGAAATTTAAGTATTCCCTCCAAAACTAAATATAAAAAAAATGCAAAAAAAATAGGTCTGTTTAATATCGACATATTCAATTACAAAATAACAAGAGATAATATCTGTATCAGTTTCTTAATTTTGAAATAACAGGTTTAATTACAACCCTACGTGGCATAACTATAAAACCACCTAAAAATTTTCAATCATATGTATTCTGGTTAAAATAGAAATAAATCACTTTGTTCTCTAGGGTTCAAGATAAAACTAAAAAACATTACAATTTATAATAAACTTTTTAACTTTAAGTTTAAATCGTAAAATTACATCCTGCGCGAAATTAAATTATTTAATTGCGATATTAGATTTTACGTTACTATCTGTATCAAACATTAATATATACACATGAAACATGGTGGAAATTAATCAAATTTCCCTTCCACCTCCAATTTAATAAACTCAAATGTAAAATCAAATCTCCCTTCGAACCAGGTTCTCGGGAAACAAACTGCGAACACGATGATTACACTGCAATCAACTATTAATAACGCAACTTAATTCCGTACAACGGTGCAAATAACACGTTACAGGAGGAGCGGGGGAAAAAAAAAATACAAAAACAAACTTCTCCGCGGGATAATTGACCAGTGGTGAACCGGTGTATGTCAGTTTCGTCGCGTAATTCCGTCCAGTGCGCATTTCCCAACAACGTCGCGGCGGAACTGGGTTAAAAACGCAACGCGTACGCGCGCGCGATCTTATGTAAACGCGAAATAACATTTTTGCATAACCCGCGTTCCCCGATGCGTGCTGGCGTGTTTCACGTTGCACAATCACGCCGATAATTACAATTACCCGAATAACTTAATCGGTCGATCACCGAACGATTCCGCTCGCCTCGTTGCGTAAACATGGAATTTCCTATCTGCGTCAGACGCGCGTGTGTCTGAAGTCCCACTGAAGCAGATGTTACGGGTCGAAACCAATAGAATGAAATGAAAAAGAGTTATTAGTTACAGTTCATTTAAACGCAGACTCACGAGCCTGACGCTTCAGGAAACCCCTCCTTTGAGGTTGGACTTTCTATCTGCGTCAGGCGTGTACGTTTGCGTCTAAAGTGTTACTGAAACCGTGCTTACGGGTCGAAAACAATAGAATGCAATGAGAAAGAATTATTAATTACAGTTTGTTTAAACGCAGACTCACGAGTCTGACCCTTCCAGGAAAACCCCTCCTTTGAGGTTGGACTTTCTATCTGCGTCAGGCGTGTACGTTTGCGTCTAAAGTGTTACTGAAACCGCCCTTACGAATCGAAAACTATAGAATGAAATGAGAAACATGTATAGATCGCAGTTTTTTTAACAGATTCAATGCGGGTGACGTAATCGTATGCGTCATGGCGCTATAGTTTTTCCTACGGCTGGTGACGTGTACGTCCAGGTTCATACATTTTTTTTGAATGAAAAACAATTCTATATCTGCTTAAAATCTTCTAAAATATAAAAAGTAGTATGAACAGATATATTTTACTGAGAAATTGAGACACCCTTCCGTTTTTTATGCGTGCAGTGTGTTAAACGAAGACGCACGACTCTGACGCTAATAGGAATTCCTGCCCTTAAATGATGTAATTTTCTGCGCGTGCTCGATCGTTTCACCGGTTCACGGCCCGTTTCTTTCAGCCTGGATCATTATTCCCGGTGATGGGAATGCACGAGCCCACGACTTTGAAACCGCGGTTCGATATCGATTAAATGCCGCCGCGAAAGGTTAGACCGATCGCCATCTTGGAATTCCTCGGGAGTCTTGGGCAGTCACGCCCAAGGTCACCATTCAGGGAATTATTTATTTAGTACAGTTCGACGTGAATACTTTTGATATCTGCTCCGAAACTTCCAAAGCCGTACACTTTAAACGGGCATAACTCCGCCAATTTTGTTCGGATCAACATCAAACTTTCACACAATATTTCTAAAATGACGTACCATAAAAAAATATTAAAAGCCCAAAAATCGATCGTTTCAATATTTACAGGTAAACATAACCTCTTAAGTAAAACAGTCTAGGATGACAGTAATTCGATAATGGGTCTTTTACCCTACTCATGAACGGTGTACATTAACAAACCAGAAACTATTCCACGCTCTGCGTGTCCCACCACCCCAATTTTCTCTACCCCGCGAACATCCCCTTCCCTACCCCCACCATGAAGGGGTTCGTAGCGATGTCGCCGCCGGCAACGACCACTGACCTACATACGCCTCGCCCAAAGCGTCCCCCGAAAAGCCATCTCATCGACAGCATCCCTATCCGACGATGATAAAATAATTTTCAATCTCCTCCACCCCCCTCCCTCCGAAAAACTCCCACCACCACTAACCAAAGGGTACCATGGGGAACTATACTCGACGTCGCGTATATACACACGCGCAACAGATCCATCGCGCATCTCTGTATCCAAAAAAGGGATATACTCTGTTGCCAACCCCCATGCGCGGTATCCCAACTCTCTCCACCCCGTGGAACAGGTGAAAAGGAGAGGGGAGGGGTCGTCTCTGTCCACCCGTTCCCTGGTGCGTCAGATATTATCCGTCCGCGTGTCCCGTTCGGAAGAATAGTGTTGCTTTTGCTCACCTTTCTAACTGATTCTATCCTCTACTCCCTCGTTTACTGTCCTCTTCCTTTCCTATCGATCACACACATATATACACTCACGTGGTCCACCCACGCGGTACAATAATCTTCTCAGTGGTGCACGAAGATTAGGTTATATTATCCCGAAAGAACCACGCCGGTGTCTAGGCCCCAGGATCGGGGTAATACTCTCGACCAACGTACTCACACACTCGACTCGATTTTCGATCGTGACGGTTACTAGGTTGCCGGCACTGCGCGCCGCCGCGTCACGTGACGCATAAAAGGCACACCACGCGCGGGAGGAAACGGCCGACGAGATAGTATCTGTATGGTGGAAACTGTTAGGAATACGACGATCCTAGAGAATTTCGTTGGTAAGAACCCGGTCGTGCTGATAGAGGAACGACGTGAATGCTTCGAAACGAAACGAAACGACACGATGCAGAGTGACCGGAACGAGGGACACGCAAGCGCAACACACCGGCCCCGTCGTTCGTAACCTCCAACTCGATAACGTTCGTCCTCGGTGGCCCCCGCTCTCACGTCGTTCCGTCGACGTCGCCGTCGACGTCGTCGGCTCTCTACGTCACATAGCGTGTATGTATGTGTGTGTGTACGTGTTTGCGTCATCGAGAGAGAGAGAAACGCGTGTGCGCACGTGGAGGTGGAACCACCCGATGTGTGCAACCATCGAGGATTTTAAACGAGGGGTAAGGGATAATGGGGGTGGTGAAAGTTGTGCTACCGGGATGGTGAGAGGGATACCGGAGGTGGACGAATTTTTGTTACTTCCGGGACTTGTCACACGATGGGATGTGCGATTTTCGTAGCGAAGTGTGGAGGTTATGGTTGAAAGGAGGTTGGTGAAGTATGGTTGGGGGAGTATTGGGGGTTGTGGATGAAGTTCGTACGGGTCTGTGGGACATACTTCGAGCAATCGTGACTGTGTTAATCGTTTGCCTACGATGGAGGTGGGCAGAATTTTATTCGTGGAAAACAGCAGTACAGTAAATCCTCGATAAGGCACTGAACATTAAATATTTCATAAACTAATGGCCATATGCTGATGAAAATAATATCATTAGCTTTAGAATTCCAAGCTCTACGACGGTGCTGAATCTCATTAAAAAGACAGCGTTACACCTGGGGACATCTTCTTGTCAGTAACATGAAGCTGTCGAACACTCATCGAGGATTTATTGTATGTGAGTTCGTTATCCTGACCTTTGAACAGTTAATCGAATGAAATAATTGTGTGTCTACTCATTTGAGAAGAAAGTATAATGTTATTTGTAAAAATTGAAATTTTCACAGTTATACTATTAAGAATGGCGAAGTACTTTTTTATCTTTTATTGGTTATTCGAAATTTTTTATTTAGATAACGACTTTGCCTATTTCTGCCTACGATAGAGGTGGGCAAGAAGTGATATATTGCGCCCCTGCCAGGAAAGTGTTATAAGTCGAAAACGTGTAACTTTGCAGGAGGGAGGAAAGAAAGCGATTCATTCACGTAGTGCTTCATATACATATATTAACCCTGGGACACTTGTAGAATGTGCGGTGAATTTTACAAGGCACTAGGGAATTACTGGAAGTCTGAAATGAATGTTGTTTAGGGAATATTGAAATTCGATGGGCAACGCTTGTATGTTACTATGAAGCAATAAACGTGGCCTGGGAATATTTGTTTATTTAATGTAAATAAACCGGACGTAATGAAAAAACGTTGTGAAAAACAGCGAAATTTGTGCGATTGTATTAAGGGAGTGAAATGAAATGAGGTATAGTTAAGCTACGGTCGGTAAATATACAGGGTGAGTCGATAAGAACTTATATTTTCTTTTCAGATATCTAAGTGACCTTGAGTTTTTTCGAGGTCAGTGCTGCACTTTATTAAAAAAAAGATGCACTGACCTTAAAAAACTCAAGGGCACCTTAATATTTCAAGAAAACGTAAGATATGAAAAAAATCAAATTGTATCCATCTGATGCGCCCCTTAAAGTGCTAGACAATTTAGAAGGTATTTTAGAAAGTAGTTCTTATTGACTCACCCTGTATACATTCTGTATTATGTTGGTCGGAATATCAATCCTGCTTAGTGAATGAATAAGGCATGTTCTTAATGAATTAGTCGTGATGAATAAATCTATTTGTGCATGAAAATTGTTAATTGTATACTGTAAGCCCTAGAAATAATGTTTATGTGCCCGAATGTAGAAGTGAAGAGAGGTTGATAAAAGAGGTTAAAGTTCCTAATAATACGAGATGAAATGTAGAATATAGTAAGTTCGAAAGTAATAAACGTGTCCGGAAATATTATCATTTTTGCAAAACTTTTTTTTTGTACGGGTCAGGTGTACTAATAGGTCACGAGTGTGTACCTTTTCGCTGATAGTCTAAAATTATTAAGGCGAATTTAGGCTTCTGAAGGGTATAAAGATTGTTTTCGTTCTGCTTTTCGTCCCTTAGTGAACATCCAAAGTGATCGATATGCAAAGTAGAGACAATCTCAATTTTTTATAAATTGCATGGATTATGGATGAATCGTGTGTGTTACACATCCAAAGTGTAAATTCGCCTTTATTATTATTTATCTAATCCAATTACAAAATCCAAATCACAAAAAAATTACAATGCAATTTTAATTGTACTGTCCTGCAATTAGATTGCAATCACATTGTAATTTCGATTTTGTAATTGGATTAAAATTTGCCCAACTGTGCGATAGAATCGGTGAAATATTTGTTTGTACGTTTCTTGTGGTGAACGAATTAATGCGATTGAATAGACTACGGGTGTTTATGCGCTGAAGAACGAAGCAAAGAGTCGTCGGTGAATGGACGCCGTAATTAAACCGGCGAAAACGATCGATCGACCACCACCGGATGGTGGAAATGTCGCGCAAACTGTATTTGAACGGCTGTTAGATCGGGATACGGATTGCGTGACTTTTCGACCGTCTTGTGACAACGCGTCCTGAAGACGAAAATGATGCTCCGAGTCTCCTCGCAAGAAATCTAGGACCTCGCGATCGAATTAAGTGTATGCGACGTTGTTAGAGGGGGAAACAGAGTTTCCGGCGAACTGACACTGGAAGCGTGGACGAAAGTGGCGTGTGAATCGACAGAAATTGTATTCTTCGTCGCCTGAAGGTTGTATTCCCGAAGTTCCTTGTTCACAGTTTACGAGGATTCGTGAAACGATCATTTTTAATTCGAATATCTCTGGGAAATTTCATGGGGATTTTCATTGATGGGCAGTTTTTATTTGTGAATTAAATAAGAAATGATTTGGTAATTGATTCACAATACTTAAAACGTTCACTGTATTCTTTTATATTTTTTACGACGAAAGGAAGATGACTTCTAATTTGTCCTCAGTCAGAGCTTTGTCGACATAAGAGAAATCATAGTTCATGAGGAACCATGAATTGCGCCCTTACAGTGTGAGCTTAAATCAGTTATGTTGATATTAGTGGAATGTAAAGTTCCGATCATTGTCGATTAAAGAAAGTTTCAAGAATTCGCAAGCACAACCCGCATTCTTTTCTTATCGATTCTGAACCGACCACAAGCCAAAAGAACCCATTGATACATACGACCCAGTTACCAAAAGTGACATTAAATCGGACTGAATGTATAAATTTCGAATGGTTGTCAATCAACGAATATTTAAAGAACTCATGAGACAAATCAATATTCGTATAGGATAAAGTTAACAATTGTTGCAACCCACTCCCTCATTCGAATCTAAATTAAATTAAACTCGGTACATTAGAAGTAACATTATCCTCGGAAGAAATGTCCCCTCAAAGATTGCAAAAAAACATTATTCACATTGGAACTATCAGAATTGCAATGTATACTAAATTAAATACAATAATATACAGAATATATAAGACAATCTAGCGTATTGTATTGGATTAGATCGGAAACTTTTTGCCAGAGGTTGTGTAATCTCTACAACCCACCAATCAAAACCCATCCCCCGATCGAAGGCTTGCGAGCAGAGCCACCGCGTGATTTTCCGGAAACCGTTGCGCGAAATCCCGCCGATAAAATCGCAGCAACCCCCTCTGTTCCCGTGATTGCCAACCCCTGAACGCGGAAACCCCGACGGAAAAAGCGAGTTTCACTCCGGCCGAGGTTGGACCCTCGTCGAAGCTGCGTGCGCGGTCGTTGGCGGTTCAAACGATGAACCGACCCGGGTCCATCGCGCATGCGCGTAATCAACGAAAGCTTCCCAGCGAGCTACGAAAGCTCGTCGCCAGGTGGCGACGCATCCCGAGAAAACGGGACGACCGGACGACGCGGCGTCGACCCTTTGCGGAAGCCCAAGGGCGAGTCGGCCAATCGGGGAAGGAGAACGGGTCCGTAGTTTCTGTAATTCGGCGCGTAGACCGCCATTTTCGGTCGGCCCTCCTCGATCGCCGACTCTCCCAGGCGATGATTAACGACCCCCACCCCCCCCCGATTCTCCACACCATGAGATCATTCTGGACGGAACGATCGTGAGTCAGGGTTAAGTAGGGATCGTGAACCGAGGATGACGTCTTCAGACTTTTTACGTTGTATTTTAATGACGGTGATTTTGGTCCGCTGTTGGTTTCAATGATTCACTGATAGAAGGGAACACCGGGAACGCTGACTCGCCGATTGGAATGAAACTATGTGGGTTTATAGGGGTAAAGGTAATTGTTTGTTCCGTCCTTGCCCAAACAGCCTTTAAGGGTGTGCAATATTAACCTCATTTAGTCATTCAATTCGCTTTCTACCATTTGATAAAGTTATTTCAAGTACAGAAATATATGTTAAATCAAATGGTAATTTGGCATAAATTTCAATAATTCCCAATACCAAGTGGTAGGAGGCCCATTCCCTAAGCTACTTTTTTCCCTAACGGAAGGGCCTTTTACAATTTAATAAATTTATTTCAAGCACTGAAATAAATGTTAAACCGAATGTTAATTTGGCGTACATTTTAATAGTTCCCGCTACCAAATGATAGGAGGCCCTTCCCCTACATCATTTCCTCCACTATTGGAAGCTGAGTTTGCTCGTGAGGGTACCTATTCTCGAAGTCAGCCCGTTTTTCATCGAGAAATCAAATTACGCCCAAATCACCGGTATCACGACAAAACACACAGTGCACATTAAAAGTGTTAACCGGTTTGCCCATAAAACGTCACCCCCCCCCCCCAAACCAATTACATGCAAATCCCTTCATCGATTTTACCAGTGTGCGCCGATCGGTTACCGATCATATCCTGTCAAAAGTATCACGCTCGTCGTCAGGACTTTCCTTGCAACTTGTCAATTATCCTATCGTGTTTTGTTGCAAATTATCCGTTGCACGCTCGTCCGTCTTCCGGTGAAGATTTCACCGGGGGAAGAGGAACATCTGCCGCCGCGTCGATGTCTTTTCCCCCGCGAACAGGTGAAGCACCGTGGTCACTTACCTGTCAGGAGTTATCGGATATCTGTCCGCGGTAAATTGAATTTAATTTGTGAATTTAATGCCTCGATCGACCGACGTGTTAATTAACAATATGGTGTTTATCTTGAGAATTCTTTGCCCGTGCCTGGGAGCAAGAGAAACGCGTGTTTGAGAGTTTCTTCTTGTTTACCGTAGGCCTTACAGTTTCTTGTAAGAATCGAAATTAAAACTTTGCTGGCGATTCATCGACGGACGTTCACCGATTGTTATTGGTCGTTCCGTGGTCTTTGACGTCCCTCCTGAAACCGTTGTTCGATTTTCGCTACGATCTACTGTCGGCTTTTCTCAGAGTTAAATCTCGTTCCTCGGACAGAAGTGTCTACGGTTCTCGTTTATAGTCGTCTTTGCTACTTGTTTATAGTCGTCTTTGCCACTTGTTTACAGTCGTCTTCGTTCCTCATTTACAGTAATCTTTATTCCTCCTTTACAGTCGCCCTCGTTCTTTGTTTACGGTCGTCTTTGTCCCCCAGTTACAGTCGTGTTTCTTCCTCATTCACAGTCGTCTCTTCGTTCCTCGCATACTGTAGCCTTCATTCTCCGCTTACAGTCATCTTTGTCCCTCATTTACAGGCGTCTTTGCTTCACATTTACAGTAGCATTTCTTTCTCATCTACCATTCTCTTCGTTCCTCATTAATAGTCATCTTTATTCCTCCTTTACAGTCGTCCTCGTACTTTGTTCTCGGTCGTCTTTGTCCCCCACTTATAGTCGTGTTTCTTCCTCATTCACAGTCGTCTCTCTTCTTTATTTACAGTCGTCTCTTCGTTCCTTGCATACAGTAGTCTTCATTCTTCGGTTACAGTGCATCTTTGTCCCTCATTTACAGTCGTCTTTGTCTGCTGGGGGCGACTTTCGACGTGGAATTCACATTCCCCGAGGTATATACGTACGCACTAATATCGCGGTGTACGCAAACGACCGCTTTGTAACTTCGTTCGACCGCGAGCCAACTTATTTGCATAATTACCAAGGTGAAAAACGGCCGAGCCGTAATCGTGTTGTTCGCGTCTTTTTCACCGCGGTATCAATCTCCGCCTGTTCCGTGGACGAAGCCCGACAGTTATATCGATAAGACTCCTGATAAATTCTCGAACGGGTCGGCAGTGCTCGCCGATACGACGACGCGACGGTGGAAAACGGCGTGTGCGATTGGCTTCGTGAAGGAACTCGTTCCTGAAAGTTTCGTGCGACGTTTACGTGTGATCATAAAGGTACGTTTTCACGTGACAGTAACAAACGTGAGTTTTATTATCGTGACACTGTGCATAAACCAATGGCATGACGACGCAACATCTAGTTTTCACGACGACAAAAGTCATAACATTTAGTGCCGTGGCCGTAAAAGTCATGATTTACTGTCACGTGAAAACGTACCTTTACCGTCGTGAAATTGTAGATTCGTATGTGTACGAATTACAGTCAAACGTTCTTGGTTTTCCATCGATGCGATAATCTTCGTTTTAATTTCAAAAACCTTTTGAGATTCTTTCTCAGGATTTTTTGTAATTGTCATTTAGTATACATTCTCATTTGTTACACCGCGGATGTTTACGTAAATACAAAATTTTCTGATGTAATTTATAGTCATGTGAATTTTTGTTTGGCTATTAATGGCTGCGTCAGGTTTTAAATAAAGTAAGAACTATATTGGACTTTTTTAAACGATTTATTACACTGTGCTTTGGACACGTTTTCTGTGCTGTAAATACATAAAGTTCGCAATCTAGTTATTGCGTTACACAAGGTGTTTCCATATATGTAAGCAAAAACCGTACAAGCTGGTAGAACTCGATGGAAGGTGCAACAAATTATCAGTAAACGTGTTTGGAAGTTGTTCTGAAAATGTTGTGGAAATTGACCGTTTCAGAGATAAATCGAGTGACAATATTTCCTTCAATGAAAATTGTGCACAATGTTTCAATTGTTCTGTTTGCCTCGGTTCGACGAGTTATTTGATTTTATTCCGAACCCAGTCGAATAAGCCAACCACTGAATGACAGAATTGCTGAATTTATGGACGTTTGAGATTAATACTCGAACGTATTCATTTCTACCAACGAAACAACTCTTGAAATTGCAATTACATTTATTATTCTTGAAATATTTATAAAAATAATTCATTTCTGAATTATTTTCAATAAGAATTATACTTATTAATGTTTGCTCAATACGCTAATGCAAAAATACGAGATACTAAAAGTCCTTTTTAAATTTATTATTTAAATTTCTTTGCCTAACGGTTATTCCCTGTTATGCAGTCTATGATAACAAGGAAGAAATTCCCACGTTTGCTCCTGCCTTTACAACTTATTTCAGAAAATATCATTTTGCATAAAAATCCGTAGTCTATTGATTACTATTGCAATTACAATAACGATATTATCAATTAATAATCCCCCCAGTGTTTTCCGACGATATACAATATTTATTGGAGCTTCGATGATCCTTCGAGCACGCGCCACCGTTAATTGAATTCTTGATAATGCTCGACGTTAAAAATATCCAACGCTGTAACATGTTCAACGAAACGTCTCGAGCACGCCGACCCTCGGATGATAATGACGACCGTGGGCGCTGATAGCGTCGATTGTTTCGTTCCGCGTACCTACTGAATCGCCGCGTAATTAACGCGAGCGAATTAACGCGCGGTCGCGCGAACCTGATTCGCTGGCGACGATTCTGGAATTAGAATCGAACCTTATTCGATTACGTCGCCGTGGAAATTCTATCGATCGCGATGGATCCTCGTGCACCGTTTGAAGCTAGTTCTTTGCTGCAAGAACCCTGCTGGAAGATTGAATTTACGATCACCGCGGTTTTGATTTATTCATTACTAGACTGCCGATGTTTAAATCAATTTTCGCGGACTAATTTTCGAAGAATGGAATGCAACTGAAATTTGATGAAATTCACATTCAAATTGGTTCGGGAGTCTTTTAAATATTCTTGGTGTACCTTTCTGCATTTCGAGTAAAACGCTTTTAAATCGGCACCCATTTTCTTTTGTTGGTAGATATACAACTCAATTTTTCAGAAATTTCAGGAAATAACATACAACATACTATATTACAATGCAATTCTGCATGTAAAAAAAATCTTTTAACTTTCCCTCTTATTTATAAATATTGTTATTATAAATATTATTATTATTATTATTTAACCCCTAGTCCTTGTAACATCGAGTCAGACCAGTGATGACGATATTCAAAATCGATTCAACAAACAGAAATATTATTTGTTTTCTTCGAGTCAAAGCGTAATACTAGTTTGCCGATATTAATATTTAACTTTTAGAGTAAATGTATCATTGCAATTACACGAATTCCCTTTGTTTCCTCACGAGCAAACTCGTCTTCCACTAGGGAAAAAACTATCGTAGGGAAATGACCTCCTACCAGTTGGTTTCGGAAGTATCTGAAATTAATCCCAAATTAACATTCATTTTAACATTTATATCGGTACTTGAATGAAATTTACCAGACGGTAGTAGGCCCTTACTCTTATGCCACTTTTTTCCCCTAGCGGAAGCCGAGTTTGTTCGTGAGGGTGCTCGTATTTACTTGGATCAGAGCATCCCTAAACTGTACCGAGAATCGCGACACGCACGGCACACACATGCGATCCTGTTTACGCGTCGTCTGGCAGCGACGACGGCGTCTGCGTGGCGACACAACAGCTGGGCGTGCCATCTTGCACGTCTGCGTCCGGCTGCCCATGGTATCGGGCCGTCACGAGAGGCGAGGAGCTGGCACGCACGGTCGTCCAAACACGCGTTTCACGCGTTCCGAAGGGGGGAATGATCGGGAACAGGAGTTACGCGACGGGAAAGTGAACAGGGGGAACGGAAGAACTCGAGACGAAGAGGTATACCGTGTATAAATAAAACGAAGATAGAAGTAGGTATTCAATGGACGTTCGAGAAAGAAGGAGGTATATTCAGGGTAGGAAAAAGAAAAGGAGCTCGTTACTGTAGGAGGTGTTCGTTGAACACGTGAAACGGGGTTCGAACACGGAAACGACGAAGGAGGTGTTTCGAAGCGAGGCTACGAAGAGGTATTCTAGGGGTGGAGATATCCGTGGCGAGGGAAGATGTTCGTAGAAGGTATTAGATATTCCGATCGAGAAACGCAAGACGTTCGAAAATACAGGAGGTGGGCCCGAATCAGAATGACCTTAGGGGAATTCGAGGAAGTGCTTCTGGGGACCAGGAGGTACATTCGGAGCGGTGAATTCAGGAAGGTTTCGATCACACGGGTATTAGAGGACGCAGTCAGAAACGGTGATGCTTGAAGAGGTGGTATATTCAGTAACAGGAGGAAAGAGGTGTGCGTTTGGTGGGCGATGGTTTCGACTACGAACGGGGAGAGAGACGAGGAAGGAGATGATTGGGATCGTGATGTAAGAAGAGCGGCGTGTTAGAGGATTATAAGAGGAGAGAAGAGGGAGGAGGTTGCATTTGGACCGCGATGGAAAGAAGCTGGAGGACAGAGAGGGGCGAGAGGGAGAGGGGGAATGTTGAAGATTCTTTCGGGGGCACGATGGAAAGAAGGTGGTGTTGGAGTGGAACAAGAGAGAGACAAGGAGGTATTCGATGCGCGCAGGTGGTGGGAGGGGGGAGAGTCGCGGAAGGACCTCCTCGGATGGAAGAACGAAGGGGTAGAGACAGAGAACCGTGGGGGAGGTCGTTTCGATACGGCGGAATCCAAACCGGTGCTGCCACGGCGAGGAGAGAATCACGCTCTCTCTGCCGTGCGTGGAAGAAACAAGGAGAGGGTCGCGGTTCTAACAAGGCGGCAGAAACGCCAAGAAGTAGCCGCGGTGGTGAGAGCACAGAGGTGTTTGCTCTCTTCGGTCTGGAATTATTCTTCTGGGAGCTGGGCTCGAGTAGGGATGAACTGGTACAAGTAAATAGAAGGGAATAATCGGTATTTTTATTTCGATACCGAGTGTATTTAATATCGATACTTTCGGTTGCGATATATAGTCGGTATCGAAACGAGTACTTGTATCGAATTGAGCGAGTAGTCGATCTGAAAGGTAATGAATGTGAGGGTGGGTGTCGTCGAGTTATACTACAGTTGTTGAATTATTTGAATCCCACCACTGAGTCAAAGTATCGATACCTTGATGGTATCGTTTTGTCCTTAAGTTCGAGGCGTTGGGACGTCCCAAGGATGCATCGAGCTTTGGTACTCCCTTGAGTCATGGAACGAATCATATTATCACTGAAACTTATCGTTTATTCGTAACATTAACTGACAATCTATGTTGCATTTATCAAAGTAGGAACTGATTGATTGGACAGGTCTTAAATTCCGTTTGAATTAAGTGAAATTGTATGATTTCGACGATATTGTTTGGTAGCGTACTATCAGACTTAATGGATCTTAGTGCGTCAATGTTACTCTATTATTTATATTTTCTCAAAGTGTTTGTTTCATGTTTATGTTTTATAATTTATTTTTATATATTATACTGTATTTGTGGAACTCAAGTGGGTCACTTGAAATTATCAAATGGGTCATTTGGTGACCTGCAGGTCATAGGTTGCCGACGCCTGTATTATTGTCTAGGTGAAATGTTAGCAATAAACAATGGCTCGTGCAGTAAAATAGAAAAGGAACTATTGTGCAGGGTTTTAAAGTGGGATTAAACGAACTTATCGGGTCTATCGCCTGATAAAAGAGCACAGCCCCACGAGAGGATCTCTCGTGACTGTCGATGATCGTGGCTTCAGGTGTTCTATCGCGGTGAAGATGATACGAGGCGATTTTTAACCGAGTCGCGAGGAACCAGCGATAGAGCACGGGTCGATGCTACGTTATGAAAGCGACTGTATAGCGTTGTTTGCTGTTTCACGACAAGGTTTTATGAAATTGTGCCGACCCAGTTCTTCCTCTCCTCTTCTCCCAGCGCCTTTTTTTTTTTTTTTGTTTCATTTGATTGGATTGGACGATGTCTCGTGAATTGATTCTGGTTTAATTGGGACAGGTCAATGAAAATTGCGACGCGGCAATAAATTATACGTGTACCTTGGTCGAATTCATTCGGAATAGAAGGATTTCTTCGATTTTCAGTAACTCGTTGGAACAATCCATTTCTGTCGTTCCGACAGATCTGAACCCCAGAGCCAAAATACGTTAAGTCGTACTTTTAAAACGTTAGACGAGAGCAAATCAAAGGTGCAGAAATCTTGTAACTTTGGAACTGTTTGGTAAGAATTAAGTAAACTGTCATTTACTGGACTTTTACACGGTCATGAATAATTTTTCAAAAATTAGGATAACAATAAGTAATTATTTATATAAAAATTTCAAGAAAAATATATATAATTGCAATTTCAGCAACTGTTTTCTTGTAAATAAATACATTCAAGTATCAATCTCAAACGTCCATAATTTCAACAATTCGGTCTATTTACTTGCTGGATTACTCAGTGAACTTACTGAAGGCTTCAGTATCGATGACGACGATGATAATCGATGTGTTGTTTCGGGAATAATTCTGAGCTCGCGCTGTTCAATCAGCGAACGACACGGGGTGTCAGTGACCCTGTGTGGTCGAGGCGGCTGCTGCTGCAGCAGGAAAACGTGGAACCTCTGCGCGAGTAGATATCGATTTGTCTGTGCCCGCTAGGAAAAAAAGTTGGCCGGCCTTCTGACGTTCGCCGCCGATATTGCTCCGCAGTCCACGTCGACCAACGTTTGCCATTTACTCCCATCGACGACCTGTTTCCCAGGACTAGTTTACGTCCACCTTCCGTGAAATCATGGTCCAGAACTCGGTGGGGTTCCCTGCACGGGCACAAAATTCGAAATGGACGGTGGTATCTTGGTCGTGGGCCCCATCATCCCCTAAATTTCCTATTCTACTGTCTGGTTTCTAGGATCGGGGAGTCTGTAATTTTTTAAACAAAATGAAATTTACGAATTACTTTAAGTAAAACGAGTGTTGTATGTGAATCGAAATTAGGAGTGGTATCAGAATTTTGTCCCGGGGCCTAATCATCCCCAAACCTTTTCATCCTTCGGCAAAGCTTTTTGGGTCCAGGAGTCAGAAACCGTTTGATCAAGAGGAGATTTGTGAATTATTTTGCATGAAATGACTCTTGAATTTTAATCGAATTTGGGAGTAAAGGTAGAGGAGGATTTTAATGTCAGTGATCGTCCCCTAAAATGTCTATTTTACTACCCTTATATACTTGGAATTGGGGGTTCATTAGTAACTTCGATTAGAATAGTCTCAGAAGTGAGCTAAAAGTTCGAACGAAAGAAATGGATATTTTCATATGAGTGCAGATCATCCCCTAAGTTTCCCATGCTTCTTTCAGATTTTTGAAAATTGGAGTTCCACTGGACCTATAATTCAAATGATGTGTTATACATAAATCGAAATAGAAAGTAGAAATATTTCGAGGATAAACGCAGATGAACCTCTAAATTTTCCATCGTTCTCCTATCAGACGGTTCAAGTTTCGAAGATCACCGAACCTTCAATAAGGGATAACAATTTAAATCAACCGTGTCTTACACGCAACCCAGAGCTAGTTCTAAAAATAGAACGATAATCTAGGAACCAATCTCGATCGATCCTTACTTTTTCCACCCTTCTACCACCAAGGCTTCGGTACTTAAGATCCCCTGAATCTTCAGCGAAAGAAAACAAAAGACACGAAACCCATTCTCCACCAGAATCATACACGTGTTCCACCACAACAACGCGACGAACGAAACTTTTAGAGCTTGATTGGGATGTTCTATCACATCCCTACAAAATTTAATAAAATAAAAAACGGCCTCGAAAAATATTTTAACAGTAAGCCAAAGGAATTTTGGAAAAGTGGTATTACGAGGCTTGCGGAGAGATGGCAAAAGGTGGTAGAACAGAGCGGATCATGTATTATTCAAGAATAGTACACAGAACGCAAAATATTTTATATTTAACACCTATTAAAAAAACGAATAGAACTTTTCGGACAATCTAATACAACGTCAAACGAGGACATCTATTTAGGGGAATGAGTCTAGTTTCGCCGGGAGGGAGATCCTAATGAAGATCCGTGGGAAGCGCAACCACGGTGCTTCCATCATTCCCGTCTATGGGCGGCATCGAGTCGGCACGATTGAGATTTCTGCGGGCAGGTGGTCCCCCGTAATAAATCGTATTGTAAGCAATCCCCTCGGGTAGCCACCTGCGAATCGATATCGCGACCGGTCCAAGGCGGCTCCACGCATGCAAATTCGAGGGAATCACAGGCGGAAAGCCGGCTCTTTTCTTCATGTCGCTTCGTCTTCCTTCTACTCTTCTTCCCTTTCTTTCTTTTGCCTGATTCATTCGCGACCTCTTCTCCAGAACACTGGAGGTCGATAGTCCAAGGTCGTCGAAGTTCGACGGATGCAGAGTGTTTAAGCGTATCCCGGAAACCGACTGGTTTCAGTCGCCAAATGGTATCATTTTGGTTCAATTTTAGTTGACAAGGACCCAGAAAGAGGATCGTTTACGTTACAGAATCACACGAATACTGTTCGCGCGATACCAATGCATAGGGTAAACCAACCAGTAATTGACTTTATACCAGTGAACTGACCATTAGGCAATAAAATGTAAATTATTAAATGTTTGGAAACGGAGTGTAGTTGCACTTTTAATATCCCTTATTTTTAGTTTAGCGTAAAACGATTTCAGAAATGTACCAGTCATTTACTATATTTAAATAATTTTTTTTTAAATTACGGTATGAAATTATTTTTATAGTAATTTCAAGAAAAAAAATCCATTAACTCAACAATTCGATTATTCACTGGTTTACCCCGATCGGTTTTTTATTCCGTTATTTTACACGATTAACAAATGAATGTGATTACAGGTGGTGACTAGTCAACATTTCGTGAACCATAAGTGACATTTTTGGTGGACCATAAATTGTCAGAGTATACTAAAGACAAATGGCTATTATTTATTAACAGGAACCAACTACATCTAATTTCTACTAAGTGCGAAAACCGCAGGAAAGTTAATCTTTTATTTGTTAAACACAAACCAACCTAACCTAACTCCTATCACCTTGCACAGAATGAAACCTAACCTCAATTTTACACATTTGGGAAACGTTTCTTATACGTCTTTTAAGAAATTACCATAGCGTTTTTAAAATCTCTTTAAACGTTCCCAAAACATACACGGAATGTTACTTTTAGACATTCAGGAAACGTTCTGAGAATGTTCACAACAGGACGTCCTCAGGATGTTCCACTTTGTAAATAGGACATTTGAAAATCTTAACGAGGGCCTAACGGGGACATATGGACCATTTTGGGACATCCTCCGAATGTATAGAACGTCCAGAACGTACGTCCATCGGACGTACATAGGACGTTTTTGTGATATTTAGGAAGGGTTACGGTGAATGAGAGAGAGAGAAAGACGGCGACGGTGGCGCGGCTTAAAAGGACCAAAGGGAAAAAAACGAAGAGTCCACCCGGTGGCAGCCGGTCCAGCGAGTTTTTGACCGTCTGGCGCTAACTGTTGGCCCTCGTACCACCTTCGCAGGTACCGCGGTGCCGTCCCACACGCTGGTCCCACTCCAACCGCTGGGGCCCTTCCGACAGGGGACCGTTCCTTCGTGGGGAGCGCTGAACGGACGCCCACAACTCGCATCCACGCGGCTCCCCCTCTCCCCTCCCCCGTAATTTATGGGACACTGGCGTTGAGCGGGGGGACGACGCTCGATTTCTGACGGTGGAAACGGGGGCCCCTCGAATGATCGTCTTGTCTCGAGGAACATGTGATTCAACCGGGTGATCCGTCGTTGATCAACGATTATCGATTTCGTACGATTGATCATTGGTCATCCGGGTCGGTTAATTGAGCCGTTTATCTTCTAAAGCGATGCAAGTCCAGTTCCTTTTTTTTTTTTTTGCTCGACGTGGTAAAAGGTAGGTCTCAATTAAAGTTCGTACAGTTTCCGTGGGAAATATGCTTGCTGTCACGGAATTTATGACTGTCGAATCGATGAGTGTACACTGATGTGCAAACTTGGGGAAAAATGTGGCGTAGAAGGACCTCCTACAATTTGATAAATTTATTCCAGAAACTGAACTAAATGGTAAATCGTTAATTTGACATACATTTCAATTATTTCCGAAACCAAATCGCAGGTGGTCCTTCCCTTTCAATTCCCTTCCCCACAAATTTATATACACATATGTATTTAAATACACGTGTATTAATGTATCTACATTTTAATTTATTCACTTATTTATCTATTGATATACGGGTATATAACCCTTTAGTATACGATCCAGTTATAATCAGTCAATTGTAGGTAATAATGTCTTGTATTATTGGTACCTGTCTGTATTTATTGGATATGCGTTTCATTATAAGTGATATTCGTCAGGGGTTTTAGGAACTTAATATTTATCGATGATATTCATAACGAGTTTCGTGGGAATCACCTACAAACCGTTTTTACGAGCCGTAAATGGACTTTCTCTTGTCTGCGAAATGTCTCTTTCATAATTATTGAATTGTGAAAGTCGTGAGTGCACGAGGCATTTAAGTTTCACTTTACGGTGAATCGCGATATTTTTTCTTAAGCGGTTTTTAATAGAAAAGACAACGACTTGCGGGGCTCTGAGGGGTCTAACGATTATGGCTCTGGTGAAATCTGAAACTTTGTTGTTTTCTTTACGTTAAGTCTATCGTAATGTACTAATTTTCCTTACGTTAAGTGTCCATTAAGTGTATCATGTTTGTGATTAATTCGAACTTAGTGGAAGTGTACTTGCATCACATAATATGATTTTGCAATTTAATTTAACAGAACCAATATTCACCAAGACAGACGGATAAAATCTAGGCTGTAAATTCTTTACTATTAATGTTAACTTAATTATCACGAAAAGTGCAGTTACAGAACTTTCATAATAAACGGCTCAATTAAGCGTTCTGAGTGACTGATCACTTGTAAGGTGAAGAAAATCGATGAGGTGACGATTCAGCCTCTCAGACAATTGAATCTCCCTCGTACGATGACTCACTGTAGATATTCTCCAGTGATCGAGGGCAATTAGCCACAGGTGTACACCTACTGTCACGGGGAAATAATAGAACGTACTTGTGAGCGTCTTTCTGTAAATCCAATAGAATAAGAGACGTTCCATTCCACACAATTGTAAACAGACCACTGCAGTTCACGAAATTTTACAACTGTAGATATTATAATATGTAAAAACTCAAATAGAAAAGAACTTGAAATCCTTTAATAAGCGTCGTATAAGAAATAGAAATCCTTTAAGAATTACTTTATTATTAATAATTGGCCAGATACAAAAGTAATTCTATTCTTTCTGTAAGTGTACATTTTTTTATTCTAACTTGTAAATGTTAATATGAGCTGGAACAGTATTCCACGTCGACTTAGGAAAAAAAAAAAAGAAAAACATTCATGGTTATTAAATCCAGTTTGACATCATCACTGCCTGTCTAATCCGATGTTATAAAGCAAGGAATTAAACTTCATTAAAATCTTTATTTTATAGCGTTTTGCAAGCTAGACGGTGCTTACCCTTCCGCAGTCGAATCATAAATTATGTGTAGAGTAATATCATTTCAGCCGTCGACTATAGCCAAGGATCATACCAAAAAGGTCAATCGTATTAACATTATAAAAACTTTGCAACTACACACAGTGCAACAGAGGTGGGAAACGAATTTTACGAGCTTCCTCGTAATGACCTTAAAATAGCTCGGAAGTTTCGATCCGAACGTACTATCTCGAAAACCAGAGGATATACATGAAAACTTCTATTGGACGATGTTTGCGGTTTTTTATGTGGAATAATACAGTGCTAACAAATTGTCCGAAATATAATTTGTTTATAACAAAAAAATTTCAGATCGAAATTTTAAGGGGTGGTTTCAACCCTTAAAGTCGCGTCTCAGCCGATAAAAAAAAATACGTATCCCTTATTTCTGACTGCTTAACAGATATATGAAGTTTCATCAAAATCGTAGATGGACACTTCCGTGCCTTCCCTTGTAAGACAGTAATACCGATCCAACTGTAAAATTACCAAACTCTGAAACCAGAACGAAAGACGGGACAGAAGCTATCCTTAAGCGTCCGAATAATTAGGAGTCTCTCCCGAGCTCAATCAATATCCTTGTCCAAAATATAAATTCTTTATAAAAAAAAAATTTCAGATCGAAATTTCAAGGGGTGGTTTCAACCCTTAAAGTCGCGTCTCAGCCGATAAAAAAAAATACGTATCCCTTATTTCTGACTGCTTAACAGACATACGAAGTTTCATCAAGATTGAAGGGGGACACTTCCGTGCCTTCCCTTGTAAGACAGTAATACCGATCCAACTGTAAAATTACCGAACCCCGAAACCAGAACGAAAGACGGGACAGAAGCTATCCATAAAGCGGTCGAATAATTAGCAGTCTCTCCCGAGGCTCAATCAATATCCTTGTCCAAAATATAAATTCTTTATAAAAAAAAAATTTCAGATCGAAATTTTAAGGGGTGGTTTCAACCCTTAAAGTCGCGTCTCAGCCGATAAAAAAAAATACGTATCCCTTATTTCTGACTGCTTAACCGACATACGAAGTTTCATCAAGATTGAAGGGTGTCACTTCTGTGCCTTCCCTTGTAAGACAGTAATACCGATCCAACTGTAAAATTACCGAACCCCGAAACCAGAACGAAAGACGGGACAGAAGCTATCCATAAAGCGGTCGAATAATTAGCAGTCTCTCCCGAGGCTCAATCAATATCCCGTACCGATCGTCCGAACCATCATGCTCGGTTATTACCCGTAAAACCGTACAACCGATCGGTAACTTCCGTCAAAACCCGACAAGACCATCGAACGTGTATTAATAGCCTCGCTCGGGTTAATCGACGCGGATCGTTGGTCGACTCGATCTATCCGACAAAGACGAACCGCGTCGGCCGCGAGAGATTTCTATATAATTAATTGTTGATTAACCATCAATCGGACTCCCGCGAGGCTCGCCTACGCGTCTACTTGCCGCCAACCCCCCCCCCCTCTCCTCTCTCAATGGCGCCGCGATTAATTACCAATAAACGCGTCGGCGCGCGTGCATAAGCTCGACTAGTTGATTGCAACCGTCGGACGGGGAATTGATTTCCGTGCTGGTGGCCGAGAAACTTTTATCGCGACAAATTGATCGTTCACTGAGAGGAGGGGGGCAGACAGGTACATACATACTCGCGACCCTCGCCGTGTCTAAAGGCCCGTTTACACGTTCGAATAATTTACGCAGATTGACTTGTGTATTACACGTTCTGTCTACCGTTTTACTGTTCTTTTTCCTTTCATTTTCTGACGTCATATTGTGTGATTGGTGGTTCTTGATTAACACTAAAACTCATAACGATAAAAGCAGATTATGCATAAATAAATAATAAAAATTAATTTCTGCGATAGCAGAACTCTTACATGATTAGAATTAGGGACATTGACTCCTGGGAATTTTCTCGAAATTAGCATATAACATGCTATCAGAGGCGAATTGCAAAAGTCAGTATGCGCAAGTTCCTTGAACGTGTAAACGGGCCTTAACCGGGCATGGAATCCGCGATAATCGGCCACCGTCGACGGTTTTCTCTACTCGTTTTTTTTTTTTTTTTTTACGACGATCGTCCTCGCGAGCCTGCTGCGCGGCATTAAAAGTCACGCCGAGCGATGAGTTATCGGTCGTGTATATACGCGACGGATCCGCGGTCATTACGAGTCGGCCTATTAGAAGAGGGGACGCGACGTGAACCTAAGAATAAACCGGCAACACTTTGTATACTATACCCGCGGTGCTGTTTCCGTCCACCGTGCATTCGATTTCGTTTCACACCAGCGTCATCGAATTCGTGATGGGCTGGACTTGATTCAGCTTGGACTGCCCTAATAGCATTTATGGTTGGCCAACGATGGCCAACAGTTGAGAGTTAGTTGGGATATAGTTAGTATTTTTGCCTACTAATTCCAAAAATAAGACCTAAGAAGTAGAAATGTTATGACAATTTGCGAACGAATATCCAATAATTATTATAGTTGGTTAATTAACGAGAAATTTACAACGATAATACAACCTTGGCCCATCGAAAGTGTTGAGTCTTTGGTTTTAGGCCGGGGGTTATGAGTTCGAATCCCACTTGGGCCCTCTCATCTTTCTAACGCTCCTACATTTGGGGGTCCTATATTTGGGGGTTCTATATTTAGGGGTCCTACATTTGGGGGTCTTACATTTAGGGGTCCTTCATTTTGGGGTCCTATATTTAGAGGTCCTACATTTGGGGATCTTATATATAGGGGTCCCACATTTGGGGGTCCTACATTTGGGGGTCCTATATTTGAGAGTCCTACATTTGGGGGTCCTATATTTGGGGGTCCTATATTTTGGGGGTCCTACATTTGGGAGGATCCTACTTTTGGGAGTCCTACATTTGGGAGGATCCTACTTTTGGGAGTCCTACATTTGAGGATCCTACATTTGGAGGTCCTATATTTGGGGGTCCTACATTTGGCAGGATCTTACTTTTGGGGGTCCTACATTTGAGGACTCGTCCAGGCCTTTCTTATGACATAAATAAATAAAAGACCAATGTTAATTCGAGTCCGGTAAATTCCGGTAATTCATCGGGCAGTGGTCGGGCAATCAATGATCCACGCGGGGTCCACGATCCTCGTTCTGTGTTCACGCTAACGCATGAACGGTGTTAAGTCGTCCGCGGGTGAGAGCGTACGAGCGCTTAACAGGATTTAGCGGACCCTCGCGAAATAAATCTCGGTTATTTCGGTCCTGGACCGGCCGGAGGGCGACTCCGAGCCTCGTCCCTCTCTTTCTCTCTGCTTAGAGAGAACATACGCGTAAATTCCCCCGTTTGTGTTGCTTGTTCCGCCCGATTATCTTTCTCGAAGTGACCTATGAATTGCAAGGATTACGAATTAGGATTTCTCGAAATGTAACACATGACGAATGTAACAACTGTTCTAAAAGAAATGTCAATCGACCAACAGTCCTCTCCTTCCATCTTTATACACAAATTCCATCTATCATATATAGGTATTCTAAGTTTTAAAGTTTGATTATGCTTTCCAATAATCAAGGTTTCTCGTGGTATAAGAATTTTTTAAAAATTCTACTCTATTCCAAAGATACTAAATGAGAGAGGAATATACCCAAAGAAAATCGAAATTCGTCGTTTTGCAGTTATGGTCTTATTTGGCTTTTAGTATACAAATATCAACAGGAAACATTGACAAGATCTTTGTGACCATGGAAATAAGGGGGAAATGTTTCGAAGAAAAATGATTTAGCGTAAGAGACTTACTCGCAGAACACACGATAATTCTGACGACATTTTGATAGTTCCTGAGACATATTGATATTGTGATTTTGTTTCTACGGAAACCCACACACACAAAAAACCGAATATATTTTCCATACTCTGGCTCTAATAAAATTTCATCGCACGAAACGACCCGTACAGATATTCACTCGCGAACCACCACGACTGCATCCGTTCACGAATCCCAATAGCGATCGATCATCCTGCTGGAGGGATCGGCGAAGCTACAGGGCACCACGGAATATCATTTACTCGACGTGACCCAAGTGCCCATTCCGTGTTCGGCCGGGAAACGTTAACGGTAATTCAAATCGCATCGCTATAAACGCGCGGAACGGAGCGGAGAGCCGCCAGAGAAACGCCATCGAATCCGGGAGGAAAGCTTGGCCCGCGTACCGACAACAATACGAGGCATTAACGACCGGCGAAAACGTTGCTTTACATTTGTCGAGAGGAGAGTCTCGTTCCGGATTCAGGCCATGCCGCCGCCCAGCAAACCGAGCAATCTGCCATGTCGTGTACGTGCAGAATTGCCTTTAGCCGCTTTCACCTGGAACCGTACGGTTCCCATTACACCTTTGTCCATTTCCTTCATTTGATCTCATTTCTTCAATTTTTTCTTTCTGGATCCCGCTGAATAGAAATCGTTTATACTTCATATGGCTGGGTCGTCGGCGACCCATCGAATATAGTCACATGGACAACGATTCCCATTACACATTTGTTCATTTCCTTCATTTGATCTCATTTCTTCTTTTTTTCTTTCTGGATCCCGCTGAATAGAAATCGTTTATACTTCCTATAGCTGGGTCTTCGGCGACCCATCGAATATAGTCACATGGACAACGATTCCCATTACACCTTTGTCCATTTCCTTCATTTGATCTCATTTCTTCTTTTTTTCTTTCTAGATCCCGCTGAATAGAAATCGTTCATACTACATTCGGACAATAATCGAGAGGCATCTGTACTTACAGTTATCGTTCCATATATAGAGATCAATGACTTGAACACACCTTACTTTCATTAACCTCTTGCCTTACAACATCGACACGTGATAACTATTTCAAACGGAATTTAGTAAACATAGAATAAATGTGACACATGTCATAAAAATAGAATTCCTTTTGTATCTAGGAAAATATTAACGATAAAGTAATTCTTGAGAGTCGGGTCGTAAAAGAAATCGTATGGCAAGGGGTTAATACTCTACTACCAATCGCATTGATAAACTGTTCATTGTACCTATTCATAAATTCAATGTTTCTTCGTGCAATTTAATGACGTCAATCATCGATGACCACCGTGGCATTCAGCGTGTTAATGGCCTCCTCTGATCGCCAGGCATAATATCAGGGGTACTTCCCGAAGATATCAGAAGCGACAAAACAAGTTTCTGTCCGCTCCACGGCGTCAATTTCTCTTCAAGTACGATGGACAGATTGCTTCCAAACAACCGGATTCAGGTTGTGGGTTTAGAGATCCCTGAAGCACAGGGGATTGGCGATCGCGTATCAGGCCTCGATCGTCGTAATTAAGGATTTTCCTGTGGGAGCTAGCCTAACGAGCCGCTAACGAGCAACCCCGATTCACGTTCTCAAACGCTCTGAAACGATCGCTCGAGGTCGATTCATCCTGTATACTGGCCATAGTCGTGGGTGTTGAAGAAGCATAAATTACCAGAAACAACGGTGACAGTGATCGGCCGTTCGGTAATATCAGCGTAAGCACTTTGATGGTCTGCATCTTTCTTCCTTTTTATCAACGATTCTCTATCATCCGTCTTTCTTCTGACGTTCCGTGGTTGAAGATCCTCCTCGGTTCATCGACTACACCCGTTCACCCTGTTTACCTCCCTTAGTTTCAACCCTCTTTTTTTCCCGAGGAAACGCTGGCGCACGATTTTAATGAGTCTGTCGGGCGAGCGCGGCCGGAACAGTGGCGTAACTTCCGGTGGTTGTGGCTTTTCCATCTTTGTTTCAATCCAAGCATCCAACGCCTCTTTATTGCCCATCTACAGTTCCTGGCTAAAAAATTAGCGCCACGCATGATTTTCCAAATTTTTCGCGGTAATCGTAGAATTGAAAGACCAGAACGTATTTCAATAATAATTTTTATTGACTACCAAAGTACGTTCATATACAGGGCGCGCATTTAAGTTAACTCAAGGAAATATAAAAAAAAACAAAGTATTTCATAAAACAGTATTTTAGACGAAAGTTGTTTGGTTTTGAGGGGGAAAGAGATTGACATTATTTATTTTTAATCCGATCAATGTTCTGAAGGTCATTCGAAGGTCAAGTTCGTTTGTTTAAATGGATACCTATCTTTTTCTTTAACAGATCATTAATTCACGCAAAAAAACTGAAACGTTCTTTTTTTATATTAGAAAAAATTTTGTTTTCAATAAATGATTTAAAAAAATTAATTCTGGATATTTGGCAAAACCATCCCAAAATAATGGATACGATCAAGGAATTCATAAGGACTATGCCAGAAACACAAATTATTAATACGTTTGTATGCTAATATATATATGTAAGTATACTTTAGTAGTCAATAAAAATTATTATTAAAATCCGTTCTGGCCTTAGTTCTACGATTACGGCGAAAAATTTGGAAAATTACGGTGGTCCCAATTTTTTCACC
Organism: Dufourea novaeangliae; assembly: GCF_001272555.1. Taxonomy (NCBI): domain Eukaryota; kingdom Metazoa; phylum Arthropoda; class Insecta; order Hymenoptera; family Halictidae; genus Dufourea; species Dufourea novaeangliae. The sequence goes on along the minus strand of NW_015373993.1, from coordinate 187,952 downwards.
AGGGACTGCAAAAGAATTTTGTAAAACGAAGACATTCAAAAATTGAAGGTTCCTCAAGAACTGTGGAGAAAAAAAAACGGACATTTCATGTGTTACACGTAACCCCGTTTATGTCTTATCAGCTTAACATTTTACGGTCCTTTAATTATTCGGGATAGGGTAGTTGGAAGGGGGACGTTTCTTGGCACACGCTACGACACTGTCGTCTCTCCGCGACCCGTTCCTCCTTCCGTTCCCCGTCCCGTCGTTCCACGAGCTTTCAATATTTACGTGGGCCGCTCGCCGTGGAAAGGCTACGTCGCGCGAGAACAAAGTGGCTTCGTTAGATGCAAATCACTTCTGGAAACGATCCAAGGAGGAACGCCGGACGAAACGAACGAAAGACCAGCAGCGGGGCAGGCGCGTTCCTGGGTCGTTTTTGCTCGACGAATTCGCGGGACTTCGACGAATTGGGTCGGCGTGCGATCGATCCTGGAATCTTGATCATCGGTGTTCCACGTAATTGTCCATTCGATACTTTGATCGTTACGATCATCTTTTGATCCGAGATTAAAAAATGATGTTTATCTTTCGTAGGTACCTTAAGCTGCGTCTACACTGTACAGCAAAACAGTGTAACGTAACAAACTGTTGTATGGACATTTATTTATTTATTTAGTTATTTTATGGGTATAAACCCAGTATACGTACATAACAATTAATGAAAATAAGATTAGAAACAGTTACATCAATATATTATACAGTATGGAATTAGTCGCGATAGGAAATTTTTAATAAAATATTAACAACATGATATACTTTATGTTTTTGTAACTTGTCCAAAGATTAAACCTTTTGGACGACTCTGTCGATAAGTTGGTATAGCATTTCGAATCCCATTATTAATAACGACGTCACACTTGATGGATACAGTAACGTCTCGATGAGCATTCATGGCAAGACAGAACGGTTTTCAGCCCCTCATAAATTTGTTTTTTTTTTTGCACGAAGCCGAGCCTCTGCAGAGAGAGACTCCCACAGTGGTGAGAATAACGCCGTTGATCGTGTCGCATTCACCGAGGAATCACTGTAACATATAACTTGATACGTAACACGAGAAACGTTACGTGACATAATGTTGTAAAACAATTTTTCTTTCTATTTTCCTAATAAGTTTCATAACTTCACTGCATACACTTGTTATGGTATTTAGTGTAGACGTAGCTTTATGGGGTTAGAATGAAATAAAAAATTGTAGATCTCCATGGAAAATAACATTTTACAAGGTAATTCCTGTAGATAAGGACACAAATAGGACTTTTTGTCTTCCCATAAAGATCTTGTTAGGTTAGAATGAAATTGACAACTAGTTTTATTTTTTACTATATTCGACAGAGTTCTATAGCCTATAAAATGTATAAAATCCGTAGTCTACTCACCATGGCCTTTCAAGGGTTAATGCTTGTTCGACTTCTCCGCGGATCCCCGTTCAGAGCAACCTCCCCACGAACGCCAGTCAACCCCTGTTGCGTTTTATTTCATTGGGCTTCACGGGGGTTTCACGGCGGCCGAGAGGGGTGGCCCGACGATACGTTAGGCTGTTTGTCGACCGACTGGTTTGGCGCCGGCGCTTATTCCACCCCCTGTTTCCTCTTTTTATTCTCCCGTTCCCCTTTACCAATCATTCGGAAATTCGGCGAACGAGCCTTTCGTTCCAATGCTTAACCTATTGACTGGGCAACTTCTCGAACCGAAATGCCGAGGCAGCCACAAACGAAAACAATGTTTTGCTACGAGAGAAATTTTTCACAATTAGTGACGAGTTAACTCGTCTTCTAGCCTCGTACTATTTTTCAACCCATTGGGAATCTTTTCGAACTTGAACATCGACACCACCACAAATGAAAACAATGTTTGGTAACGAACACAATTTTTCCGAATTAACGACGAGTTAATTCGTTCTCGAACCTCCTATCATTATTTGAACCTATTGGGAGCCTTCTCGAACCTCGACGTCGACGCCATCACAAATGAAAATAATGTTTGGCAATGAGAGAAATTTTTCACAATTAGTGACGAGTTAACTCGTCTTCGAGCCTCGTACCATTTTTTTACCCATTGGGAGCCTTCTCGAACTTGAACGTCGACACCACCACAAATGAAAACAATGTTTGGTAACGAAAGAAATTTTTCACAGGTAGCGACGAGTTAACTCGTCGTCTAAAAAAAAATATAACTTCATAAAATCAAACTTTCCAACAATTTTTTTGTATTTCTCGACGAGTTAAATTGTTTTAATCTGTATAGAAGCATATTCGAGCGACGAGTTAACTCGTCTTTCTTGGTTAACTGACTCACCTAACCGTAAAACACAAATCCATGCAGATGAATGTCAATCTTGATGTTGTGTGAGTTGATTAGGTATTTACATTACAAAACATACATTTGCCTGAATTGTTATTCAACTTGTTATTACAAATATAAATTGTTTAAATCTACATGGGTCCGGTTCGGCTTTAGTAAACGATCTTTCGTGTCTTCGATGACCAGGGACTAGAAGAGGTTTTCGAATCGTACGAATGTAAAGTGAACTTGGATTCTTTCCGGACGTTCTGAGAAACGAAAGCTAACCAGCCGAGCGCTAATTAGTAAGATCCACGTTTGTTAGCTGGTAGACCCACGGCGCTAATAAGCGACGTACCCAAATATCGGTTCTAGTCTGCTTTTGAACAGTTTGGAAACTATGTTTTAACTTGATTTATGTTTCGAATGATTTTATGTTTTGAACAGTCTGGTTTCTATTATTTTTAAACATCACCGCTTTGGAGTACAGTCAAGTGATTCCGATTAGCGATTCCTCGGTATTCTCAATGATCGGTGAACAGCTCTCGGGATCAGCCTTCGGAATCTAAGCAGAGAATCGTGCCATGGAATCGTACGAGCGGGCTGGTATTAATAATTTTTCGCGTCGTCGAGCAATATCGATCCTCCAGGCGGCGTGCATCCTTCCGCGGGATAATTCCCTCCACCTAGAAATCCATCGTGTCCTCGACCTTCCTGCCAGCATTCCGCTTGGCTGCTCGAACCCCAGACGAGCTAATTTATTGTCTCGTCGAGGTTACACTTACACGATACTTCTGACAGAGAATACAAAAAGAACTTGGTGTCTATGATTCCGATCGTGGACCACAAGAATTTTGCGAAACTATATTATGCAGAGTGGTATTCTCGCTAGAGGACCCAAAGGGAGTAGCCATCGACATCTGAAAGATGATTGTAGGGTAATTTTGATTTTGCGATTTTTGACATGCGTTATATACTGCGTGGCATAATTATAAAACCGCCCTAACATTTTCGATTCTTATGTAGTGCGTTAGGGGAAAAATTGGCCTAGGGAAAGGGCCTTCTACCATTTGAATTCAGAATTCTTTTGTGCCAAATTAACATGCATTTTAACATTTATTTCAGTACTTGACATCCATTTACCAAGTGGTAGGAGGCCTTTCTCCTATGTCGCTTTTTCCCCTAGTGGAAAAAGGTAACGCAGGGAAAGGGCCTCCTACCCTAGGTATTTGGAATTATTGAAATATATATCAAATTAACATTCGATTTAACATTTATTTTAGTATTTGAAATCAATTTACGAAGTAGTAGAAGGTCCTTCTCTTACGTGACTTTTTCCCCTAGTGGAAGCCGAGTTTGCTCGTAGTATACATAAGAAATGAAATTTCCGCTGTCTCGGTTCGTTCCGAGCACGAGCCAATATTTACCAGGAGACCACGAGCAAGGAACACACATTTTCCTTGGAAGGATCCTTTCCGCCCGTCCAAGGATCCTTCTTGGATGGCGGGTAGAGGGGATGGTGTAATGGGGGCAGGGTAAGAGGAGGGTGGGGGCCGGACCAGGACACGTCGGTAGGTTTTCGGGACGAAGGCGTGGGAGTCGAGTAGCATCAAGGACAATAGAAGGCTCGTGAAAGGATCAGAGGAGCAGGACGAGGCTGCTGGTTCCGCAGGGTATTGCGGCGACGGCGGCACGACGGCGATTTCGTGCTAGACGCTGATTGGCCGGCCCCGGCGGGTGGATCTTCGATTTACGATGCCTGCACCGCTTGTCGAATGACACGCGACTACCACGCGTCCGAATCATCGGCTTAATTAATCGGCCCACGCCAGGGAATTTATTTCTCCGCACGACCAGTGATAGGCGAAAAGCATTTAATAAAGTATTCGAATGACGAATACCTCAACAATTTGTAATGTTATTTATGCTCGAATAATAAATATGTTATTATTAGACTGCGGATTTTTATGGAAAATGACATTTTGTAAAGTGATTCGTGAAGACAAGAAGTAGGAGTATCGAATACTCGAGTATTCGGATACTATTCGAATATTTAAGTATTCGGATACTATTCGAATATTTAAGTATTCATATACTATTCGAATATTTAAGTATTCGGATACTATTCGAATATTTAATTATTCATATACTATTCGAATATTTAAGTATTCGGATACTATTATACGAATACTTAAATATTCGAATAGTATTCGGATACTCTGATATTCGAGAAGAATCGAACAACTGAAGTATTCGAATATTCGAATACAGAAAAATTCGACTATTTTCTCAATAGGAATAGAATTGTTTATGTTCCTATCTTTCGTGTGATATAAACTAAGGAATAACAGAACAAACATTTTGGGGCAGGACAGACAGTCTAAACATCGAAAGGGTAAAAAAATAGGTGCATGTTTGGGGTTAGGTGGTACCGGAATTTTATGTGTATCTACTGACAATTTAAACGCGCATGGGATTTGATTAAATTGTACGGGAAGAATCTATTGTCATTGGTCAAACGTTGGTTCGAGGAATCCACCGACAATTGGGTACCTGAAAAAGGTAACGACCCTAAACACCGCAGTCGTGTTTTGACCGTGTTAGCGTTCGGATGGAAATCTCATTGCAAAGTAGAATGAAGCAGAAGCTTCGATGAAAGCGTGTATTTCGAAGCTGAAAAATGAAAGTCAATCATATTCGGAAAATATGACGTTAGTGGAAAGTTAGTGGAAAGTTAGTAGAAAACATGGCGAAACGTTACCATAATCGACAATAAAGGAGATTGGACCAATCATTCAGTAAGTGCATAACAGTTTTTTATATGTATTTTCACAGAAGGTTAATCGTTGATTTATAAGAACAAATGTCGGTTAGAAATGTCCACCGAGTGATAAGTTTTCAGTTTTTAATTTAAATAGTAATTTCATCGAATCTCTACTCACTATCAACCAATCGGATTTCATGAATATTCAAGAGACCAGTTATGTTTAAAAATATTCCGAAATTATCGACAAAATGCTTGAAACAAACCAAAATCTGGGGCACCACCGTTAAATTACAAAATTCAATTATAATCAGAAATTATATTTCATAACATTCTAAATTAAAAAATTATTCAACCATTTTAGACCCGAATTTCATTTTAAGAGTAAACTAAGAAAAATTTGATTGCACATTTTAACTCAGTATACTGTTTAGATGGTATTTTGTTAAAGACAATATTTTATTAATTTAAAAAAAAAAAGGTTTGCTATTAAAAACATTCAGAACATGAAAGGATTAAATATTTCTCACTGACTAGCGTTATTTAATATTATCAGCAAAAAAAGCAACTTGTTATGTTAAATTTACCTTTGTAATTTCTTTCAGTCGGTTCTACGAATCCGTTAAGAATAATTTATGCGCAATGATTGTTACAATCAATCATATACGTATTGTTTATGCAATCAACGTGCACGCAGCGGCTAAATCCGAACCACTCTTGGCGAATGGCAATCACAACGTTTCCGTGGTGTAGTGGTTATCACATCCGCCTAACACGCGGAAGGTCCCCGGTTCGATCCCGGGCGGAAACATTTATTTTTTTTTATAATCTTTTTTACCACCTACGTCTGGACGGATCGAAACCGATTGCAAAATATTAATTAGATTCAATCACGCTTCGGGTTACTCGATTCATCGAACAATCACTATAGAATTTTCATTTTTACCATTTTGGATATTGTCCCCTTGCCATTAATTCATATTTCATCGATCACTTATAAATATTGGAAAACTGTTTAAGCCTCGATTAATATAAAATCAATATTTCATGAATGTTTTTAGCCGTCAGTTGTAGGAATCATCCTCGATTTGTTTTGAATATTTTGTCGTAGATTTATGAACGTGTAATATTTCTGCGATCTTTTAACAATTCTAGTATTGTTTAATTCGATATGGGAATTATCTGAATCGTTAATATTTTACCGTTTCCTAAGTTGGATTTCACGTCAATCTAATTTAGAGCTAGTAATATATTATAGGCATTTTAATGGCGTGAAATGTACAATACATTCCTATATTAAATAACGATGTCATACTAGTGGTATAATTACATAATTAAGGAGAACGTTCATCACAGTGTTTCCGTGGTGTAGTGGTTATCACATCCGCCTAACACGCGGAAGGTCCCCGGTTCGATCCCGGGCGGAAACAATTACTTTTTACACTGAATTTATCGTTAAAAAATTATCGAAATTTTTTGTATCAACACGCTCCTCACATTATTTTACACGTAAAAGGTGAAAACGTTACAAATAAAAAATATTCACTTAGGACAGAGACACGAATGATTTACAGAGTTCTAGACCCATTTTGTTCCCTTTCCGATTCTTTGCTGAGAATATTATCGTCTCGTTCCGAATTTTTTGTAATCAATTAACGTAACTTCATGCTAACAACTTTCAATAGAAATGGTAATTGAAGAATTGTAAACAATTCTTACATTGGAACTATTTCTCGATCCTCAATCTCCCATGAAAAATTAACTTAACCGTGTACTAACAATATTCTACACCCACTATTATCACCGAACCATTTAAATCCCACTGCAAATACAAAATATTGAACAGAAATAGGGATATCGAGAACTCACTCCCTAAATTATAGGGCGTAAAACGTCCTATTCTCGAACATGAAACAAAAAGCATTTTTTTCCCCTCCGATTTCCCCGAAGAAATAACTCTAACAACATCTCGTCAACAACATTCCACTTCCTTCGCCGTTCGGGCTTGAACAATCGAAACAAAAACATTCGAAACGTTAGCGAGTTCACTAGGCGGCGGGACTCTGTGAGCTGCGGACAAAAAACGGCTTCTTTATTATCGCGAATCAATGCCACGGCGAAATACGGGGCAGCATTTACTCGAGCTTGGTTTTCGAGGGAACGTGCAATCGCGGCGAACAAGTTAGGGCGGAGGGGTGGAACGGGGGGTGGTTTTCGAGGGAGCAGCGGAAAGATATCGGAAGAAAAATCGGGCCGCGAGCCAAACAGCGAATCACCGACATCGTGGGCTCTGGCATATCGAGGTCATCGCACGTTATTTCGAGGCCTTTTTCTCTTTCTCTCTCTCTCTCTCTCTCTCTCTCTCTCTCTCTCTCTCTCTCTCTGTCGCTCATACGCCAGAGATATATGTATACGGGTCGTGGAATGATTAACTGTGATCGTGGCGAAAGAGAATCGGAAAAAGTTAACGAGCTGAAGTGAAATAAAATGGCGAGACACTCTCGAATACAGACTCCTCTCGATTATTGTCCCGAACTCGAATACAGACTCTTCTCGATTAAGTTCGTAAAACCTTATTGATTATAATTCTTCAGATTTAAAACGTATTTCTCTTTTATTTTAATCACAACTACAAATTAATTGAAAACTGACCCAAAACTTATCCACACTTTATCCTACCCAAAAAATGACAAATTTCTATTCCTAAGTAGGGTAGATGTCGTTTAATCGTTTTGCGTGTTGTTTAACCTAAAAATCGCCTCAATTTGGAACATAGTATTATTCAACATCCCTTCTGAAATCTGAAACATTTCTTCCTATAAGATTATTGTCCCAGCGCAGACCCGGTTTTGCGACAATAATCGAGAGGAGTCTGTACATTACGTTTTTATGAAGTAGAATAAATAAAGTGACACAATTAGGGACATTTACCTAATGCACTTGTACATACAGGTTTCCTTCACAGTAATATCCAAGGAAATCAAATTTAATTGTTATGTCTGTTAACTAACTAAACAAACAAATTTCACGATCATTAATTAGAAAACTCCCGAAATGGAATGCACAAAAATGAGAACATTTTTTTTCCTTTTCGACGGGAATATTTTATGAATGGCGGGGAGTGTATTATACGATTCCAGAGGACGTATTGGCGACGGACGAAACCGAAGTGCACACTGGTCGCTTATCGATTTCCCCGACGACGACATTCGCGAAACGTTTCCCTCCTTATCAAAGAGTTACGCGTTCTTCGGGGCTCGATTACGCCTCCGATCGTGTCGACGGTGTGTCGGCTCGGCGCCCGTCCTGGAAATATCGCGCCACGATCTTAATAAACCAACGCCGGGAATGGGCCCTGTTTTTATCAATTCGACCGCGACGATTTGTGGACGCCGATAGACGCGGAGCCACACGCGTACGAGGACGATAAAACGCGAATTTACGGAGCTGCGCTCGATGAACTGTTTCTTACCTTATTCCTTATTCCGCGAGAAGAAAAAAAAAAAGATAAGGGTGGTGGGGGTTAGTGTCTTGTTTAATTTAAAGATTGTCAGAGACTCAGCTCTATCCTTCAATTTATAGTATCGTCGATTATGTTAAAAGAGGAAGAAAAGTATTTTCTACGTTTTTAAAAAATACAGGAGTTTAAGGTTCCACGGAGATATAAGAAAACAGCGTGAAGCACTGGACAGACCCAACGATTCTGCAAAGATCATTATTCTATAAGAGGATTCTCGGATAATCACAATTCTGCTGCAATTAATAATACTATCGATTGTATTAAAAGGGAAGGAGAAATATTTTCTACGTTTGTAGAGGATATTAGAGATTTAAGATCTCAAAAAACATCGCAAAGAACTCAACAGACTCAAAATGCTGCAAAGATCCTCTTTCCACAAGAAAGATTATCAAATACTAAACTTCCTCCTCCAATCTACAACACTATCAACTATATTAAAAGGGAAAATATGTTTTTTGTAGCAGATATTAAAGACCACAGTTTCGTGAAGATCTCAGAAAACATCGCAAACAACTCAACAGGCCCAAGATGCTTCAAAGATCCTCTTTCCACAAGAAAGATTATCAAATTCACTCAACTCCCTCTAATCTACAACACAATCGACTATATTAAAAGGGAATGAATCATATTATCTACGTTTCTAAAAAACAAAAGGAACCAAAATTCCATGAAATTCTAAAAAAATTCTCGTCAGACCACAAAATCCCGCGAAGATCCACATTCCACACAAAACAGTACCTGATGTTCAGCTCTGTCAATCGATCCAGACAATTATCGACCACGTCGGGAAAATATAGTTGAACGTTTCGCGTATTTCTAGGAGGAAGAAGGGACACGTGTGTCCACGTGGAGGGATCGAGAAGCGTCGAAGGAGGTGAGAAACGGTGCATGGGCGCGATCGATAATCCCGACGTCCTGGCCCACGCGTGGAATCGATGCTTGTTGGCGCCGGTGAGGGCCGGTCACCATATTGCGGCCGGTCGACGAGCCGAGTGAAACCTCGGGGGCAATAAAAGAGCCTGGTAGGCGCGGCTGTTCGGACCGGTAGTCGCTCGTGTACCGGATAAGATTAGCCTATCCCGCTTCCAACAAGCTTATTCGTCGGTTCGGACGGTTTTCTGTCGTCGAAACGAGGACAATCCGATACCAGGGACCAGGCTGGTAGGACAACGTGAACCAGGTCGAAGGGATTCCTGGCAGAAACCCTAACTGTTATAACCACAATTTAAAAAGTGACGGTATAAGAGTTAATATCTTTTTGTAAATGATTTTGGTTATGGATAACCATTATAAATGATTAAAATTTTGTTTAGTTACCTATGATAATTATCGATGATTTTTTTTAGTTACGAATTATCTCATTAGCAATAATGGAAATTGTTTTTGGTTGAACGTAACCATTATCGATGACGAGAATTTTATTTTGGTTACGAATAACTATTATAAATGATTAAAATTTTGGTTGGTTATCAATGATTATTATCGATGATTTTTTTTTAGTTATGAATTATCATTAGCAATGATTGAAATTGTTTTTGGTTGAACGTAACCATTACCGATGACGAGAATTTTATTTTGGTTACGAATAACTATTATAAATGATTAAAATTTTGGTTGGTTATCAATGATTATTATCGATGATTTTTTTTAGTTACGAATAATCTCATTAGCAATGATGGAAATTGTTTTTGGTTGAACGTAACCATTATCGATGACGAGAATTTTATTTTGGTTACGAATAACTATTATAAATGATTAAAATTTTGTTTGGTTATCAATGATAATTATCGATGATTTTTTTTAGTTATGAATTATCATTAGCAATGATGGAAATTGTTTTTGGTTGAACGTAACCATTATTGATGACGAGAATTTTATTTTGGTTACAAATAACCGTTGTAACGATTAACATTTTGTTTGATAACCGGTAAACATTATTAAGATAAATTGATTTATTTAATATTATACAATATTCAGGTAAATTTTACTACATATTATGTATACATTCAATGCTGATAGTTCTAGTGTCAAATTATAGGAATTGAGAGACGATTCTAATTTTTATTAATTAGAAAATGAGCACCATACTCTTTTATGTTCGCACCGGTTTTCAGAATAAAAATAATGTATTACATTTTGTTTTCAATTTAAAAACATAACTATCAATCGCAATGGACGTCCACGATGATAATAATAATCTATTTTAATCGTTATTCAAAACTTTTTATCTAGATAATAAATTTGCCCATCTCTGCTTGCGATATCTACGATCTGAAAGTTAGTTCCGATCGATCTAATATCCTTTTATCGAAACAAAAGACAATTCTACGTCAGAACCTCGAGATTCCAAGAGTGCAGAGAATAATCGGTAGACTTTGACGCGAAAGGATCAATGGGAAACACCTGCCAAAAATCACCAGTCATGAGGGAAAAATGAATGGGAGTATTCCCGCTTAGGATCTCGCGATATAAGTTGCACGCTCGCATACTGTAGCCCAGACTGCAGCCAACCGTGGACCGATTTCGTTGGCTGACTGCCAGAGGATAATGTGTATTCCCTTCTTTTGAAGTCGACAGAGTCCTGTCCGGTTCGACGATGACGGAAAACATCGCGGGCGTATAAACGTAACGACGATCCACGAGCAAAAGGAAATCGTTGCGGCCACGGACTCGTCGAATGCCGACAAAATGGTGAAAACGAGAGAATGAGATGGATCGGCGAGGATGGAATCGATTGTATACCGTTTTGTGATGCTTTTAAGTATTATATTTCTTAGGAAGTCTTTGTGGCAGAGATGGACAAATTCATTATCTAGATAAAAAGTTTCAAATAACGAATAAAAGATGAAGAAAATATTTCGTCACTTTTCAGTGATCGAACGTGGCAATTCTAATTTTTATAATAAAATAATATTTATTCTTGAACGAGTAGACACTTTGTAAGTAATTATTTAAAATGATGAACTGTTTAAAGGTCAGGATGACGATCTTGAATACTTCTGCTTCGCATCATGTATTATTCGAATAAAATTTTTCCCATCTCTGCTTTGTGGGGGATATTTACATCCTGAGAAATTTAAATACTGACATTTGAAAATTGAATACCTCGCTGTTCAATGCTTGGGATCAATTATAAACAGTTTCGTGACGATTTTTAATATTGTATTTATTACAAAGATAGGCAAATTCATTATCTAGATAAAACGTTTCGAATAACGAATGAAAGATAAAAAAAGTATTTCGTCATTTTTAATTTTTAAACGTGGAAATTTCAATTTTTATAATAAAATAATAATTCAACTTCAATCTGCAAGTGCCTACTTATTCGAGAAGAAGTATTGTGTTATTGTAAAAATTGAAATTTTGCACGGTTATGCTATTAAAGATGGCGAAGTACTTTTTTTATCTTTCATTCGTTATTCGAAAATTTTTATCTAGATAACGAATTTGCTCATCTCTAGAAGGTATGCAACGAACCACGTGTGTATCTCGAATCGCCGATATTTTTCACGCGTCGCGGCTTCGGCTTTCGAGCGTCTCTTGCTCTCCAGAGGAACCGGTTTTTTTCGCCGCGGAACGGAGGCGCGCGTAACGCTCGACGGTAGATCGAGCGATGAAAAGTTACGTGGAAGTGTGTATAATGGTGTGAAATGTGGAATTTCCTATCAGCGTCAGGCGACACGTTATCAAAGACTTGTGGGGTTGATGCACCAGTAAATGAACATTATACATAAATTAATAAATTAACTCATTAAAACAAGCAAATGATTAAGTATTGATTTTTCTTTCAATTTCTTGTTTCATATACAATTTTTGCGCCATTGATTAGAAATGTTGATTAGTTAGAGTGAACATTATAATTTTTTAATATCGTTCATTAAAAAAAACATATGAATGTTTAATATTTTTCAGTCACGGGGAAATGTGTATTTGTTCCTTTCATATAATTAACCAACATTTTTTCCAATTTTTCAAACTGAAATCTATACGTTCTAAACAGGTATATGTGTCGAGTATTAATTAATATTATTATCATTTAAAATTCGACTTTAATTGTTACAAAAAACACCTCAAAAAGCATATACAGTAATTCCTCGATGAATGTGACACGAGCAACTGCCTTATTCCCCCCACTGGACGAGTCCCCCTGTGGGACCAATCAAAACAGAGTAAACAGAAGCTAAGCAGAGGCTCAACTTCGGTAAAAAAAACAAATTTATGAGAGGCTGAAAATCTTTCTGCCTTCCCGTGAATGCTCCAAAGTGGATCCATGTACGTTGCACTCATCGAGATATTACTGTAGCTTTAATGGTAACACATAAATATCATTGGACCCTTAACAATATATTTATTTCATTGTATTTTACAATTTAAGAAACACTACAAATGCATATATATATATACTACATTCACAGTCTATTTATAATATTTTAATAATTGTTATAAGAGTTCACGAATAAGTGATTTCGAATGCTTTTGCAGTCTTCAAATGTTAAACGCAATCGAACGCATCTGACACTTATAGGAAATCGCGTAATCGCGATTGCGTAATGCGGGCCCCAGGGTGCCACAGGTGGGGCCCATTCTGCAGGATCTCTTCTGACTCCTTCCACGATCTTTGTTCTCTCCTGACGAGCTGCATATTCGATCGTAAGGGTGTAGATGTCACAGTGAAAGCGTGAAGTTTAGTAAATGTGTACAGTTACTAGTTAATGTATGGATTTAAATACGATTTTAGCGGAAGTATGAACCGAATAGAAGAATGCATACTATTTCTAGTAAATGTATTCAATTACTAGATAATGCATAGATTTCCAACAGCACGATAGTGAAAGCATAATGTCGAAAGTATAATATTTTCAGATATAGGTATATTCAAAGAAGAAAAATGAAAACTGAACACTTTATTTGATCATTTAGAGATCTGTTTCTAAGAAAATTTGTTATTATCATTTAATAAATAGAAGAACATAGGTTTGATTAAGTTATATTTTTATGAGCAAATACTAGCAAAAGTTATTTATCGAAATTAATGCATTTTTATTTGTGAAAACGAACGTTGTCATAGACACGGAAGAGAGGAAATCGAAACCAAGTCGGCCGATCGCGATCGAGACGGAATCGAAAGCGTGAAAAAACAGACAGAAGAGAAAAAAAAAGTAAAAGAAAGAAAAGTAAAAAAAGAACACGAGAAGGTGGTCGTAATCGAACCGAGCCCTCAACCCGTTCGTTACACGCGTTAAATTCGATCGATGCAAGTCGGTAAGCATCGGTTTTACCTTTCCAGGCCAACGAGCGCGCGGCTCGTAAAACCTTGACGACGCGCTGGCCACCACGTGAGCCATTATTTCGCTCTCGGCACTCGCGGGACTCCACGGTCAATCGGCGTTGTTCGCGTCGCGTCACACGTTGGGATAAACTGATACCGTGTCAAGGTAGTATCGATACTGTTACTCGTAACTTGTATCGAAAAAAATTGTGGAAACCTACTTGTATCGAAGAAAAGTATCGATACCTATCTGTATCGAAGGAAAATGAATACAAAGTTCTTTCCTTTATTAATATGAGAGATTTCTACCATTCCTTATTCGTAACAACTGGGGATAAACCGATCCCGTGAAAGTATCGACACTATTATTCATAAGTGGTATCGAAGAAAAGTATGGATACCTACTTGTATCGAAGGAAAATGAATACAAAGTTCCTTCCTTTATTAATATGAGAGATTTCTACCATTCCTTATTCGTAACAACTGGGGATAAACCGATACCGTGAAGGTATCGATACTTTTACTCATAAGTGGTATCGAAGAAAACTATGGATACCTACTTGTATCGAAGGAAAATGAATACCAAGTTCTCCTTTTATTAATACGAGAGATTTCTACCATTCCTTATTCGTAACAACTGGGGATAAACCGATACCGTGAAAGTATCGACACTTTTACTCATAAGTGGTATCGAAGAAAAGTATGGATACCTACTTGTATCGAAGGAAAATGAATACCAAGTTCTCCTTTTATTAATACGAGAGATTTCTACCATTCCCTATTCGTAACAACTAAGGATAAACCGATATCGTCAAGATATCGATAATTTTACTCATGATTTGTGTTGAGAAAGTATCGAAACATACTTGTATCGAATTATTATGTATTCGAATGAAAGTATCGATACGAAACTATCGATTATTTTACTAGTATTTACTTAAATCTGTTTATCCCTATGGCCACACGGATGCCGCGCCCCTGGGTCACCCGGTAGATTCTCGTTCTCATGTCGATGCTGTTATCGGCTACTAAAACGATAATCGACCGCTCGAAGCAATCGGTGGTTTGTACCGCGTGGGTGTGCGACCGGCTGTATCGTCACGGAATTTATTCAGCTGTCCCCAATTGCGATGGTGTTTCCCAACGATCCACCGGTCGAATTGCAGATCAGACAATAACTTAAACCATTTCTGAAGGCCTACTAATAGGTATATACAACAAGGAAAATGTGGTAATATTGAACAAATATATAAATACTCAATACAAAAAAAAATCATTTATTATCTAAATTAAAATCAGCTGCTTTTATTCTTGGGTCGTATTTTCACATTGTTCCCGTTAGTTTAAAACACCCTAAATGACCCTATAAGTACTTTCCAACTAGCCCCTATTTAGACTCTAATCTCAATTTGGACCATCTCTAATTATTTTAGTCCCCTATTACTCTATATCTATAATATTCTTCCTGCGATTTTTTAGGGATGGTTTCACTGTAATAAAAAAACAAGCCAATATTTTCCAGTCCTCCAAAACATTAAGCATATCCATAAACGAAGTGCAGATACCTGAAAACTCATCTTTCTTGTTCAATAAATTGTCTAGCCTCTACTTACCGAAGTCACTTAAATTATTACAATTTTCGAGTAGTTCCACACGGTTTCTCCCTCGAGTCCTCTCGGTTCCTAAATCAACGGGAACCTCTTGCTTCGGGGCAGAATCGGGAATCTGGATTCCTTAATAAGAGCAGCTTCCGTTTACGAAAAGATAAATCGAGGCTTCTCAGCGGCCCTTCACTAGCCTCCCTGTTTCGCGCCTGTTTATTTGTCGCCGTTCGAGGGTTTCGCGAGGGGCCCCCTCGAGGCTCGCGATTTATGACGCCACTTCGAAAGAGATTCTCGTCTCGACAACCCTGGTAATGGCCCACCTCCCTGCGATATTTCTTTCGCGGAAATAGGGGTAGCGTTTGTAAACCGTTCCCTCGAAACAAGACTAAACGACACCCTTCGATCTGATTCCAGTTACGATCCAATTATTATTATTACACGTATAATAATGAATTATTTCGGCCTGTTCGTAAACTGGGAAATTTCACGTGTTCGGGGACCATTCGATTCTGTACAAAAGATGATTAATGAAGAACAAGGAGATTTGGTTTTTGTTCTTGTTCACGAAAGGTCTGTTAAGACTTGAATCTTCGAAACAGATATTTTTAGTACGTAGATAGGTAGTTGTTTACGAACAGAATTCGATTGTATTTAAAACAGAACTCTCTATTGTACCTATCTGGCATTAGATTCAGTATTTTTTAAATATTTACAGTAGAACAATAGGGACGAAATCGGATGAATTTTATTGTTACGAATATTTAGTAATAATTTAGTAGTAAGTAAAAGAAATTTTTACGTGACATTTTATACTTCATACTAAATTCACTATTATTAAGTTAAAATGTTTTTAAAAATACTTTTATTTAAATTAAATTATAAAGGGAGGTTCAAAATTTTATATCTAATAAGATATTTGTTGATTGTTACATAAATAAATGATAAAAATCAATTTCTGCGACAGCAAAACTCTTACATGATTAATAGACTGCGGATTTTATGCATTTATAGCCAATAGATGTTTGTGTAATAAAATAGAGAAAAAACTTTCGTCAGATACAATGTGCATTCTACTTTATTCCGAACCCAATAAGATATTTAAGGGAAGAAACAAATTCCTAGCGTTGCTGTTGTCTTAAAAAATTACTTTAGAAAATGTGATTTTGCATAAAATTCTGTAATGATTCGAAATAAGGACATTGACCTTAGTGAATACCCAGTTCCTGGTCGAATTTCCAACGTGGAAATCCGGTTTTTCGCGAACGCAGCGACTGGGTTCTCGATAACGTTCGCCCGATAAATTCAGGAATCATGGGAAAACGGCCGATTCTCAGCATCCGGTGACTTCCAATTACGTCCGCATTGTGTCTCGGGGAATCCTCTCCCGTGCCCGAGTTTCGCGCCCAATGGTGGAAGAGAAAGGACAGAAAAATAAAATACGTGGATTAAAAGAGGAAACGAGAAGGAGCAAGAATTCTTGAATCGTGCACCACCACCCTGTATTAGAAGATTCACAATAAAGAGGGAGGGGGGCTGTTGGTACGAGTGGTGGCCAAGTTTTCACGCGTCTCTAAATAAGGGTTCGACGCACACCTTGTGACACATGTCAGTCACGGAACCTGCGTGTCATCCGGCGACGGGTTTAAAGACAAACGCCACGGCCGGAGAGGGTGAACTTTTCTCACGAAGACAATGGCGTTACCGTTCGATCTTTTCTGGGTCGGTTCTTAGAAATCAAATTAGACGATCGTGGAATCCTCGGAATTGTTTTTTCTTTTACATAAGAATTGCGGTGATACGCGGTAAATTGTTCGTTTGTGGTACCCCAAACCCTTTACTCGCAAAATAGGGTAAGTGTGTTAATATTGTGCTCAAACCCTCTCTCGTTACTGTGCCGTTACCTTGTTTTTATGGACTGTAAATTGTACTGTCAAGGCACCGATACTTCTACTCATAACTTGTATCGAAAAAATGTATCGATACTCAATTGTATCGAAGGAAAATTAATGTAAAGTTCTTTCTTTATTAATAGTTCTACCATTCCCTATTGGTAACAAATGGTACCATCAAGGTATCGATAGTTTTACTTATAACTTGTATGGAGAGAAAGTATCGATACCTACTTAGTATCGCATCAAAAGTATCGATACCTACTTTTATCAAAGGAAATTGAATCCAAAGTTGTTTCTTTATTAATAGTTCTACCATTCCCTATTCGTAACAAATGGTACCATCAAGGTATCGATACTTTTACTTATAACTTGTATGGAGAAAAAGTATCGATACCTACTTAGTATCGCATCAAAAGTATCGATACCTACTTTTATCAAAGGAAGCTGAATCCAAAGTTTTTTCTTTAGAAATAGTTCTACCATTCCTTATTCGTAACAAATGGTACCATCAAGGTATCGATAGTTTTACGTATAACTTGTATGGAGAAAAAGTATCGATACCTACTTAGTATCGCATCAAAAGTATCGATACCTATTTTTATCAAAGGAAATTGAATCCAAAGTTGTTTCTTTATTAATAGTTCTACCATTACCTATTCGTAACAAATGGTACCATCAAGGTATCGATAGTTTTACTTATAACTTGTACGGAGAAAAAGTATCGATACCTACTTTTATCAAAGGACGATGAATCCAAAGTTTCTTCTTTAGAAATAGTGCTACCATTCCCTATTGGAAACTGGTACCATCAAGGTATCGATACGTTTACTTATAGCTTGTATCGAAAAAAATCGATACCTACTTAGTATCAAAGGAAAATGAATACAAAGTTCTTTGTATATTAACAGAATATATTTTGGCTGAGCAGAATTTTTGCTCCAGTCAAAGAATTTTTATCATCGTTAGCGATAATAAAAAGTGATTTCACTAGTTGAAGGTAAACTCGTTCGTGTAATACAAACTCCAATGTCAAATAATATAAAATCGCCGTGAACGGAAAGTCAGTGGAAATAGGCGATGAACCTGTTGAATTCAAAATTCACCCGAAGCACACCTGGCAGAATTTGATGAAACTGTGATTTCCAAAACGTGTAACATCCGATTCCTCCGAAAGTAGCATTCTCCATCGTCTTCCACTGATCATTGGTGAACTGAACAGAATTACACAAAGAGTCTATAGTCCCCAGATGACGCCTTGAAGACGGCTTAAATACGTCTTAGACCTAAAAAAGCCGTAAAATGAGCGTCTTTAAGGCGTAATGTCTGGGATCGTTTAACGATCATATATCTTCGAAAGTACTTACATAACGAAAATACGTCTAAATACGAAGGGGCAATCATGGATTCCCCCGGAGCTTAAACCCCATGTAAACCCATTTCCGGGGCGGCTGGTACAATGAAAAGGAACTAATCGCGTCTTATCTTCGTTCCACGATAACCAATCTCTGCCACGGAAGAAGGTCTGGTTCCTCGTTCGCTAAATAGACAATCAGCTTTCCTGCCCCCCTTCCCCCGATCGAAAAGTCCCCCTACTGGTTGGGATATTGTCGTGCAATTAGAAATTCCCACAGCGAACGGGGCAGGGTTCTCTCTCCCCTTTGTCGTTCTCTCGATCCTCTTTCGATACCCTAGGACCGGGTGTGCGACCTCTCTCTTTCTCTCGTTGCTCTAGGTAGCTACTTCTTTTCACCGTGGACACTGTGTCAGGCCGAGTGGAGAAGGGTGGTCGAGAGAAAAAAAAAGAATAACTCGATACTGTTAGGTAGTTTGAATGTTAGTTGGGATATTTAGATGGTAGAGGAGATCTTTGGATTGCTTTATAGAAAGTGGTTCGATTGGGGGTGAGAATTGGCCAGAGTAGTGGC
This sequence comes from Dufourea novaeangliae, assembly GCF_001272555.1. NCBI lineage: Eukaryota > Metazoa > Arthropoda > Insecta > Hymenoptera > Halictidae > Dufourea > Dufourea novaeangliae. The sequence goes on along the minus strand of NW_015373993.1, from coordinate 168,656 downwards.
TTTGGATTAGTAGCTCGAAGGGGGGATGATCGTTTATGAAGAATGATAGTTTTAGGTTGTCGTAGATGGGACCTTTAGCTACCGACGTCATTGGGGGACCTGCGATTTGGTTGGATTTAGATTGGCAGTCTGGGTGAAAATGTGGTTCATCTATTGTGTTAGGGGATAGTAAGTGTTTAGTATTTAGTTAGGTGCGTCACAAGAGATCCTGGTGTTAGAGGACTTGTGTTGGGATTCGATTTGGATAGGGTGCAAACGATGCAGTAAATCCTCGGTGAGTGTTCGAAGGCTTCTCAGCATTGAACATTATATATTTTATAAAATAATTGGTACATGTTCCTTTCGAACCTCATTGAAAAGTCGGCGTTACACCTGGGGACTACTTGTTAGTTTTGGGAAGCCTTCGAACACTCATCGATGATTTACTGTAGTTCGTCGAAAATCGAAACTGTTAGAAAATAGTAGGTAGGATACTTGCCTACTTGCATCGCTGGTTCGATCAGAAAGCAACTGAGTTTAGGGGATCATAAGTCTAGAATTTTCAGGTATTTAGGATCCCCTGATCCAAACCCACTGGAAACGAGGGTGACAAATTCAATACCAGATCTCCAATGACGTAAATGTCATGTTTTCAGGTACTTACGTCACGGAAGATCTGATATTGCATTTGTGACCCTCGATTGCACTGGGTCTGGATTAGTAATCACGGTATACAGGGTGAGTCAATAATAACTACTTCTAAAACAACTTATTAGATGTATCAAAAAACGTTTTAGTGAATGATGTAGCATTTTAACTCCTTGCCATACGAATTCTTTTACGATTTCACTCTCAAGATTTTACTTTCTCATGAATATTTTCCCATATACGAAAGGAATTCTATTGCTATAACAAGTGTTACATTTATTCTAAATCTTAAATGATAATACCAGCGAAAGAGTATTTCACTACGACTCAAAGAAAACGAATAATATACATGTTGAATACAATTCGATTTCATTATATCTTATTTATTTTTCAAAGTCAATGCATCTTTTTGATAATACCATCATGCTACTGGCAACAACGAGGTACCAAAACGAAGGATGCACTGACCTTGAAAAAACTCAAGGTCACCTTGATATTCCATAAAATCTTCCATAATTCATTAAAACGTTTTCTGACAGAATCAACAGGTAACAAGCTATTTTAAGTAATTCTTATTGACTCACCCCGTATAAACGCATGAAATTCACGGTCTTTACATCGATAATGACGACTTCACAATCAAGCACGATGGCCAATATCGTCTGTTCCATGTTCAGATATCATTGTCATTACGTCCACCGTGCATTGCAGACGATAACTGTCACGGTTGAGATAAATTGACAACCGTTGTGCGCAATTTCTTCGCTGTCGATGCTCGTGGCGTGTAACAACGTTAACACGACCAGCGATGGAGGGGGCAAGCGTGTCGGGTATGTATTTAGCGCGGTGAAACCTGCGGCAGCGGGACACCGTTAACGTTTATCCTTGCCTGGCGGACAGTTCCCGTTACACCTTCTTTTGTGACAGGTTCGTTCGCTTTTTCTTGTGTCTTTAATTTTATTCCTTTTTTTTTTCCGCCGAAGAAACGACGCGTCCAGAGATTATTCGTGGAATAATTCGGCTGAACACGCGTAGGACATGACCTGCGATGTGGTTTACTTTATTCGATACAGTAATGCCTCGATGAGTGCGACAGACTCGGATCCACTTCGGAACATTCGAATCTTTTCTCTCGATATGTCGGAACAGAGGACATACACACGCTGAGATAGCACGAACCGTGATATTTATTGCCATTCGGAAAACAATTCGGTAACCGTGCGGCTGCTTGCCGAGCGAACTGGAGTCGCCAGTGGGTCCGCCACGGTGGTATGCAAACCTCTCTCGGGCGAGAAGGCTCGTAAATCCCAGGGATTAACGCCGTGAAAGTGGAGCGCCGTTGAAAAAGTAGAGTGAAGTAGAACGGTTTAGGTAAAAATATTCGCTCCACCGACACGGGTAAACGTTGCACGGGGGCCTGCTGGATGTTAAGAAGGTGTGATCATCGGAGGAACGGGCAATGTTGAAGCTCTTGGGCAGTGATGGGCAGCTCAACGCCCGCCAAACTCTAGCCTATCACTACGCCTATCCCATATTTTCTATAAATAAGTAACTAGTAATTGGTAAACATACTTAGAATTACATTAAAATAAATTTTAAGTTCAATTTAACGCTAAATTTGACCTTGAAGAAGCGCGGGAAAAATTGGGATTTATGGGACATACAGTGGCGCCCCCCACCACTTGGTGGCCGAAATCGGAACTAAATCAAAAACTTTTTTGATAGTTCGCAAAGTCGCCACCAGATGGCGCTGCCTAAAAAGTTTTGGAATTAGTTCCCACTTTCGCCACCCACTGTTTGCGGGGGCGCCACCGTAGTGCAGGTTTTTCCGCCATCTTGGATTTTGAAAAAGCGCGGGAAAAACTGGGATTTATGGGACACACTAGTGGCGCCCCCAAAAAAGTGGGCGGCGAAAGTTGGAACTAAATCCAGAACTTTTTCAATAGTTTCGCACAGTCGCCACCAGATGGCGCTTATGCCGTTTCGCGCGCTTTTTTAAAAGTGATCGGAACGTATTATTTTGCTATTATTTATTGTTTTTTATTATGTTTTTAGTAAATTGAAATTAGGAATGGGAGTGGAGATAGTGAGGGATTAATGAATAACGCATATTTCGATTTGACTGTTTTTTATTGAAAAATCGTAAGAAAATATACAATTTACAATGGTATTTGTATAAATTTAATAACAATTGCTTTAAATACTACTTATACATAATACTACTTAATATAAAGGCACCATTTTCACGTGGCCGACACAAGATCAGGTTGCTTCTATCGAGTGATACGCTAGTTTAGATTAAAATGTGCGAGAAGGATCAAGGAATCCCAATAAACAAATATGTCCTTACCATCAGTGCTCTAGGGGACGGAGGAGACAGTAGTTTGACTTAGAAAACGATTTTCAATTTAAAATTTCATTTTTTTGTGTACATTGTTTCATTGATATCAAGAACGCCTGGTAGATAGCAAGGGAAAGAAGGTACAGGTGATTATGTTAACGGGAAACAGGCAGGAAGAAGAGAAGATGTGATCATCGAAGGAATGGGCAATATTGAGACTCTGAGGGATGATGAAGAAAGTGGATCGATTTGGAGGACGATTTACATTTCTAAATTTTATTTTTTCTCCATTGTTTCATGGATACCAAGAGTGTCTAATTGATAGTAAGGGAAAGAAGTTACAGGTGATTACGTTAACGAGGGGAAGAACTGTAGATAGATGACAATTGATAGGGGATGAGATGAGGAAAGGTTGAATGTTTAAGGACCACGAAGAGAAAAGGGAGGGGGGAAAGGGCATGAACAGGAAGAAAAGTGGCAGCAAAAGCTGGAAATACATAAAGAATGAAGAGAAAGCAAGAGAGGGAGAGAGAGAGAGAGTGGAAGGGGAAAGGGAAATATAGAATAGAATAGACGGAGAAGAGAGAAAAGGGAAGGAGAGAAATCACCGCTCTCTCCCACTTTAACGCGTGGTTCTTATGAATCGAGGGGAGGGCGTAACCCAGATTACTGCTCACCGGACTATAATATTACGCGAACAGATCGGCGTGGATATATAACGGGTGGCTCGTGCGAACTCGTCCTTGTTTTCGGAGATCCGCGATAACTCCCCTCGTTGCGCTAAGATCGTGGGTTGATCGTCCGATTCGGGAATCTGTGAAAATTACGAGTAAATATAAATCACTCAATCATTAAGAATCATCAGCAAATATCAAACGTCGTACTGAATGTGACAACTGTTGTATTGGAAAAATATCGATATTCATATTATTTGAATAGCGTAATTGATATTCTGATAATTATTGTTCTCACTAGTGGAGTTTGGTTTTGATAGCAGTTAGGTCAGTAGACTGCAGATGTCATGAATTTACAGCCTATACTCATACCGTCGAAATATCGATACTTTTTTCATAGCTTGTATCGAAGAAAAGTATCGACGCTTACTTGTATCGAAGGAAAATTAATACAAAGTTCTTTTCTTCGTTAATATAATATATTTCTACCATTCCCTATTAGTAATAGCGAGGGATAAACCCATATCGTTAAAATATCCATACTTTTCTCATAGCTTGTATCGAAGAAAAGTATCGATGCCTACTTGTACCGAAGGCAAATTAATACAAAGTTCTTTTTTATCAATATAATGTATTTCTACCATTTCCAGGTCGTAGCAACTAGGGATAAACCCATACCGTGTCAAGATGTCAATACTTTCACCCATAACTTGTATCGAAAGAACAGTATCGACATCTACTTACTATCGCATCAATGGTATCGATACCTATTCGCATTGTAGAAAAATGAATCCAAAGTTCTTTCTTTATTAATCATTCAACCAATCCCTATTAGTAACAACTAGGTATAAACCGATACCATCAAAGTGGTATCAATACTTAAACTCATAATATAACTGGACAACAACCACCTTTCATTACCTCTCGTATCGTATACTCTCTCCATTCGATACCAATACTTTTCCCCGATACCGAGTAGATGTTTCTTTTTTAATTTCCGGGGGGAAAACCTTGAGAAGGTGCACCGCTTCCGCAGGGGTCTAAAAACCCCCGGTGACCCTCGGGCAGAGGGCTGGTAGCGGGATCATTGGGTATAACGATCGATACCAAATACATACCGCAACCTAGAGTACCGATACCACTAATACTCGGTATCGAAACGAAAGTATCGATTATTTACTTGGATTATTTGGATCGGTTCATCCCTAAGTAGCAACCCACCCGGTACATATTCCCGAAGGATAACCATGGAACGAAACGAGACGTATTCTCTCCATCTCACTCTCTCCTCAGAGCCTCCCATCATTCCTGTCTCCATCGCACGCAGGCGCACGCTCTCTTTGGCTGCCTACCCTCCCTCCCTTCACCCCTCCACGCTACTTAGGGCCGTTCAGGTATATATAGTGTCAGAATTTCTGGCGCGATACGAAGGGGTGGGAACCCTTGGCACTTCGAATTCCCAACCCCGGCACGACCTTGCGCCTCTCCGCGCACATGCCCGCACACACTGGCGGGTTCCGCGGACCCCGCGAATCCTACCACTCTCTCACTCTGTTTCTCTCTGTTTCACCCCGTTTCTCTCTGTCTTTCTGTCTCCCTGTTTCTCTCTATTTTTCTCTGCTTTCTGTCTTTCTGTCTCCCTGTTTTTCTCTGTCTTTCTGTCTCCCTGTTTCTCTCCATTTCTCTCAGTCTTTCTGTCTCCCTGTTTCTCTCTGTCATTTTGTTTCTCTCCGTCTTTCCGTCTCTCTCTGTTCCTCTCAGTCTCTTCTTCTGTGCACGCGTGCGCGAGTGCATCCGTCTCGGTTGCACGACGGCACGTATGCACCGCTAAGTATGCACCGCCGCCGCTACGCAACCGAGCGAACATTCCATCGTGCACTTATGCACGGTGCCGGATATAGGAGGTTGCTTCAACGTTGGTTCTGTACATTGTCCGTTCAGACACGGGGAACGGTTCCCTTTCGGACATTTGCCGTTTATACTGTTGTGACGTTTGAAGCCACGAAGCTGGCTTCGCGTTATATTTGAAGATCCCTCTGACTTCGAGGATCGATTTGTGGATCGGTCGGTCGTTTCGCTGACAAACGCGGATATTTAAACAGAGAGTCTTCGATATGACACGAAAGAGAACAGGTGTATTACGTTTAACTTGTATATATTTGTATATAATTAACGTTGTAAAATTGTACAGTCTTGAATAAATGTTGTGTTGTGTTACGTTCAATAATAAAATACTGTTACGTTGTGTCGCAGAAAATCACGGCATAACAATACCATTAGCTTACAGTGAATCCTCGATAAGTGCTCAGAAGGCTCCTCGGCACTGAACATTAAATTTTCATGAACTCTAATTTCTGTACGCGATTGAAGATCTCGTATTGGAATCTCTCTCATCGGACATTCGATCTTTTCAGCTCGTTCAGATTGCCCGATTATTTATCCACTGAACACGGGGGAAAGTGAGACAGACGGTGGAACGACGTGTCCACCAATCGTTCGATCACCTGACCGTTTGTTCGAGGAACACAACAGTGTCCGTGTCGAGGACGCGAGCAGCCGCGCAAGCGTGTTATCCGTCGTGTGTTTAAGTGGGAACGTGCATACATATACAGGGTGAGTCACCTGACGTTTTCACCTGAAATATATTTGTTGTTTTTAAAGATACGTCAAATGTCTTAAGGACAAAGTTGAATGGTCCAGTTATTTTTTTTTTTTTTTTTAGAGATATCAAAGTCATCTTCATTTTTTTTAAATGGAACCACCCTTTTCTCCGTGACCTTGAATGACCTTGAATAATTATAGTCACTGAATTCCTAATTAAAGGGACTATCATCGCAGGTGTTTAAAAAAGGGTGATTCCGTTTTAAAAAAGGAAGGTAACCATAATACAAACTCCTCTCGATTATTGTCCCGAATAATCTTGTACGGAGAAATGCTTTCAGACCTTCGTAAATTCGTTTTTTGTCAGCAATGTATGGCGCTTGACAGGTTCCACGCGGCCTTAGCTAGTGGTGGGAATAATGCCTGGACAATAATCGTGTAGAACAAGCCAGACGATAATCGAGAGGAGTCTGTATTTCTAAAAGGAATTACATAGAAACAAAAATGTGTTTGGTGCCGTGTGAGCCCCATTGAACTTTATCCTTAAGACGTTTGACGTATCTTTAAAAACAACAAAGATATTTTATGTGCAAACGTTAAGTGACTCACCCTGTATATATATACACATGGTGGCAGAAGTTAGGTCGCCACGGCTGACCCAGATACAAAGGCCGTTGCCGCGGCTGAGCGAAAAAGCGATTGAAAGAGCCGCTCTAGATTTCGCGGCGTTTTATCACTTCCCCGTGTCATCGACGAAGCTGGCCGTGTATCCGTCGAAGGATCGTCACGCGAAACGTCGATCGATCGCCGTTTCGAACAGTTCCACACACTGCAACATCGCTGAAGTTTGTCGATACACTCGTTTTTTAACCAACTCATGGACAGAGAAATGTAGACTGGGCGTCTGAAGATTAGAAAGAGGTATAGTAAATCCTCGATGAGTGCTCGAAGAATCCTCGACACTGAACATTAAATATTTCATAAACCAATGGCCGTACGGGGTTGAAACAAGTATCATTGGCTTCGGAATTCCAAGCTCTATCGCTGTGCTAAACCTTATTCGAAAAATCAGCGTTACACCTAGGGATCTCTTCCGGTTAATGCCGAAGAGCCTTCGAATAATCATCGAGGATTTCCTGCATGTACAGCGTCAGGTATAAGTAAAATATTTCTCTGTTTAATAATGTTCTATTCACATTTATCTCTGAAAGAACTTTGTCTCCTGCATAGTGATTGCGTTATTGGACAGAAATATCGTGGATGTAGAAGTGGAATGGAAAATAACGTGGAAAAACTCGTGGAGAGTATCGTACACTGTATCAACCTTTACGTAGTAAATCCTGGACGAGTGTTCCAAAGGCATTGAACATTAAATATTTCAGAATTTAATGTCTTTCAACGATCCATGGTGGAAAGACTAGCTCCAAATACTTGAACTATCAGGAACGCATATAGTCGAGTTTTCCTATTCCCCGCGAGACGTTGTCATCGTTTCTATCAGCTCGCCAGAATTTACAGGAAGTCCACTTTCTTTCATCCATCCATAGTGAAAGGACCTACTGGAATACCATGACTATCAGGGATGCATATATACGAGTTTTCCCATTCTCCCTGAAACATCATCATGTCTATCAGCTTATTAGAAGTTACAGGGGGTCTACTTTCTTTCATCCATATATGACGTGAGGACCAACTGCAGTAACTATCAGGAACATTTGCAATATCTTGACGATCAGACAATCATCATAATACCAACAATTTCATCGGAAGCTACAACTTACCCTCTATCACTTAACCACATATGGTCCAACGATTACAATACCTTGACTATTAACCATGCATACAGGGTGTCCGACCCAGCGTGAGCACCTTTAGTATCTCACTGCTTTTGATCTGCAGAAAATTTATTCTAAACATGCTCAAAGTGATGTCCATCAACTTTGAATCCCTCTATCGTAGTTATTTTATTATTTAAATCTAAGGCGTTTTTAAGCCGTTTCTAAGACGTCATGTGCTAACTGGTCTTACCGACTCATCCCTGTATAGTCCACTTTGCCCATATGCAATGACAAAACGTCACAGTGGTCCGTGGCCCCGGACGCAATTTATCCTGGCGAACGAACGACGGTGCCCGATTAAAAAATCGGAGGATGGAGGGAGCGTGACCGAAGTACGAACGAAAGACAAGATTGATTACCAGTCGGGAACAGAGTGTGTGCGTGGAAGGTTTTCGAAGGGGGGGGGGGGGGGGGGGTGGTCGACTGCGGAGACAAAACAGATCGAAACACCATCCAGCCACGCGGGGAGGGTTTGCTGTTTGAGCATCCCCCAACCGGCTCACGCTCGAGCGCCTTGCTAATTCGATTAAACGTCCGTTCCCCCGACCTTCCGTAGCATTCCCCCCCCCCCACCTACGACACGTGACGGTCTAATCAGCGCACGATTATTTCTGTAATATAGAGGTCGATCTATCGCAATTCCCGTGACCAGTTTTTCAACAAGTTAACCATCATTTCGAAGTAACATTTCGAATTTTGTTGACGCTTAGATATGTTCTTGGTGTCTTGGTAGATGAATTGTGTATTTTTCCGTTGATTCTGGGTTTTATGGAATAGATTAAGAGGAGTTTTCCGCGGACGATTCAATGTTCGCGTTAGAGGCGGTTCGCCAAGGCCCCTGGCATAACGCACCGACGCATTATTAACCACTTTACCAGTTAACCCCGCGTAACCCGGTGTTACGTTCAAGTAATGTTTAAGTCGGAATCGGGACATCCTACCAGACACCTGAGGACTCTAAATATCGTAATCGTTGTTCACTAGTTGACAAATATAATTTGCAAGTATAAAGAAGAAAGTTTATGAATCACATTTTTATTTTACCCATCAGTTGTATTGTGCGATGCTTATATCATTTTAAACGATAAGGAATTCATAAATTCTTTATGTAACGTCCGCCATTTTCTTGAAACTCACCGATTACCCTCAATTTCGAAAACACAAGCTGTAAAACCATTCGTAGAACGGCCTCCTAGTGAAACACAATGAAACGGAGTGTGTGAACGTAAACCATCGTCCGCCATTTCTTCGAATCAACTCTAAATTTCCCTTCGATTATATAAACACGTTGAGCTATAAATCCCTTCGAAGAACGTCCTCCTAATAAAACACAAATAATAAAACAAATAAACAAACACTGGGAGCACGATATATAATTATTATCTCGTGAAATGGCGTGGCCGGTGGCGGCGGGCCCCTCCACCGGCCATTTGTACGTGGCGAGCTCATAAACACGAGCCATTGTGCTAGTTTCTATTGGACGTTCAAGGTTTCACTACGTACGTTATATGGGATTTAGTAACTCACTTCAAGACTTTTAAGATTTTCAAGACTTTCAAGACCTTCGAGACTTTCAAGACTTTCAAGACTGTCAAAACCTTCAAGACTTTCAGACTTTCAAGATTTTCAAGACTTTCAAGACTGTCAAAACCTTTAAGACTTTCAGACTTTTAAGACTTTCGAGGCTTTCAAGACTTTCAAGACTTTCAAGATTTTCAAGACTTTCAAGATTCTCAAAACCTTCAAGACTTTCAAGACCTTCAAGACCTTCAAACCTTTAAGACTTTCAAGATTCAAGATTTTCAAGATTCTCAAGACTTTCAAGTCTTTCAAGACGTTCAAGAGTATCGAATCATATTCGAAGTGATTCGAATTGGTTGAAAGTCCCATCACGATCCATAAACCGTGTCACATCATAGAATCTGCCGATCCAGTAGTCTCGTCTCGACCGCGGAACTCAATTTCCCGTTACACATTCATAATTAACGCGTCGCGCCTTAATTGGCCCACGGGAGGCGTAATGACATCGTCCGAGGATCGATTGTTCCGATGCGTGGCGAACCGGGTCTCTTCCCCTTTCTTCTTCCTTTTTTCTCTCTCACTCTCTCTTTCTCCTCGTCTCAGCGGGCCATCGATAAATCAGTCGCCACGTCGTCTGTTCTCCCCCCCCTCCTCTTCTTCCGTTCACGATGAAACGATCAAGAAATTTTCACAAAAACTACCGAACTTGGCTCGGATAATTGCGCGCGGTTTGCGAAGTCAATTAACGCGTACTTGATCGACGTCCGTGATTATCGATCGCGAATCCGGTTGGCCCAATCGGGGAATAATCCGGGACCAAGTTTTGGTTACTTCTAGAAAATTAAAGTATGCGTAGATCGAACAATTTGTAGCTTATGAAAGGTGTACCTGTGACTATGTATTTGTGCTTAATTTGGCGAGTAGAGTGAACGCGGGTATGCAATCATATCCGCGAGTAGTGACATCGATCTGTTGTGTTTCTTTCGAAACAATTTGTATTGATAGTATATTTATAAACGTGTATTAATTTAACGCGAAATAGACATTTTTTATATTTTATTATCTTTTTGTCAATTATTGCCGTTTCTTCTCAAATTACCGCTAATTTACAGGAATTCGCATAAATGTCTGCAATAACTGATGATCTAGCTCTAGATGGACATCGAAAATATTGTACGACTATAGAACGCATCAAATGATTCTTTTTTCGTTGGACAGGAAGAACACTGAAGAAAATATACGAGCAACAATTCACTCGTACATATTCGACGCTGTACCTCGGAAAATATTCTTCGATCGACAGCTTCTCCGAACTTATTAGTAAGTTTTCGAGGCCGTTTGACACAGCTGGTTGCTTCCAGACTCCATAGGAAGCCATTAATCGTTATGGCCCATTGTTCGAGACTACGGACTGTTAATAATTACTTGAGTCATTCGAAGTACTTCTAACAGTTTCGCGGTGTGTTAAGGAATTTTTCAAATTACGCAAAAGGTGCCATTTTTTATACTGAACTTTCCAAGGAACCGTCGATAGAATCTTACTGTTAATTACTCACGTCGTTCCAAGCACTTTTAACAGTTCCGCAGTGCGTTAAGAAATTTTATAAATTGATCAAAAGGTGCCAAAACACTGGGGCCATTTTTAATACTAAACTGTCCAAGGAATTGTGGATAGAATCTTACTGTCAATAATTACTCACGTCATTCAAGGTAGTTTGAACAGTTTCGCGAGATATTAAAGAATTCTATAAATTGATCGAAAAGTGCCGAAGGATTGGGGCCATTTATGACACTAAACTATCCAAGGTACTATCGATGGAATCTTACTGTTAATAATTACTCAGGTCATTATAAGTACTTGTAATAGTTTCGTAGTGCATTAAAAAATCATTTAAATTGTTCAGAAGGCGTTATACCATTAGGACCATTTGTAATAATGAATTGTCCAAGGAACTATTGAAGAAATCTTCCTAAAAAGGTCCCATTGATACCGTCCGCTCGAAGGAAACAGACTCATTAACCCATCGAGGATAATGACAGCTTAAATCCTAATAATTATGTACACGGATTACCATTGCAGAATAAATAATCGCGATTACAGGAATTACTGTAATTAAGAGGGATCCAAGTCGGTGTACGAGTTACCATCGTCGCTAACTTCTAATTTCATCCGATACGCCGCACGGTCGACCCGAAATTTCATTTTCCACTTAAACACGCCTCCTCCCTCGCGAATCCTGTCTGACACGCGTTTATTGACTTCGCGAGGCCCAGGGGCGGTCTCGTGAACCAACGTCACCCTGTTCCATCTATCCTTCATTGTGTTTTCGTTCCGTTTCACGATCTACTTTAATTCCTTCCAATGAAATGACCTATTTACGGACGATTCTAATAAATTTGGGTAACTGAAAGATTCGTTCGTTGAAATTTTTTACTAATTTTTTTTCTGATAAATGATCAACTTTTTCTCTTTTTTTTAAGGTGAAATCGTACGGGAAGAAGATAAATACGGGATTGCCGAAAATCATTCTCTAAATCTCATGTGCTGGAAGCCCGATGCAGCTCGAGTTCGGATCGTAGAGCGTCTTCGTCGAAGGAAGTTGGCCAGCCAGAGTTGGTTTTCAGACCCTTATATCGCCCTCATCGGGGCACTTATACCAGAAGCACACCGTCCAATCGCTACTAGTATACCTGGCCCAAATGCAGAGTTGACTGTATTTGGGGTTATTGTTCTGTTATTGTTCTTAAGGTACGTTTATGTTGGAGAAATACAATTCTATTGTTTTATTATAGACGTGTTTATATTGGAGCAACGAGCAGAGAAAGAAATATTTCTTTTTCTTCGCTGTTATCGCAGCTCCAAATATAAACGTACCCTTAGCCATCTCTTAACTTTAACTTTAAGTCTTTAACTTTAAGCAAAATATTACGATACACTTGTTACATATATATCATTGTAGACCTGTCACCTATACAATGTAATATTTTTGTAAATTAATGGGCTTTGTCCCACGGAAATAAATATCATTATTGTTCTTTTCGTTCTCTGTTAATCTCCCTGATACGCCCGCGCCAATTTATACCTATTACGCAGAAGATTCGCGCTCATACTCGCACATTCTGGAAATATCTCGGGCCTCCTTCGATTTAACACTACCGATGATAAATGCACGTCTAATTTAATCGATCGATAAACATAACAAACTTTTGAAAATTAACAAACTTATAAATTAACTAATTTCTTCAATTTCATATCATAATAAAAGTTCCAAAGTTCTTAAAAAATTGATTGGTATAACATTTAAATCATCGATTATAGGAGTGTACTGACAAGTCATTTGGACTTGCTTGGTAGTTCTAGTGTTAAAGACGAAAACGAACCCGGCAAGGACTTGTGGGACAGCGAATATAATCACAAAATAAGATGATTACAGGTGTATACGATAAAACAAGCCATTGCACCATGTTGCATTTTTATAGGCGGTGGGTTTGAAAGGGTGAAAAATCTCTGGGAACGGGATAGGTACGAGTGGCTGACGACCAAGTTCGGTGAACAAGCGAGGTACGAAAGAGGCGGGGAAGAAAAACCCGTGGGTAGAGGAACGGATTCAGAAGCGTCGGTGGTAAACGGGTTAAACGACGGGTCGAGAGGGCAGCCAATTTAAATCACCGCCAATTCCCTGTGTAGTCCGATTCGATCCACCAGGAGGGATCGCTTTGAATTCATCGGTGTCCCGTATGCCCTCTTCCGTTACTCCCCACTCTTTCTCTCATTCTCTCGCTTCGACGGTTCGCTCTCTTCCATTCTTTCCTGGATGAAGTTTATTACTCAGCTCGCGTTCGTCACGATCAATCCTTTCGAGGCGGTAATCGAATCACGGGGACGAACGGAGAAGACTATCTTGCTCGACGAAGCACAATCTTGGAAGATCTGACGCAGATGGGGATGAACCGATCCAAGTAAATAGAAGTAAATAATCGTTACTTTCGTCTCGATACCGAGTATTCTTAGTATCGGTACTTTAGTTTCGATACCAAGTACTTTTAACATCGATACTTCCGGTTGCAGCATATACCAAGTCGGTATCAAAAAGGAGTACTCAGATCGGTACTTTCGTTTCGATACCGAAAATTTTAATATCGGTACTTTAGATTCGATACCGAGTACGTTTGGTATCGGTACTTTCGTTTGGATATCGAGTGTCTTTAGTATCGGTGAAAATTTTAATATCGGTACTTTAGATTCGATACCGAGTACGTTTGGTATCGGTACTTTCGTTTCGATATCGAGTGTCTTTACATTCGTTTCGATACCGTGTATTGTTAGTACCGCACTTTCGTTTCGATACCGAATATTTTTAGTATCAATGCATTCGTTGCGATACCAAGTACTTTTAACATCGATACTTCCGGTTGCAACATATACCAAGTCGGTATAAAAAAGGAGTACTCAGATCGGTAGTTTCGTTTCGATACCGAAAATTTTAATATCGGTACATTAGATTCGATACGGAGTATGTTTGGTATCGGTACTTTCGTTTCGATATCGAGTGTCTTTACTATCGGTACTTTCGTTTCGATATCGAGTGTCTTTAGTATCGGTACTTTCGTTTCGATATCGAGTATTTTTGGTATCGGTACTTTCGTTTCGATATCGAGTGTCTTTAGTATCGGTACATTCGTTTCGATACCGTGTATTTTTAGTACCGCACTTTCGTTTCGATACCGAGTATTTTTAGGTATCGATACTTTCGTTTGAATACCGATACTTTCGGTTGCGACGCATACTCGATATGTGGGGGGTCTTGCGATTTACGGAAAACTGGAGGAACAGTCTGGAAAGGAACCCGTGAGCTCGCACGACATCTCGATATCGACTCACGGAAGAATGGGCGACGAAAGAATGGCGAAACCAGGGCGATGAGGAGGAGGATGGGGGGATGGTGAATACCAACGACGAGGAAGAGGATGAAGAGGCTGAGCCCTGCGAGATCTCTAGCTGGCACCGAGCCAGTCCAGGGTCCGCATCGTCATCGTGTATACTCGCAGTCTCCCGCGCGTGTAATAAAGATTCGCCCAGCTAGTTTAAATCGCTGCCACGGCCCTGATACCCGTGTGCTCGGATCGGGTCGTGGATCAATTTTGGAAACGCTGCTCTCGTGGATGATGCGGTCCGTTCAACTTCCATGCACTATCGTCCATAAGTGTCTGGCCACAGTACTTTGTCAATACTAGAATATTACTATATATTATTCAAGAAACAAGACTGTCATTTCTGCAGCTGTTTAACGAAATTGAATAGCTTTCCTTTGGGTAATTTTACAATTGTGACAGACTCTCCTATCGTTGATTTCGCTTTAGAAGTCGAGTTAAACTCAAACTAATTATACCAAACGCCTTTCTTTTTTTTTTTTTGGCTCACACGACTGATATTCCTGTAAACGCATTAAAGTACAATGGAAGTTACAAATACTTGTCAGTTATTCAAGATGAAGGCAACCCTTAAACGTTAATACGTCTTCTCGTATTTTCTTACAAACCTTGAAAACTATAGTATATATCAAAAAAATCGTTAGAATGAAAGTTCAATGACTTTACATGCTTTATAAAACGGTGCAATGAAATTGTTAAAAATTTGTTTATTTAATTATTCATTTGTTTAAACAGTAAATGTTTAACAATTTCAATTCCACAGTTTTATACCAAACAAAAAGTCATTAAACTTTCATTCTAACAATTTTTCTTATGCCTATTATAGTTTTCTAGATATACAGGAAAATAAGAAAAGACATATTCACGTTTAAGGGCTGTTTTCATCCTGAATAACTGAAAAATAGCAGAAAATGAGAAATACCCGAGATTTCTATCGAGGTCCCGTAATAACCTGGAAAATTTCAAGATAAAAATAGGAATTTTCTGGTTGCCACAGATCCCTTGTTAGCTTTGAAGCGACTCGAATATTCGGGACGATATGAAAAGATTGTCCTGCATGACACAGTTTGCTTCTATGCCAAAGATGGAGGATTAAAATGCGCCGTTAAAGTTTTAGTTCGGAGTTACGTTCCATTTCTGGG
The DNA here is from genome assembly GCF_001272555.1 of Dufourea novaeangliae. NCBI lineage: Eukaryota > Metazoa > Arthropoda > Insecta > Hymenoptera > Halictidae > Dufourea > Dufourea novaeangliae. The sequence continues at coordinate 152,980 of NW_015373993.1, read as the reverse complement.
TTATTCACCTGTTAAAAAGTCATCTATACATGGAGACCTGTCCTTGTCAGTATCGAGTAGCCTTCGAACACACATCGAGGATTTACTGTATCATTTTTACATGACCTCACATTTTCTCCGTAAGGAACCAGGTGTTTTATTAGTTATGAACGGTGGTGGTACGTTGTACATCCCGCGTAGAACCGAGTAGCTAGGCTATTTAGCCCCGGCTGGCACCGTGACTAACTGGAATCTCGAGATAAACGGCATTCCCCCGGGCTTATCTCTGGCCCTAGCCGTGGACCAACGCGACCGATGACCCGGCCTGATAGAAAAACCGCGGTGTGCCGACTGCTCCGGCGTTTAATCCGCGCACGCTCAATGGAGGCGAAAGCCTGCGAAAGGATCATGGAAACTGACGTTGGGACCCTTGGACCATACACAATGGGGGACGAAAGTATTCGTACACCCTTCAAAACGGAACAACTTTGTTCAAATTAAATGACTTGAGTTCTTTCGTGAAGTTAGGAACATTAGTTTACTAAATGATACGTAAACAAAAATTTGAGAAAGTTGCAATTGGTCCGAATTGCGAAGTAAATAGTGGTTGCTTTTTACAAGTTTTTTATTTTGAGACTGTAATGAAAATTTACTTGTTATGAGATTCTATACTTCTACACGATTATTGTCCAGCTGTTATACTTTTGTAACTTTTGTTACGATACCATAATAAAGAAATTAGTTAATTTATAAATTCGTAAATTTTCGAAAGTTTGACATATTTATCGATCGATCGAAAAATATATGCGTTTATCGGTAGTTCTAGTGTTAAAATTATACAAGCATAAAGGTGAACGGAAAGAGGGATAATAAAAAGGACGGGTATCAGGCGTAATGCAATGATGGTCGCGGAATACGACGGGTGTGGGGATCAACAAGGGAGAAACAAGGCGATATCCGAACGCATTTCCCCAGCGAGTTTTCCGATGTTTTCGTGTGCGCGTCACGCGCCGGTTCGGGATCGTGGCGTAGAACGGCTCTCGTATGAGGCCAGTCGAGTGAACGAAAGAGAGAAAGGACGACAGGGAAACGAAGAGCGGCGAGACCGTCGAGGAATTATACTTGCATGAGCCAGTCCTCCCTCTGGCCCTGCGGCTTGAATGGTAATTAAAGCGTGCGAGACTCTCTTACGAC
>NW_015373993.1:68653-151793 GCF_001272555.1 Dufourea novaeangliae | reverse complement strand
GCCAGGCGAACGTCGACGGATTCGTGGCCCGCTTCCCTTTTATCAAATTCCGTTGACCCGTCGATCATTGAGTTTTATAACAAAGGAATCGAATGGAACGTGAATCTGTGACAGTGGAGACGTTCCATTAGGTAGCTAGCACCTAGATTCTAAATGGACTTCTTTGATTCTTCCTTGGAACATCGAACCACAGATCATTTTCATTTTTTTTTTTTTTTTTTGAAGAGTGATCATTTTTGGTTTTATGCAGAGGAACCAGTCGGTGGGGTATGAATCTGCGATAGTGGAGGTTCCATGAGGTACCACAGTGAACATTTTTTGTTTTATAATAAAGGAATCTGATGGAACATGAATCTATGACAGTGGAGAGGTTCCATTAGGTAGCTAGGACCTAGATTCTAAATGGACTTCTTTGATTTTCGCTTGGAACATTGGACTACAGATCATTTTCATTTTTTTTTTTTTTTTTTGAAGAGTGATCATTTTTGGTTTTTTTGCAGAGGAACCAGTCGGTGGGATATGAGTCTGTGAAAGCGACGAAATCAAAACTGCATTGGAAAAGGATGCCTCGCAAAATTTCCGTTCGAGAACGCTTCGAGTTTAAGGGGGAATCCATCCTCGACTTTTGGTGTGCCAATCTCCGATCTCATAAATGGTAATCCCCGCGGACGCCGTTCACAATGGCGGATAAATCAGATCCCAAAGGTTTCTCGAGCTGGACGAGCAACCGGGCCAGACGATCAAGATGTCCACGCTTTTATTTCTCGCGTTATCGTGGCCCTCGAGAGTCGCCGAAACGTCTCCTGGCCCCCCTCGATATATATTCAACTGGTCACCTGTTGATCGCGGCCCGACGAACTTCGCGGCAACAGCGACGGCACGCCGGAAACAAAAACAAATTCGACGTTTCCGGGGGCTGTAGGACCGGTCCCAACCGTCGCCTGGGCCCTATTTCTTTTTCCCTCCTCTGACATATGATTCGCCGTGCTAATTGGACTTTTATTATGCAAATGCGGAGCTCCGACGCGATTATCGTCCGCCAGGACCACGGGAACGACCGGTGGGAACACACACACGGACGTCCAACGATTCCACGATAAATATAACCCGATTGGCTGGTTCGCGATAGTGATTGAACATAATGGTATTATAGGATCTTGGCGATTGGTTGGTAATATTCAGTCTAGAATTTCAAGGAGTGTTTTTCTAGACGATAGAGATCACCTGAAGGGTTGTTCCTGATAATGTTTGAAAATAATGGTATTTTAGGATCCTTGTGATTGATTAATAATATTCAATCTAAAAGTCATGGTAATGATTTTTATAGACGATAAAAATAACCTGAAGGGTTGTTCGTGATAATGATATTGAAAATTATAGTATTTTAGGATCCTTGTGATTCATTAATAATATTCAATCTAAAAGTCTTGGTAGTGGTTTTTATAGACGATAAAAATAACCTGAAGGGTTGTTCGTGATAGTAATTGAAAATAATGGTATTTTAGGATCCTTGTGATTGATTAATAATATTCAATCTAAAAGTCTTGGTAGTGGTTTTTATAGAGGATCAAAATAACCTGAAGGGTTGTTCGTGATAATGATATTGAAAACTATGGTACTTTAGGATGTTTGTGATTGGTTTGTAATCGCGAATAAAATTGTTTGTAATAGTTCTCTACAACTGACTTGTAGACATGTGTATTTTTCATAGCTGACGGCTAGGGACCATCGTGATCCATAACAGCATTTCAAAATATTTGCTTGATCGCCAAATAAACAGATCGATGATTTTATTTACTGACGGATCACCGGTGACCCATCCATAAGAACCTGTCATTAATAAAAAAGAAAAAAATGATAAATTAGTTTCGTCATCCTCTATTCCTCATCCGAAACTTTTCAGATAATAACAGCCTGCCCATCGCCAAACCAACCACGTATTCATATCGATTACTCGTTCCATTCGATGCGAGTACCTTATTCTTCGATACCCAGTCTGTATCGCAACCGAAAGTATCGATACCAAAAATACTCAATATCGAAACAAAAGAATCGATACTAAAATACCCGGTATCGAAACAAAAGTACCAATGCTAAAATACCCGGTATCGAAACGAAAGTACCGATACTAAAATACCCGGTATCGAAATGAAAGTACCGATACTCAAATACACGGTATCGAAACAGAAGTATCGATTCTTCACCTGTAATTATATGGATCGATTCATCCCTACTCGCGAGTAGATCCGAGCAGAACCAAATGAATCGGGGACCAGGTTGATATATATATATATATATGTGTGTGTGTGTGTACGTGCAACCATAGATGCAACACAGGGCACCGCGAGAGCAACAGACTGTGAACAGACCTACGCAGTACTTGTTGATTTATCGGGACACCCGCACATGCCACAGCTTCGCCCCGCGATCAGGAAGTAACGGGATTCCGCCCCGTGTTGTTGACTTGGCTCGGTTGTTTTGTCTAGTTGTCGGGGGGGTTGGGGAGCTTCCACTAGGTTGAGTTTCTTGCGGGATAACCGAGTCTGAGAGGTATTTTTAGTGTATACTTCGGAAACAACGAGAGACTTATCGATGGGTTAGTCTCATCCCCTAACCGTTAGGGGGATGGAAGTTCCGATGAACTCGAAAATCTGGTGTTCTGCTCAAATTTTCGTACACTACCATTGTGGCGTCGAAGATTTCTTTTTTGAGAGGTGTTTTGTGCTTGTAAGTATGCACCAAGTTATACAGTTTGAGCTGCTAAACTCACTTTAGAACTTTTCTTTCGTATTGGAATCAATCGTACCTTGTTCTTAGGATTATAAAGTATCACTTAAGATAAAAAAGAATTTCAAATTTTGGAAACCTCCAAGGTGGCCTAACGCTTAAGGCTCCCTTAGACAGTACGACTTGTACGATCGAACTCAAATCGCTTCAACCGTCTGAAGGACAGTTACACCGTTCGTGGCACGGTCGTACGACTTCTAGACAACACATTGGGTTACAAATTTGTCGTTCCAACCGTCTGACCAACTGTATCGCAACCGAAAGTATCGATACCAAAAATACTCAATATCGAAACAAAAGAATCGATACTAAAATACCCGGTAGCGAAACGAAAGTACCGATACTAAAATACCCGGTATCGAAACGAAAGCATCGATACTAAAACTACTCGGTATCGAAACAGAAGTATCGATTCTTCACTTGTATTTATATGGATCTCCCTACACGCGAGTAGATCCGAGCAGGACCAAGTGAATCGGGGACTGTCTTTAGTTTCTGATTGTCCCTCGTTCTTCACACCGCGGTAGCTAAAAAAGCTATCCAGTTAGGTGTGAACATATAATACGAAACGATCCTAAGAATGACACAGATCAAATGACGATCGATGTTCATGATGTATCCGAAGTATCCAAAGTTTACCAATCGGTCCATTTCGAAACCAAACCGACAAATCGATAGGAATTCCCATCCGACATTCGCGTCTCGTCACCGCGATCATCGAGCCCAAGTCCCACGATTACGTAACCAGTCCACGGTTCTCGCATTCCAAGACGGAGCCGTTCCAATTGATTGAAATTCATCCTGTCTCTAATTAGATGCGCCTGGCCAGGGGAAGGGAACTAGTCAGGGGGGGGGGGATAAGGTGCCAGCAGCTCGAATCGTGCGAGAAAACAGCGGCTGCGCACGAATGCACGCGAACCAAAAGCGTTCGTTCGGGTTCTCTGCGTTCTGTCGTCGTCGTCGCCGCCGCCGTCCGTGGCCTGCGGTTGCCGGTACGTGCGAGCCTCGCGATCCTAGGATCCGATAACGATCCCCCTGGACCCCTCGGCAAGGCCCCCCTCTCTAGAGTCAAACGATCCCTCACGTGCTCAACGTGCCTCCTACTTCGACCTCGTGAAACGGACCCCTCTTCTCTGTTCCCTTCCTAGCACCACTCTTCACTGTTTCTCTTCGTGCATCCTATAGTTTCGTCCTTCTGCCTCTATCGTCTTCTCCTGGTACCTTCCCCGTTTGATCCTCGTTCCATTGTAGTACCCTCCTCGTTTCACTATAGCCTCATCTTCGTTGTTCTATCCTTTTCACTTTGATTCTCGATAATTTCGTCCTAGTATTCCCTTAGAATTTGCCCTCTTCGTTGCTCTATCGTGTTCATCTTGATTCTCTATAATTGCATCTTAGTATTCCCCCATAGTTTGCCCTCGTCGTTGCTCTATAGTTTCCACTTTGATTCTTGATAATTGCATCCTAGTATTCCCCCATAGTTTGCCCTCTTCGTTGCTCTATCCTTTCCACCTGTATTCTCTATAATTGCATCCTAGTATTCCCCCATAGTTTGCCATCGTCATTGCTCTATCCTTTCCACCTGGATTCTCTATAATTGCATCCTAGTATTTCCCCATAGTTTTCCCTTTTCGTTGCTCTATTCTTTCCACCTTGATTCTCGATAATTTCGTCCTAGTATTCCCTTAGAATTTGCCCTCCTCGTTGCTCTATCGTGTTCATCTTGATTCTCTATAATTGCATCCTAGTATTCCCCCATAGTTTGCCCTCTTCGTTACTCCACAGTTTCCCTCCCCGTCTTGCCGTAGTGTCTTCCTCGTTACACCGCAACTTCCTCCCTCTCTCGTCAGAGTGACCTTTTCATTACTCCACGCTTTACTCCCCGTCTCGCAGACTCTTCCCTCTTTATTTCTCGATAACTTACTCCACGTTCTCGTTTCCCCCAATTCATTCCCGTTTCTCGATAATCCACCCCTCCTTAATATCTTCGTAGCTTCCTTGCTGCCCCATAGTAACCGACACCCCGTTTTTCCATCTTGATTACACCATAGTTTTCTTCCTGTTCCGTCATAATTCCCTCCTTGTCTCTGGATAACTTCCCTCCTATCTCGTTTCCCCTAGTTACTCAATAATTCCCTCTTAGTTCCTCCATAATTCTCTCTTCGTTTCGCTGTATCTTCGTCTTCGTTTTGCTACACTATATCTTCCTCTTCGTCCCGCCATATCTCCTTCTTCTTCTTGCCGTAGCTTCTTCCTCGTCTTGCTATAACTTCCTCCTCCTTTCGCTATAACTTCCTCCTCGCTCCATTATAGCTTTCTCCTCGTCGCTCCACGGTTCGACTCTCCGCGATATCTCCTTCCAGCGTGTTCGCCACCTTCGCCAGCAGCGTTCCATCCCTCTTCGTCGCTCGAACCTTCTCTCCCGACTTCTCCCTTCCTCCTCCCTTCTCAAGCAGCACACCAGCTCGACACCCTCGCGTGGACTACTCGCCGACATCGGCTATCCTCGTTCCGCTTAGAGACGAGGGTCGTACCGTGGGGTTCCGCTCCTCGTCCTCGGCCGGTTCCCTCCTTTCTGAGGCCCCGACTCGTTCCTCCGTCCTTTTTCGTCCTCCGTCCTTTTTCGTGCACCATCGTTTTTCGTCCTCCGTCCTTTTTCGTCCACCGTCCCGCGAGAGGACGGTCTTTCTAGTAGACGGGGAACATCTCCCTCCGCGTTCCTCGTCGCTCGGTGAACTCCATCCACCAGATCGGGGGTATTTCTCTTTTTTTCTTTTTGCGCGCGGCTTTCTTCCTACCCACGGATCACTCGCGACTTCTTGAAGTTTCCTTTCTTCCAGAGACGAAGAAAGGAGGTTTTTCATGGGTCTGGGAACTTGGGTGGGTTTCCCTACGGTGTCTTGTATGAGTTTAGAGCACCATTCGTACTTTTAACGCTGGTTAATCACTCGTCGTTTCGCTGCTTAACCTTCTGGTACACCGGCATAACTATACAACCACTCGAAAATTTTCTATTCTTATGTATCGTGGTTAAAATAAAAACGAACCAAGTATGCAATGTCTGAAATCGTGTTGAGTTTTCGAGCCAGAAAATCCCTCCGAGCAAACGGTAAAAAAAGAAACGCGTCTCGCCGGCGATCTGTTTTGGGCGCTGGACGAAAACACGCGTTCCGAAAACACATGCCAGTTTTTATTATTCATAAACTCAGTCGGGTCCCGGGCGTGGAGAGGATTTTCGACCCGTCGCGGGAATCGTCACGTACACGCAGGGGGCACGTACACACGCGCCATGCATCTCCCTCTCCCTTTCGCTCTCTGTTTTTCTCTCTCTCGAAGGATCGACGGCATTGCCCGTGGAGGCACGCGTGCGTATTTCGTCACGGTCGATTTTCGCCTAGTCGTCACGGTACATTTTCCCCTAGTGGAACCTGAGCTTGCTCGTGAGGGTACAGCGACGAGCAAACTCGATTTCCGCTAGGGGAAAAAGTGATGTAAGGGAAAAAGTGATTTTATTTCAGTATTTGAAATAAATTTATCTAGCAGTAGAAAGTCCTAACCTCGTAAGGAAAAAGTGACGTAGGAGAAGGGCCTTCTACCGCTTGGTATCGGGAATTACTGAAATTTATGCCAAATTAACATTCGGTTTAACATTTATTTCAGTACCTGAAATAAATTTTGCGAAATGGTAGGAAGTTCTTTTCTCACGCCACATCTTACTTACGACCCAAAAAGATGTCATAGGGGTAGGGCCACTTATCACTTGATCTCAGGAGTTACTGAAATGTATGCCAACTTAACATTGAAATTGAATATTTATTTGAAATAAATTTACAAAGTGGTAGGAGGTCCTACGCTGTTTTTTCCCCTAGCGAAAGCCGAGTTTGCTCTTGAGGGTACGAAGGTGTCGAGATTACTAAAAAGCCCACCAGGGATCATTCTCTCGCTGGGAAGAAGAAGAAGGGCCTGGAAGAGCTCAAGAAATGGTCACGGGTGAAAACTGCGGCGAGCCAAGCGTATCGAGAAGTCACAAAAGGGCCCAGAAGGTTCCTAGGGGGTGAAGATTAGGTGAGACGGAGTTGATGCAAGCATCAGAATAAGCATTGGTGGAGCTGTCCCGATGAGTTGGAGGGCACAACGTTAGGGGGATGAAGGAGGGGGGGGCTGCAGAGTCGTGGAGGACCGGTAGGCGCCTCGTTTCGCTTCATAACGACCTTCGGCGTTCTCGGGTGTTGCTTTTCCCCGCCGACCCTTGGGGGCAGAAGAGAGTCGTCGACTACTTGTCCTACAATGAGGACCGCCGCCACGCCAGGAGGTGGTCCCTGACCGGAATAACGAGCGGAGAAAGACTGAGGTGAACGCGCGAACGAGCTTGGGAGCCCCCCAGATCTGGTGTCCTTCGGTCCAGCTTCATTTTTGCCGCGGACTTTGGCAGAAAGGGGGGGGGGGCGTAACGATCCCCTGAAATCGTTTGCACCCTGGTCGAAGGAGTCCTTTTTTTTAATGCTTTTTTTTTGTGATCCTAGGATAAGAGGATTGTGGACGAGACACTCCACGTGAATCGCGGTTTGTTAACCACTTATTCTATAACATCGAGGCAGAATCGTGTTCACGATTTTAATGTCGATTCAACGAAGAAGTGAAGTACTACGTTGCTGGGATTAATATGTAACTTTTACAGTAGAAATACAGTTGTGATAAGTACTGAATTCCTTTCGTTTTTGGGAAACTATCGACGACAATTGTAATCTTGGAGGCTGCAGACGTCAAGGACATTCGTAGAGCAAGGGTAACTCTCGGAAGTACAAGAGATAGAAGAAAATGTTTTCAACGAAAATTCAATACGACAAGCACTACGAACTTGCGTTAACAGAATTTTGGAAAAAGTGTTTTAAAACGGCAGAAATTCATTAGTAGACTTCGGATTTTATACATTTATAGCCTATAGGTGTTTGTAAAATACAATAAAGGACAAAACTTTCATCGGATCCAATAAGCTTTTTGGTTTATTCGGAACCGAATATGAAAACTAGACCGAAGTGGTCCTAGATAGGCAACTCTCCCCTACTCGAGAAAAGAAAGAAGTTCCTACGTTTGCTCTTCTCTGTATGAATTCCTTTAGAAGATGCTGCTTTTGAAATGTCAGCATATAAGGATAAACAAACACAAAAAATTTTTTTTAAATTCTCGAACAACGACATTGGACCGTTTCGCTTGGAATGACCCAGACGCGTAGCGATGGCCGTAAATTCGAGGCGGTTACTGTGCGTCACAATTTTGCAGGGACGTTAATCGTCGTTGCCGTCGCGACGTTGAAATATCGTTAGTCGGTTAACGAGGACACGAAACGCGCGTGTCGCGCGCGCGCGATGTCGTGCACCGGCTGCGGGATCGTCGAACGGTGGATTCATTCCGGATTCTAGACACGAACGGCGCGACCACTCGCGCGCTAAACAGCCAATTTCTATAGTCGCAGTTCTGCGGAGACGTTCCTTTTCTATTTTTTTTTTTTGTACCCTTTCCTGTATAGCGTGAGAATAATTTTATTTGGGACAGTATCGAAGGAATAATTATTGATTAACCCCTTGCCTTACAACATCGAGCCAGACACGCGATAACGATTTCAAACTGAAGTCAGTAAACATGTATATTATTCGTTTTCTTCGAGTCGACGTAAAATACTGTTTCGCTGGTATTAACATTTCAGGTTTAGGGTAAATGTAACACTTGTCATAAGAATAGAATTCCTTTTGTATCTGGGTAAATATTAACGATGAAGTGATTCTTGACAGTGTAGTCGTAAACAAAATCGTATGGCAAGGGGTTAAAAGTGGGGTTAAACTTTGTTAGTACTTCACAAGCGAAGGATCCAAACTGTCAGATTTCGGTTTTAATCATGTAAGATGATAGTATACGGGTTCCTACGTGAAATATTTGGTGTAGGCACTCAATAATTTTAAAGATATAAACAATTGAAGATGAGTACATTCAAGATGTATACCATGAGTATAAGTGAAACTTATGGACATCTCAAAAATCGCATATTTTTTAAAGGTACCCGAAAAACTCATAAAGTACATTAATGATTAAACACGGAAATTAGACAATTTCTGGAGTCGCGTGTATCGAGACGAAGCACAACCATCAATTACGGGACAATAACAAAAGAAATAAAAAAACTGGCTTACGAGTTAGCAATAAAATATGAAAACTAAATGTTAATACTACGTACTTATTTGCATTTTTCTAACTTTCAGAAGTGTACGTTATCTTTGTGTTTATACTTATCTTCATCTTTATGTTTATCTCTATCAATAGATTAAATAAAAAATATCATTTAAAAGCATCTTTTCCATTAGTTAATTTTTCTTTCAATTTAGATACAGCGTTACAATCGTCCCCAGAGATAAGAACAAATGTAACAAATCTGTCATTTTAAAGAAATTCTTATTTCAAAAAACTACTAGTATGCATTAATATATCCCAAATGTTTGATTATTTTGTTCAACAATCAAGGTTTCACGTCAGATAATCGTTCAGACAAATTGTTACGTTCGTCCCTGGTCTCCCCTCTATATTTTCTGGAAGATAAAGAAAATTTGTTTTCGATCACATCGGCTGCTAAATTTTCATTCTGGACCACTGTTCACGACTTCGCCGGCGTATCGAGACAAAACCCATGGATCGTACAAATTTTCGGGACGAAATGTATCCAAAAACCGACGGGAAAGTGAGCGGTAACAATCGGGACGGCCTCGGGGTTTAAAGACTTTTAGCCCGATTTTCACGGTAATTGAACCCGATTAAGTCGAAGCCCTGGGCGTTCTCGGCATGCGGCCGCAAAGGAAACGGGCATAAACACGGTCGAAAAAGACCTTTCCATGCTATAAATCCGTAGTCCTCCTGACCTTGTTAAACCCGTATCTCGGGAAGATCTTCAGCACGTACGGCAGGTTTCAAGAGCATACTTGCCACCTGGCGGCGAAGTATCTTCGCCGATCCCCCTCTTGTCCACCCTGTTCCTCTCTTCCTTTCGCATTTACGCGACAAAAACTAGTCGCATGCTTAGCTAAATGCTCTCGACCGTTCCTTGTCCTTGGTCCTCGTCCTTTCAGAAAGAAGCCGAAGCTCTGGACATCGCCTACGTGCTCGCTGAATCGCCGACTCGAGCTGTTTCGCGTTCCGTTTAGATCGACGCTCGATCGCGACGAAAAGTATACAGGGTGTAACGAAAATGTTGGAGGACCCGGAAGTGGGAGACTCTTGAGATGATTTGAAACAAGTTTTTCCTTTGGAAAAATGTTACCCGAGGCTTTGTTACGGAGATACAGACTCTTCTCGATTATTGTCTGGGTTGTTCTACACGATTATTGTCCAGGCGTTATTCCCACCACTTGGATGGGAGGGCGTGGAACACGTCAAGGAACGAATTTACGAGGGTCTGAAGCATTTCTCCATATTAGATTATTGTCCCGGCGCGGGCAAGAGTTTGGGACAATAATCGAGATGAGTCTGTATTAATGGAAAACCACGAGCAATCTTGCAGGAACGTTGGCTACCAATCGCAGCGCGTAACCAACGTTACCGCGGGAACTCGACTCGCAGGTCTGTCTTCTAATCAATTTTTCGAGGATAATTCTAGTTTTTAGTTCAATTTTGAAGGAAAATTCTTGTCTTTTGTCGAACCTTCCAGGAAAATTCTTAACTTGTATTCAATTCCGTCGAAAAATTCCTTGTATTCTACCTTGTAGGAAAATTCCGATTCTGTGTTCAATTTTTTTTACGAAAACTCTAGTCTCGAGTTCAATTTAAAATAATTTTGACTACACCTATTTGAAATGACATTTAAAATATATCTATTTGAAATAAATTTTAACTATAAACTATACGGAGCTACAGCGACTCTGGCAAACGAACGACTAAAATCGACTCACTGGTACCACTTGAAAATCATTTTCCAACTCTTCGAAAATCTATCCGTTCGTCGATCCCTTGATTATCCTATGAATTAGTCGCTAAACAATTCAGCACTTGGATCAAAACGAGAGCGACAAGACACGCTGTGGGAGGAGGGAAGTGTGACCAAATGACCCTGAATCGTCAAATACCATGGTCTCGACACCCAAGAGCACTGGTTCTCGTCGAGCAATCGTTCACGTCGATGGCGCGTGACGACGTGACGTCACGTCACAGAATCTCAACCGCGCGAGTGCAACCGAACACGACCTATCCGCGGTGCACCTCCGTCTCTACGCCAGATGGAGGATAACGGTTCGCCGTTCCCGTTTTCTCGCTAGTTCCTTCTGCTTTTCCTCGCCTCCCCATTGTCCACGGTCGTCGGTGTCCCTCGAAATTTATTCCTCTAATTATTGATAACATGGTCCTCGGCACCGATTTCGATGACCTTGAAATATATTGTCAAGGTCATCGTTCTAAATAACTTTTCCCTATACTACAGGGTGCGGTACTTAAGTTGACACATGGAAATATCATTAAAAAAACAAAGGATTTCATAAGAAAGTATTTTAGACAAAAGTTTGAGGGAGGGAAGAGAATGATATTATTTATTTTTAATCTGCTGGAGGTTTTGAAGATCATTCAAAGGTCAACTTCGTTTTTTTAAATGGACACCTATATTGTTTTCTCAACGGGTCGTTAATCCCCGTAAAAAAGTTAATTTTTGTATCTGAAACGTTTCTTTACTTGAACACTATTTTTTAAGATATTTTGTGAGATTTAAATTGAATGCGTGTTCAGTTTTTCCGCGTGTAATCAATATTCAATATTCTTGTATATGTAAAGTTGATTATATTCTCGTGCATTATAATTGAGAAAATTAGAATTCACTAAAATACAAAATAAGAAAAATATTTTTATTTTATTTATTTGAATTTCGCGGATAGGATCCTACTTCAGCAACGTTGCAAAGTCCTCAAGATAGATCCAATAACCGTCCACCAACCGACACATCCTAGACTTTATTGTCAAATATCTTCCTGAAATGTTCGACATGGTACAAGATTTAATTCATTATCAGTTCAGTATTTATTTTTTGATAAAATATTCCAATTTCTGTGAATAGAAAAGACTGTACTTCCGGTAAAAAAAAATCGTAAGACTGTCATAAGAACTGTGTTAAAAAACTGAATTTTTGACAAGCTTTTTCTTATTTATTCATGGACGATCTAGTCTCGAAATTTTCGAGCGTATGTATTTCGTTCTAATAGACAATCTGTATGACTTTTTTAACACTAGAACTACCAAGCAACTCAAAATGACTTCTCAATACGCTCTTACAACGACGATTAAAATGTTACGACGATACAATTCCTCAGATCTGTTGTACCTTTTATTACGATATGAAAGTGAAGAAATTAGTCAATTTCTAAATTTCTAAATTTTCAAAAGTTTCTCACGTTTATCCATCGATCGAAGTAAATATGCGTTTATGGTCGGTAGTTCTAGTATCAATTATATCTTTCGAATTTGGCACGAAAATCCTTAAATAGTATAGGAATACTTCTTTTACTTACGTGTTTCGAAGCTAAACGGCAACGATCACACACACACACACACACACACTCGATGTCTATCATTTTCTTCCGATAAATCGAGGAACAACCCCGTCCCTATAATAATTTCTCTCGACTGCGTCGCGCCGTTAATTAAGACTATCATTTCCGTCGAATAACATCGAAGGACTTTGCGTGTCGTTTTTCTGAACAGTCACGATCCTCGTGTTTCCCTCAACTACTCCCCCTTTTTCCGCTGAATCCAGCTGCGTCATCGAGTCCTCCATTCCCATTGCCACAATGGAACGGGCATGCGTCTAATTAGCGGTTGCTAGACACGATTGGAGAGGGGGAAGCAACGACGATAGACTGCAATGGATCGAGAATAACGAATCGTCCAAGTGAAATCGTTTCCACCGTTCCTCTGTACGACTGAACACTCCGATAGAATTGTCAACAATGGTGACGAAACCTTAGTTTCTTTTACTAAATAGTATATACAGTGACGACTTCTCAGATACGTTGAGTCTCTGAGGCATATGATATCAGGTAGGGGAGAACCGTCCAAAGGAAGGTACTCAGGTACAAACCGTGACCTGTTATTATTTTTGAAACGGTTTTCCATTCTCCAATTGTATTACTGTCGTGTATCACAACGGCATTTGCATCAGTTTATCGACAAACGTCGATCGTGATACACGTGTGCTTACAATGATCGTGATTTTTCTGTGTCATTGAGTGCTTTGATAGGATTTTCCTTCATTTTAAAATTGCACAGCCACTGGCAACATTGGGTATGTACTTTTGTCCTATAATGATATATTTTGTAATTTTTGTAAATTAAGGGTAAACTTGCTGTTTATTTTTTTGTATTTTTCTTGTTCTTGAATTGAGTTGAACGTCGGATATCCAGTATATAGGAAAACAAATGGAATTTTTCGTAAAACAATCTAGAAACGTATCGAAATTATTTGTGATAAATGCAAATGCTTGAAAACACTATTTCTGCTCATCGAGCATACAAAATGAAGGAGGTTGACCCTCGGACACCACATCAATATCAGTTTGCACCAGCTAAACATTGTTTCTTCGATTTCTTAACGCTAGACTACCAAACAAGTCAATATGACTTGTCAATACACTCTTACAAGGACGATTAAAATGTTATGACAATATATTTTCTCAGATCTTTTGCACCTCTTATTACGATATGAAAGTGAAGAAATTAGTAAATTTCTAAATTTCTAAATTTTCCAAAATTTTACACGTTTATCCACCGATGAAAGCAAATATCCGTTTATTGTCGGTAATTCTAGTGTTAATCATTGAACATTCGCACTACAGTAAATCCTCGATGAGTGTTCGTACGTTCTCCTGACGTACATACGACGTTTTCATGCTATTTGGGTGGTAAATGGGGCACGAACAATCGAATCGACGAGAAATAAATAGTTATCGTTGTGCAATCACGTCGATCCCTGCGATTAGCCGACAAATTACGGATCATTTCTTTCATCTGTTGGACAGCCACGTGGAGCTTGGTTGTCGCACCTGTCGTCGAAATCGATGCGGTATCGCCTGCGCAAATGGCCGCCCCGAGGAACGTGGTGATAACGATAATAAGAGGGGAAGGTGGGGATCACGACCGGTAATGACGATAATGAATATAAAGCGACACTAGGGATATCGAACCTGTAATTCACGTTGCCGCTGCCGAATCGTGGTCTCGTTTAATCACTCGAGCACCGTGAATTTTGTGAGAAAATTTACCAAAAGACACGGGCAAAAATGTTGGCGAAACATTCTTTCCGACGATCGTAGATAATTCTACTGCTAGCTGTTCGATCAAAAATTTTATTTGATTAATTTTAACATGATTCAAAGGGGAACACCAATCTGAAACGTACAATAAATATCGATTTCTTTTAAATGCAATTTCTTAAAGTTTAACTCTTCGAAACGACTATACGAAAATTTCAAATCGATATTCGAAAAATTTAGGAAGATAAATAATTTCGAGTCAAATTTTAAACACGTTTTCTTTTTCGAAACGACATTTTTCTGACTGACGGGTACGTTGACTCTCAATTTTTATTCAATCGACTTGAAATTTTGGCAGGATTCTTAAAACAAGATTACCTTCAGTTCCACGGACGGATTTTGTTCTTGTATTTTTAAGAGAAAGGAAATTCGTATTTCTGCTCTTGCCTTTACAAATCATTTTACGAAATGTTATTTCGCATAAAAATCCGCAGTCTACAAATGACGAATCAGCGTTCCCCAATTAACAGGTTAATATTGCAAAATTGAAATTTCCAGTGTTTGATTCCAGTTTCAGTGAATCTGATCCATAAAAATCTCTCTGTTTGCGTAAGCACATTCACCTGGTGACACAGCTTCCACCGGTATTCGACGAATATTTCGGCCCGGGATTATATCGTAGAAAGGTGTTCAAGATCCGACAAAGACGGAGGCTGGTGGAAAAGCCTTGTTGCGCGAGAAGGACGGAAACACGCACAAGCTGCGCGGCGTTGGCGCGTGTCGCTCCGGAGAGCCAGCTGTCCGTTTATTGTGAAAGGAAAAAGGAGGGAAAAACGGACCCTCGTGGAGGGCGGCGGTGGGGTAGCCCCGGATATATACGCGTATAATGGCCCGAAATGGGCAAATTATAGAGAGAATCTTGAGTACGTCGACCCTGTTACACGAGCACGCGCCACAAACGGAGGAGGTTAGCTGCGATTTTTGTTGGATCATCGTTTTTTATTAGGTGTAGGTAACCAATACGTAATTCACTATAATTACGATAAGGTGGCAACAATATTATCGATTCTGAATATCTTTCCAATCTTCCTTTTTGGCCGAAAGCATCGTAAGAATTAGTGATTTGGTGGGAGTTTTAGAAATAATAAATAATTCACTGTATAGTTCAAATGTGGTAATTACATTTTAGATTCGGTTTATCTTTTTAGTTTTTTGTTTGGTAAAAGTTAAGGAAGATTATTGGAATAAATAAGGAATGTTGTTGATATAGAATAGATGTTCGGATTATTTCGAAAGGAATCTTATAGAGTTTCGCAAGAAATAGTGGATTACTTACCGGAACACGTATCGGAACTCGGACATGGATCTTATGCTTGCATCGATGGAAACTGGAAATAAGTCAGAATATCAAATTGAGTAACGAATAGTGTAAAAATTATGTAAGAAATATGAATGATAAAATGAAAATATTAAAATTGTCAGAAAATGTTTCCTGTGATTCTCAGTAGAAATTTAACGATTGGCCTAAAGTAGAAACGTGACTGAAGTATAAATCACCGTCAAATTTGATGTTAGTTTCTCGGTTGAATAAAACTGTTAGATAAGTAACAGATTGATTAAGTTTGTATGGAATTCCTGTGTTACTTTGTTACGGTGCAAAAATTCGAAATTGCAATAACGTCTAGAGTCTACTAATGTTTATTACATATTTGAAATTTGTCACTAGACTGTCAATGTTTATGTAAATTCAAATCGTTCTGGAGCACTTCATAAAACTGTTTAAGAATCGAAGCAAGAAAAATATAGTATAGCGTTGAAGTTTGTTATTTTTCTTTTGATTCTGATAAAATTTGCGGTCTATTTGTTGCACGATCAATTAATGATAGTTGTTGCTATACAAAGAGGAGACAATAATAATCTGGGCCCGTGGAATATCGAAGAATCTCCATACCCGTGTAAATTTAGATCGGAGAAAGAGTCTGATTTCTAAGTATCCTCGTAAAAATGGCTGCCGCGTTACGGCCAATAATAGATGGCCGGATTAAAAATAGCGCGAAGTGAATTGCGTTTCAACGAAAATACCGTGGATCTTCGAAAAGACCTCGATAATGTTAACAAACTGGAAGAAAAATAATTTCATTATTCCATTGTTACGTTTCACAATAATGTCGTCGATCTGTTATTATTCCATTAAAAACATCTTGTAATTTCATGCAATCCCCGGATCGAACCGAAAATAACAGCAACTGGAGGAACATACGTACCATAATATTCCATTCAAATTGTAAGTTAAATTCGATATTTCGTTGAAATGTATTATATTAATAAAAAAACTAACTTTATATTCATTTTCCTTCGATACAAGTTATGAGTATGATAATTTCGATGATATACTAAGTAGATATCAATACTTATTTTCGATACAAATTATGAATATCGATACCTAAACGGTATCGGTATATCCCTAGGCGCAGTTGAATGCTCCCAGAATTTTTTATCAATCCCATAACATTTCGATGATTCCCCATAGGTATGCTCCGAGATCGAGAATCGCCAACGAAACAAACATAGCTGTAACAATCATCGTATCATAAAGTACCATTCCAGGCGGGAGGCACGATCGGCCGTCGAGATAGGGAACGGTAAATCCGTCGACCGGTTATCACTGGACACGCAACTCCGATGGGAGGAAGGGGGAGAGAAGGAACGGTCCCAAAGGGACCAGAGGGACGTATCCTCCGGTTCAAAATCCGTCGAGATTTCGACGGGCCGTTGTCCTTCGTACTCGCCTTAAATCCATCCGAATACGATGACACGGGATCGATAAGAACCGCGATACCCACCGTCGTTTATTGCTGTGGAAACTGTATCACGTTCACGGAAATCGAAGTTATTAGGGGATTTTGCAGAATTTTTTGAAAATTGCAGAAATCTGTGTGAGAATCTGATTATTTTTTTTTACCATTGCTCGATTGCGTACATTTATGCATTTGAAACATTTTTTTATACCTTCGAATGGTAAGGGGTGTTTTAGGGGGCCTTGGTAGGAAGCTAAAAAAGGCGATCTTTGAGAATTTTTTTTACAACTAATACTTTATTCGAGAATAAATATGTTGTGGAACTTATTGTAGTTTTTTTTTTATACAATTCAAAATGTTTCATTATATTTGGTAGAATCATGGCGTTCCAGAGTTAACTAGTCATTCGACAAGCAAACCCAAAATTTTCAATTGTACAAAAATTTAACTATCGAGTTAGAGGAAAAATTAACATATATATAATTTAAAGGTTAAATCGACTAAAGATCGGGTTCTGATACAGATGAACAGGTTAAATTTGTGTGACGATCGTGGGGGGAACGTTAAACGTGTCCTGGTCGCGTTGTCCTCCAAACGATCCCGCAATTATCGCGTTATTATTTTCTTTTTTTGTCGATGGCGATTCTGAACATGCTCGCGGAACGAGAATTATCGGGGGAGTGGAAGAAGGAGGAAGGACTGGAGGATAAAGTCGAGAGAAAGAATGAGAGAGAAGGTATTTCAATGAAGACTCAAAGGATGCTTCGCACGAGAGGATCTGATCTTGAGATCTACGTCGAATCAATGACCGGCTGAGAGCCCTGGCTCAAGGAAGAGGGGTCTGAAGAAAGAGAAGACGAGGGTTACCGAAGCGACGAGTTGCGCAAAAACCGACCGAATGAATCTTCGGCCCGCCACTCTGCCCGAGGAACGGTCTGCTCTCTCCCTTCGCGATTCCAGAAGGAAATAAGGAAGATCTTTCTCTGGCTGCTGTAAATAATTGTTCCATTCGCTTGGTCGAACCTTCGAATTTATTTAATTTCTTCGGTTCGCGAGAATGCTCCTGAGACACTTCGATAACTGTTATTGTAGGCTTGATCACGTGTATCATTTTCGCGCAAGAATCACCACTCAAACCAATTCTGGACGACAGAACGAGTGAGATAGATCTGCAGGCTTTTAGCTGAGAAATTCAAGTACCTATTCCCTCCAAAAATAAATAAAAAAATAAATCCGTTTAATGTCGGTGTTTTTGACTTCCAAATTACATGATACAACATATATGTCTCATAATTTTCAAACAACGATTTAGGGGTCTGGGCGTTAAAGGGTTAACGTCATTATTTTCATATCTAGTCCAAGTAGGCATTGTGTATTTTATTCCCGTACCTCGAAAGGAGTATCGAAAGATCCCAGTTTCCATAAATATGCACAATTCACTCACTAAAAATCAGATTAAAGTAAGGTTTAAACGAAAGGGGAGGGGGCGGTTAATAATTGCATCGAGGCATTGCAGTCGGATTCTTGCGCGACTAAATTCTAAAGTGTCCGGAGAGAGTGTCGGAGTGAAATAAATCCGTTTAGCAGCACGTTGTGTAACAGATTAGATTAGATTTCAATTGGTACTCAGAGAAAAGAACGCTTGTTCAAGCCAATACTCGAATGGAAATAGTCAGATAATGTCGACCTCTTCGTCGTCTCCGATAGTAATTTAATCGTAAGGTAATCGAAAGTACTTATTCGATTTATCCTCGTTCGTTATATTTTTCTTTTACGCAAGATTTCAGTAGTCCACGAGAAAGAGAAAATGGTTTACGTGATTTCGGAGTTATCGCGCAAAATTTTACGAATGCTCGGTAGAACGAACGCTGAAACGACGACGCGTGAATTAAAGTCGGCACGACGGTATTAAAATATTACGAGGAACAGTGGCCGCTGGTTGCGCTACCGGTCCGGCGACATTATGCTGGCTAGATGTGCCCGAGGATAGGATTACTCAGCGACACCGGAGACTCGTGAAAACCGAGCATAAGGCCTTTAAATCCGGTATCAAGAAGAACCGTGACGATTGCGTGTCCCCGAGGCCCGCTGAATTGCGTCGTACGCGAGGGTTACGGGCGCGAACGGTTCCTCGGGATCGGAAAATCACGGTTGACGGTCCCCGGACGTTTTTAAGACGTGTTCAGGACATTTTTAAGACGTTGTTTACACATTTCGTAGGTGTTTCATAAACGATCGCTAAATATATTCTAATCGCTTTCCAGATCGTTTCGGTTAATGCAACAATGAACATTTTTTATATTTTATCTTTTATTTCAATAGAATTGTTACTAATATATTTGTGAGATTTTTCCGATTAAAACGAGACCAAACACGATATAATTTAAATTATATTTACTCATTGATATAGATTAAGTGCCATAAATAATCAATAAGGAAATACGATCTAAATTACGCCGTCTTTGGTATCAATTTAATCAGAAAAATCTCACAAATACGATAGTACAAGTTTCATTGAAAAAAAAAAACAAAAATAAAAAATTGTCATTGTTGCACCAAGAACTCTCAGTCCATCTTTTTTTCACTCGTTGTCCTTTTCTACGTTCGACGTTGATTTTATATTTTTAAGAGCGATTTCTTTACTTAGCAATTACCCGGGTGGTTCCAGTCCAAATTTTTCGGGTACTAATCCAAGGTTTACTGTATCGGGAATTGTGGCGGGGGTATCAACAGAATCCAAGAATGTCCACGATCCAGGTGGTCGCGCGCGAGCCAATCGTGAATGATCGAACCATAGGAATTCCGTGAACTCGATCAACGTTCGCGGTCGTCCTCTCGTGTATATATGCATGTATACGCCACGGGGAGAGAGAGAAGTATCGATGGTGGCGATCACCGTGTTCCACGGAGAGGATCTCGGTGCATTTACATGAATTCGAGGGGGGCGCGTGCGCGCGCGCGCACAGGTATATCGCCGCGTCGAATCGGTCGGATTCCTTCGGGCTGTTCGCACAACGCACACAGAGACGCTGCACAGTGGGTTGAAACCCCGAAAAAATTGGACAAAAGTAAATTTTCAAGAACTGTATTTTTTTTTTTTGAGAACTGACAATCCTCGAAAGCTTCAAAATCCACACAGGATAAAAGACCCAATTATTGACGATTTAAGAAATTGACACTGGCATTATAGCATAATTTTTGTATAAATTAACCAAAAACGTAAGATTTTATTTGTATTTATTACTATTTAATATGTTTAATTGAAGAAAAAATTTATTGTAACTTCCTGAACCCTCTAGTTTTTTTAATCCGTGTACAATAGTAATTAGAATAATTAGTTTCACTTTGAATTCCAACATTTTTCCGTCAGACCGTTACCCTCGATCACACAATTATCTGAAATGAATAATATTTTAGATTTTGAAGGTACTACTGTTACTTTATAGCGAAAAGAAATTTTTCAAAATGTCGAACTTCAAAAATTGACTTTTGCCTGGTAAAAACGCGTTTTCAGACCACTGAGTTCAGAGAACGAACTGTAGAGGAAAGAAGAAAAAGAGAAACTGAAGGAAAGCACCACCACACGATAAGTGTGGGGTGTCTGTAAGTGCGCGTCTGGACGGCCGTTAAGGTGCGTCTACACTATACATCAAACAGTGTTATACAACAAATTGTTGTATAACCTTGCTATACAACATGTTTTTATAACTTGTTACAAGACTATATCTTTCAGACAAGTCTGTAACTGTTTTTCTAACAAGTTTTATAACTTTACTATATAACATGTTATGTTACATAGTGTAGACGCAGCTTTAGTCAAAGAGGACGACTCCGTCGCTGATTTACAGCTCACTAAATAGACGGTTCTTACGGTTTCCGATGGTTCTCGGCGCGCGGAATGCGGGAGGACGAACGGAAACGGATCCAAGAACGGTCGAAATCTCTGTTATTCTTTCGTACGTTCCTCGAGGATACTCGATTATTCGATTATACACGCTTGATTGGTCAGCTTCGACCTTTTAACCGAGCTATTCTTTGCATGGGAGTTGTTCCCTTCGATCGATAAACACGAAGCCGATCGGGTGCATTTTTTCCGTCCGTGAGACGTAGATGTGTGACTTTTTTTCAGGAACGAATGTATGTAAATGTTTCGTGTCGTTTCGACAAAAGTTTGGATCGAGATAGGAAATTTAACCTCTTGAAGGATACTGGCACGTATACGTGTACGTTTAGTTATTCTAAAGATACAACCAATATTATTGTGAATTAACACCTACTCGGAAATTTCGTAATAAAAAAAGATAACCTACCAATTGATTGTTATTAATAGACTGCGGATTTTGTCGTTTTGACTGGGGAATATGTCACAAGCTGAAGTCCAGTACTTCAAGCGACATGGTGCCAAGTGTCACTTCGTTTAACCCTTGAAGTACGGTGACCGGGTCCATTTGGACTCAAGTGTTTAAAAGCCACGCGTAACTCATCGAATTGTAAGTGCTTTTTTTAATGATCTCGTCCGAAAGTATGTTTAAAAAGAATAAAGCATGGGGTTACAAATGGACCCAAACACCACCGTCTCTACCACTATTAAAAACATCCGATCCTCGAGGGTTAATATATGAAGTTTAATGAAATACCAGGAACATACAAATATATGTATTTCTTTGATTTTTCTGTAAAGTCAGAGTCCCAATTTAATAAGAAAAAAGTTTCGTACGCAATTCCAAGCGCGTTTTTATTCAGTAAAATGAATAAAGTGTCGGTTTTTAGCGACACCGACACGGCCATTCACCCTGCATCGTACAATTCAATTTTTATTTCATCTAGGATCCTGGACAGAACCGTTCCTATCGCAAGCAAACAAATTTCCGTTCTCCTTTCGAATTTCCATAAATAAATCCGCAAAGACGGATACACCTATTTGCATGAAGATCGCCGTGCCCATACAGTCCACTTATGAGTGGTTTAGTGGCGCGTACTATGTTATTCAAGGACCACGGTTGAACGATCCCGGTGAGCAGGATCCCTCGCCTCTCTCACGCAATTAGTATACCCGCGCAGAAAGCCAAACCAGAAGAGAGGCACGTGCCGGCAGCAAACCCATGACACGTTCTGTCCTTGTTTCGACGTTCTACGATCCACCACGGGAAACGTTATACAGGGTGATTCATAAATACATGTAAATACTTCAGGGGGTAGGTCTACAGCTTGATACAAGTAAAAAAACGTCATATAAACATACGTCCTATAACCAATTTGTTGAGACGGAAATTTGGGGAAATTAATTACTCAATTCAACTTCAATATAATTGTAATTTAAGGGTATGTATGTGAGGTGTAACAAAATTGAACTAGAATACTATTTTACTAATTAATATAATTTATGTCTATTCGGTTCAGCTTCCGAAATACAATTGATAACATTTCGTCGAGCCGGTGTAATTCGATGCAGCGTTCACCTCGATTAATTTTCACAGGGCCAATTTTAAAGATTCCACATTTTTGAAAATATGTCCATAAAGAGGACAAATAGGGCTATGTCTCTATTTGTTTCAAACTTTTAAATAGTTCCCCGGTATAAAAACAGAGCATCTATTACAAAACAATTGCAACATAAATGCTTAAAAAATATTTTTTTTAACTAAAATAATTTTTATTGGGTACTCTTATGTCTCCACTATAAGTGCCCACAAATCTCATTCCTATCAGTTTCTTAGTTCAATAGTTATGATTTATTGAAAAAATGTTGACCCCAAGTTTCAAACAGCTGTAAAATCAACAAATTTAAAAATGTTCAAAAATCCTCCGAGATACGTTTAAACATCGCTAAAAACTGCAACATATCCAAATTTGAACAAAATCCGAAACAATGCTCCAAATTATGTCCGATTTCGTCTGGAATGACCGTTTTATTAATTTGTAGATTTACCCCTTGAAGTATTGACATGAATTTATAGATCGCCCTGTATGTATTCGATCTTTCTATCATGCTCTTGATCTCCCTCTACCGATGCCCTGTTTCTCCCGAAGATTCGAGTGTAATACATACGTACAACCGACGGAGGAGGTGGGGGAAGGCCGCCGAGCAGCGTAGAGATACAATCGATCGCCTCTCCGGACCCACGAAAGAGCCACGGTACATAATTTCGGCTGCGTGGCGGCTGTTATAGGTATAGATCGTAATGGTTTCCTGGAAAACTGCGTCTACGATCCGAAACCGGTGGCCCCGTGACCGTGGACTGAGCAGAGGAGGGGATGAAACCTCGAGTATCATCCTCCTGATGTCGAGTGAAACTTATACGCATGTACGATATTTCAGGGGGAGCTGATTTAACCCTTAACTGGTCACGTGCCATCTATGAGACCTGCTTCGTGCTATAAAGGAGAATGGTCAGCTTGTATGGACGCTTCGGCCGAAATTTTTGGTGTTTACAATAAGCCACCTGCGAATCGACGATTGTTCGATCGAAAGGGCCCTGTCAAAGCAATAATTATGAAGAGAAAAAAAAACGTTTGAGATTAATAAATTGAAAGATTAAAAAGTTAGAAGGATTCGTATTTGGGAACAATAGAAATGTCAATATTTCGAAACCTCCCAAGTTTTCCTTTTATGACATAGATGTTAACTTCCCTATCTAATGGTATTTACACTGTTTGGCTCGAAACAAGATATGGACTTGATATCATTTTTACATTATTATATTAAAAACTGTTAAGATGGCAGTAATTGGTACATCTACCCTAGACGAATATACAAAGGACAGAACAGTTCGTTCCAGTTAGTCGGACGAACGATCGGGGCAGGCGGAAGAGGAGAAGACGACGACTTTCAAAATGCTGCCGTAGAACGAGACACGGGGGCCGAAGGCCGAGACAGCTCACACCACCTGTTGCACAATCGACCAAAAGTCACGCACGAAAGGGGATTAACGGGAGGCCCCCAGTCTTTTTACGGGGACGTGTGCTAATTGTCTCGTACGAAATCGCGACAATTCGTTGCATGTTAACCCTTTCGACATTTACAGTCTGTTTCGCAAGAGCGTTGGAACGATGTGTGGAAAAAATAATTGATATTTTTCAAAAATTCAGAAACAGGCTTATGAGCACATCTAAAACACTATAACCCAATTATGTAATGTAATGCATAATCCCCTTCATTTTCAAGTAATAGTTTTGCTCGAGTTTCTCGCGTATCCCCCAGAGAATGTCCTCCATATTTGTTGAATTTGGCGGCATAGCTGCTTTAAAGTAAATATAGTCCTTCCACGAAGCTTAATCGTGACGATGCTGCAGGCATTTTCAATCAATTCAGAGAAATCTTCTCTTTAATCATAAAATTAAGAACGAATAATCATTTTAAGACTACATTTACAGCATTTATTATTTTGTCATTTTTTTATATGAACAATGTGTTTGCTCGAGCTTAATCGTACGTTGTATACAAAACTTAATATTTCTATTCGTTACGTGAAAAGAATTCGTTTCCTTTTCGAGTGATCGATGGTGAAAGGAATGATGAAAACAATGCAACAATATCGAGTTGTTACATCGAGTAGAGTATGCTATTGTGGTTGATAAATTAAAGATTTCTCTGTTGCGAAAGCAGGTGCTAATTACAGCCTACTGGTATTAATTTTTTCTTTTTTCTTTCTTGTAATCTTCCTCGGAGGGGAAGGAATCGTCCTTCGAACTTGAACGTCCTCTCCAGTTTCCTCCCTCGGTCGGCTGATAATCGTTACTGCGTTGTGTCTTGTGTCTCAAGGCTGACGGTGCAGTTGCGTGCCAATCGGAAATAAGGCTGGCTCCCAGGACTCTCGAGACCGACATTCTTGAACGGCGATTAGCGAGAACGTTGGTTAAAGAAACCGACGGATTTATCGTAACACTGGAGAACCTCGTTTGACCTGATAATTTCTGATGCAACAGCAAGTTACGCGAGGATCGATAGTCAACATCGTAAAAAGTGACTTTTTACTGGTAATTGTGTAATTCATATACAGTCTTTACTAGATATTTCTGGACCCCAGAAACAGAGTGTATTAAGTCCACTTTTAAAAAAAAATGAATGAAATTTTACATGTTTCCTGTAGCAAATTTTTCATTCTTTCCGATGGTAAGAATTATTTTGCTCTAGGTCGGTTGGTTTTTAATATAATAGTGTGAAAATGATATCAAGTCCATATGTTATAAGTCTGTACAAAAGGGTATTTATCCCGTTAATACATTATTATTATTATTATCTTGTTTCGAGCCAAACAGTGTAAATACCATTAGATAGGGGAGTTAATACAATGTTCACCTTTTATCAACCATTATTCAATAATATTAATTAACATCTCTTTCATTTAAAAAAAGAATAGTTTTATACATTAAATATGAAGAATTAATTGATAATTGTGTCCCTATAACCGTCACCTCAAAAATTAAAGTAATTCTAACATACTTTAACAATTCGTTTTGTATAATATATAATTCTCTTTCATTTTATTCACTACTAATATTTGTTGCATTACTTTCAAACTTACGAAGTAAGTTAATTTCAAAGCAGTCGTATTCATTTTTCCCATAATATTTCTGTTTCGTTACAAGTATACATCTTATTACAAATTCTTCAGAAACGAAACAGGAAGATTGGAAACTTTATCGAATCGTCGATTCGTCGATCGAAGCATCGCAAAAGAGTCTCCGCCAAGAACTCACAAGTTCATTGCGAGACCCATTACGGAATTCTTCACAGTCTCGATAAATAATGATTTATTGCGACTATTTGCGAAGATATCAGCGTCTTGATTCGTCGAATCGATGAAGACGCGTATCATCGTCGACAACAAGGTCCAAAGTTAACTTGACCGCCGCGAACGACTTCCACGTTATCGCCAAAGCAGCTCGTACAATAACCGCTATCAATAAACTACTCTGCGTACCTCGCAGAATATCGGTGATACCATTAAAATACACACTTTTTTTTATGAACTTCGTATTTTGATGAAACTTCGTATGTCTGTTAAGCAGTCAAAAACAAGGGATACGTATTTTTTTTTATCGACTGAAACGCGACTTTAAGGGGTGAAACAACCCCTCGAAGTTTCGATCCGAAATTTTTTTGTTACAAACAAATTATATTTTGGACGATTTGTTACCACCATATTATTCTACATAAAAAACCGCAAACCTTGTCCATTAGAAGTTTTCATGTATCTCCTCTGGTTTTCGAGATAGTACTTTCGGGTCAAAACTTCGAGGGGTGGTTTCAACCCTTAAAGTCGCGTCTCAGCTGATAAAAAAAAATACGTATCCCTTATTTTTGACTACTTAATAGACATACGAAGTTTCATGAAAATCGGAGGTGGACACTTCCGTGCCTTGTTAGATTTGTCCAAATTGATTCCAAGAAATTTCCATTCGCAGAGCAACTCTTTTGGCCGTATGAAAATTCTGGTCAAATAAACTGATAAACCTTTAGTACGTGGGCATCATCCCAGTGAATAAGAATCATATTCCGAACGATCTCGCCGCGAGAAGGTGGCCAAGAAGGCAGGAAACAGGGGGAGAGAGAAAAAAAAGAACGAAAAAAAGAAAGAAAGCATCTATCAGTTATAACTCGCCGGGTGTTGCAGCTGCAACGATGCCGCGTATCCTCGGCGGGCAGGAGTCCTGTGAAAGGATGTCATAAGTTACAGACAATTTTCTCCTACGGTCAACTCGAAGCGCGGCTTCGAAGGTCGTTATAACTTACGTGGAATTTTCTCTTATCCACCGAATGCCGCCACGCGTTATCCTACTACGGGACCCAGGAATAGGAATACATAGAAACGGATGGAAAATGAAAGGGTTGGTTGAAGATAGAGAGAGAGAGGGAGAAAGGAATGTCAGTGGAAATTAAGTAACATATAGAGTGGAAGGACTTAGGGGATTTTGGAATACTTTACAGAAATGACATAGTAAAAAAACAGTGAAAAATATTTAAAAAATTTGGAGTAATAGGTATAGCGAAAAAGTAATATAGCAAACAAAATAGTGAAAAATATTAAAACATAATCGGAGTAATATAGCGAAAAGGTAATATAGTAAAAAAAACAGTGAAAAATATTTTTAAAAATAGGGGTTGTGAAAAACAATGTTTGACACAAATTAAAACTGGGCTTCTATTTTAACACATTTTCCTAGATTTGAGTGACCCCTTAAGGGGTTAATACACACCTATCCGCAGTCCGATTATGACGAATTCGCTCGATTTAATGAATCGAGGCTGCTAAACAAGCAAAGTTGTCCCACGAACTGCGGTAATTACACGCTCTGTCGCCGTCGAATTTCATTAAGCACCGACGGATCGGGAGGGGGAACAAAAAAAGGGATAAGAAGAGACGAAAGAAAGTGGAACCGATGAATTAAGTGAAAAAGGGCAACGGGGGCGATCGTATCTCGGGGTGCTAAAGGCGCCGATCCGCTTAAAAATTCTGTCGTTGTTAAATAGAAATTCAAATGCGATTCAGTGGCAGCTGCTCCGCGGAAATTGATAACGCGCATAAATTACGCGACCGGGGCACTTAATTTTTCGGTCAGCCGTCGGTCGCCCTTGAACGGATTCTTTTCGCGGTTCGATTCTTCTGGGCGTAATCGGCGCGATTAATGGACGTCACTTGCGATTTTACACAGCGGATGTCAAAAGTATTCGTACACCCTTTAAAACGGAACAACATTTTTAAAATTGGTCCAAGTGACTTGAGTTCTTTTGTTAAGTTAGAGACATTCGTTTACTAAATGATGTGTAAAACAAAATGAAAAAGTTTCTGTACCTCTACATTTGTTTATAAATTTAGTAGTGTTAAAAATACACATCCAAAGCTATTACTGTCACCTGTAAAACGTGTTTTTCATTTATTCTGATTTTTGCATAAATGATTGGTGCACAATTTGACGTACATACTTAACAAGCATGGATCATCCCCAAGACATTGAGGTTAGATGCCCAAATTATGTCGATGTAAGATGCTATACTAGTAAACGTTATAATTTACTTAATTCAGTAAAGAATGTGTATTAATAGAATAAAAAAATTGACCCCAAGTTAATCTGACTTGCTGCATTATTTGCAAAACATGGTTGCAAAAGACTTGCACAGATTTCAAAAATATTTACCATACAATCTTTTATTCTTCCTTTCCAAGGTTTAACTCAGGTTGATATGGCATCGCAAAGAAATGAACGAATGAAGTTTTTTACATTGAAAACGTATAGGCATCTTACCCCAATGAATTGATTATTTATAGAAAAGATTGTTATTTTCATGGGCTAACATTTAATTCTTTTTTTAATTTAGTAATGTCCCTTTCATAGTGTATTGTTTAAATACCAAATGAAGTTCGTTGGTTTCGTAGAAATAAATGCATACAATTTGTTATTCATTTTATTAAGATACCTTACGCATCTTCTCCCAATTACCTTACATATCGTGGTGTACGCATCGACCGATCCGCTCGAAGATCCATTCGCGACAGGGCATGACCCGGGAGGCCGTCCATTTTGAAAGGCACGCACCTTATTTGAGGACTCGTGTCACCATTGGCTTGTATTTTGTCGCAGATAAGAGCGCGGTTTACGTTGCGGTTCTTATTACATGCTCGTGCAATTACAGGGTGAATCGCTCGCTGCTAGGGTCGATCTTTCAAACTTTCAAATTTAGGACTTCTTGTTTTCTAAGTCGAATTTTCTTTATATTATAAAGAATTTGTATTCATTGAACCAATGAGACGAACGTAGACTGATTAACAAAATTTTTTTGTCCACAGAACCATCAATTATTTCCTCACATTTGGTACCCCATGATAGCCAATACAATATTTATACTTTCTCTTCACTGACATTATTACACATTGAAATTATCGAAAATGTTCCTGTCTAGTTCAAAAAACAAAATATTATTTCTCCCGTATGGGGTACCAAACGTCACAAAACAATTACCAAGCGCCATTTGTACCCACATGAATACAGTACCTTCCGGCTAAATGAGCCCCAGTCCTCGTTTGAATACCGTGTCCTTCGTTCAGATACGGTGTTTTTTTACACAGCTGCCAAAAACATGCAATTTTTTTAAACGACGCCACTTAACGTCGTTACTCTAAACGTTAATAATCGTCAAACCACCACCATCGCGACATCATCCACCAAGAATACGGGATAACAATTATTCGAGGAAACGTCATCTGCCCAGGATAGATTCCGTTCGAGGGCTAACCATAGAGGATCGCGATCCAATGATCCCTGATCCACCCTCGGGACGCAAAGGATCAGAGAGAGTCTGCTTGCCCGACGCGTCTTCTTGGAGAGAGAGACGCCGCCGGGACCATCGCAGCTGCCGCAAGGATATATAGGACCATCTGGCGCGGTTCCTCGGTCGCAACGCTGCCAACCTTGCGGTGTTTCCGAGAGAGAAAGAAAGAAAGAGTGAGCGGGACGGTGGCCAAACGATGGAGCAGAGAGGAAGAAGCGCGACAAGACCGGCCGAGGAAGAAGACACCAGGCGGTGAAAGAGAGGGAAAACACGGTGGCCTCTCGAGTGGGCTGTTCTCCAAATAGCTCCACCTGCCCTCGCGATGCCAACGCTCTGTTCATCCCGGTGACTACCGATTAACCGGCGAGTTTTTGACCCGTGTGGTTCACGAAACTGATGATCGACCGGGGACAAGGTGAAAACGACGGGAGGATCGGAAGTGTGGCCGACACCTGGCCCTGAAAACGGTCTACTTAGAAGAGGATCCTGTTCTTGGATTGAAGGAGGATTGATTTACCGTATGGAAACCCTGTTTTCTTCGATGAGTTCATTGCGTGGATCCTGTTGCTTACAGATTTATCGATTTTAGGGTGATAACCTTTTAGCCTCGTGGCCAACGTTTGGGCCTGGAAGTGGTTCTCCTTAGAGGAGGATCCTCTTTTTGAGTCAGAGGATGATGACTTTCCGTTTGGAAACTTTGTCTTCTTTAACTAATTTGTCTCGACGTTGTTTCTTGTAGATTTATCGATTTTAGGTTGATAAACGTTAACCTATTCGCATTATGACCCACATCTGGCACCGGAAGCCGACTTCCTTAGAGGAGGATCTTCTTCTTAGATCGCTGCATCACGTGCATGTCTTAACAGCATTCCATTAAAAAAAATAGAGATGACCTTGAAATCTCCTCTATGCCTTCAGCCACGCAGAAAATGTTTGTGTCACAATATGCCTCCTTCTATACCATGTAAGTTTTGTATATAAGATTTTTTTACATTATAAGAAACAACGGCAATATTCAAAGTGGACATAGTTGTTGCCCCACCCTGTATAACAATTTGTTACATACCACTATTTTGCTATATAGTGTACACGCAGCTTGAAGCGTCTTTTCTATCGTCCAACTGAACAATTAGGAACGATTGTTCAACAGTTACGAAATTCCTCTTTGAACTCCCCCTCCTGCCCCCTTGATCTTCACCCGCCCCCTCGATACCTTCCCCATCTGCGACCTCTATTTAAACGTTGTATATCCCGATATCCAGCAGCGATGGAGGATAGGTTCCAGTGTATTGGCATGCTGAAATACGGGGCGCGTTCGAAGCGCCGGCAGCCGTCAGGGTATTGATTTACAATGCTTACTCCACTCCACAGCAACTCCCATAACTATGTGGAGAGACAGAGAAAGAGGGAGAGAGGGGAACCCCTTTTCCTCCGTCTCTGTCCCACACGACAGCTCTTCCGGTGCCCACCGTCACCCTTTCCGCCACGCTTGATCGTCCACACACGGTGACTCCACGGGACGATCCTTGAGATCGACTCTATCGACGATATACATGTAAGGTAAACCAACCAGTGATTGACGGAATTATTGAATTTGTAGACTATTCAGATTAATACTTGAATGTATTTATCTGTAACAACAAAACAGCTGTTGAAATTGCATTTAGTTTTCTCGAAATTTCTATAAAAATAATTAGTTATTCTTGCAATTTTTACAAAAATTATTTATCGAATGCAAAACGTGTAGACGCTCAGTAAATGACTGGTAGATTTGGGAAATATTTTTAATAGGTATTGTACTTGTTAATGTTTGTTTAATACGCTGAACTAAAAATATGGGATGTATTAAAAGTGAAAGTACAGTGATTCCTCGATGAATGCGACACGAGCAACCGCGTTGTTCCCACCACTGGAGGTGTCCCCCTTTGAAAACAATCAAGACAGAGTAAACAGAAACTAAGTAGAGGGTTGGCTTTGGGAAAAAAAACAAATTTATCAGGGCCTGAAAGGCTGTTTCCGCTTTGCCACGAATGCTCCGAAGAGGACCCTAGTACGTCGCACTCGTGGAAATATTATTTATGAATATTTAATCATTTTTAAATTTATAATTTTCCGTTTCTTTGACTAATGATCATTCACTGGCATGCGATCAATTAGTGGTTGGCTTACTCTATGTATTGGTATACAGATACTCGAGAGGCGAGAACGGGGTGTGAATTGCTGGGTCGAGAAGTTTCATAGACGACACTGTGTGCGGGGTGGGGTGACGATTGGGGCAATCGATTCGGTTTCACGAACAATCGAAACGCGTTTGTAACTTGGTTTAACTCTTTAACCACGGATTACGATACTTCACTGTAACTTACATTATTACGAAAACTTTCTAATATTAATTAATCAAAGTTGAATCAAGTAAACTTCTAAAATTTACTAGTCAAATGAAAAGTTCTTGACTGGCTAAGCACAGACGTAGAAACTTTAGCAGCGTGGCTGGGCAGCCAGACAAATGTTTTATCACTTTTTAAGAACTTCAACTATTACCAAAGTAAGTTTCATTTGTAAACAAATGACGTAAGAAAAAAATTCACTAGCTACAGTGTCTGTCAGGCGTCGGCCACCTATGACCCGCGGGGTCAATGTTAATTTATTATTTATATTTTCTCAAAATGTTTATTTTATGTTTATGTTTTCCAATTTATTCTTATATATTATACTTTATTTGCAGAACTCAAGCATCATTTGAAATTATCAAATGGATCATTTGGTGATCCACGGGTCATAGGTTACCGACGCCTGGTCTATGTGCTACTCTCGATCGAGAAAATCTCAGTACACCCCCCAAGAGAGATTTTTACGACACCACCGCGTAAAATGAGTTACGGGCCGGATAATCGGGCAATAAACTTCCGGGCCGGGGTTCTGGCCGTGTGGGCGGCCACGTGGGTCGGTCCCCGTGTTGCGGTATTACGGCGACGACGTCGGTGTAAATATATTTATTATGACCACCCTGTTGTGCCCTCCCCCCCGGTGCAGGTACGGACTATGGACCTCTCTCCACCGCTGAAAATCCTTTTGCCCTCGTCTCTTTTCCTCTGTCTCTTACTCTCTGTTCTTTCCGTCTCTCGACTGTCTCTCCTTTCCCTTTTGGCCGTGGAATGTTTGTTCGACGGGTCGAGCAGTCAGGGATGAAGGACGCGTGACAATAATTTATGACCAGCTTTCCTTTTCGAGAACCGAGTGGAATGGCTCTCGAGCTTCCTTTCTATATTTCCTTTTTGGTTTATAATTGTCTGCGGAATTGTGTATCGCCTTCACCTTTGTTCTTTTTTTTTTTTTTTGTTTCCTCTACTTTACGATGATTCTTCGAGGGTAACTGAGCGGTTATTACGGTGTCGGTGTTGTTATTGCGTCGTGTGGACGGTAGTTTTTGGTATTGTATCCGGTTACGATACTCGGTTTGAGGGTTGACGTTGCGGGGAACAAGTCAAAGGAATATCTGTTATTTTCTAGGTTGAAGTCCTTTAATATTACAGTAAATTTGTATTCTTTAGACCAATAAAACACGCATGTAGATTGATTAATTAAATGTTCCCGACACATAGAGTCAGAATATTCAAGAACACTGGTAACGATTCAGTAAAATAATTTTCCAGACACAGTTTCCATCAGAATAGAATAATTTTCTTATTCACACGCTATTTTCACGTGGATCTCCTAACACGATTCCCGGTTCCGGTATGCAACTTCTGTCCCGAAGCGGATAACAGAAGCCGGTAAACAAGTTTACCCCGACACTTCTCCATCTCTCTCTCTCTCTGCCGTCTCTTTCTGTGAGTCATCCGGCAGAACGCGGTTATTTGCGCGCCTATTATCATCCTGCGGCCGGTTACCTGCGCACCGACTACGACGTAGGTCGAAGGGGGGGGGGGCACACAATTGTGAAAGAATGCTCCCGACAACGCGAGGAAACCGGAGGCTCTCGAAGAAACCCTCTTCCGTCCCCCATTTTCTCTTGCGACGCACGACTCTGATCTTGCGAGAAATCGGTCGTGTATACAATAGAGATCCCCCGTCGAACCTGGGCTCGTTAAAACGGAATTATTGGTCCTCCAGAAGGATATCGAAGTAAAAAACGACGACGAAACCCCGCCGCAGGATGTGCGTTTGTAATAATAATTTCGTGATTGGGGATTAATTCGTTGCTGACCAGGTTAAACGAAGTCTGATTCTTCGTTTGCTCTCTGGTCCTCGTGTTTTCGTCTTCGTGTTCATTTATTCCATCTGCGTAGCAAACCATGTTTCTTTTTCTTTTGGATTATCATCATACGCCCAATTCGGTTTTCACACGATGAATACCTTTCGGAAAAATGCGTGTAAAAAAAATAATAAAAAGAGCGTGTTCAATCAAAACAGATCGCGTAAAAAGAGAATATTATTTTTTTTTTGGATTCATTAAATAATTCGAATTTAATCGATAGTATGATGTATCGTGTGAACAACTTTTTTACTTAAAAAGCTTATTATTAGTAGGCTTCTCTGACGTCGATCCGTTCATAAATTTTCTTTCGAAAAACAGTTATTAGATTACGTTACACGAGCTTCTTTCGTGGGCGTAGCCAAGTTATCAATCGGAGGGGGAGGGGAGGGGGCAATTGAATTTTTCCTGTGGCAAGAGGGGGGGAAGGGCAAAATCCAAATTTTTTCTTCTAGGGTAGGGCAACAGCCACTTTTTTTCCGCCCAGGGAGGGGGGCATTCCCCCCCCCCCCAGCCCCCTGGCAACGCCCACAACTTCTTTATTATTTCACGATAGTAACTTGCCAGTAGAACTAACAAATTTATTAAAATATGTTTGTCTATCAATTGTTGATTCTAAAAAGACCATTAAATCCCCCCCCCCTCCGGTAGCTAAAGTGTTAAACCTTGGACGCAGATATTTGGGTTCATTCTGAACCACAATTTCAAAAACTTCACGCTCCACTCCGATTTTCAAAAACTAACCAAAGCATAGGGTCGTTTATAGTAGCATCCTACGAGGAGAATCAGAATAATTCGAAGAAATCGTTCCAAAACACAACTAAAGTAAGTCCACCAAAATACCGCCATGTTTCCCTCGAAAACGTCGGCCTATCGAGATCGAACGCCGAAACTGGACACGTTCTAAGACAAAAATTTCCCAATAAACCAGTAGATAATATCCCACTGTACATAAAATCTACTAAACGAACGTTGTTTCGTTATTTCTAAAATTGTTCTCACCACAGATCTGATAATCCCCCCAGATTTACCATCCAAACTGTACCGATCGCAGAATTTCCAAGGAAAGTTCCCTCGATATTCCATCGTTACCGACCGAATCGATGGGACCAGACCGATAGCGAATGGTATCGCGACACGATTCGCCGATAAACTCAGTCGACAGACGGACGATCGGTGTGTCGCCGCTGAGAAAAGATGATCGGGGGCGAAACATAAATTGCCACGCGGCGGTGTAGGGCTACCTGCGTTTGCGGCTGGCCAGCAGGCAAACGGACCGGAAGTAATCAATAAGGCGACTTAAATTACGGTCGAATTGTCGTTGACTTAAGGAACGGGGAGAGCAAGTGCTAATAACCCAGATGCAAATTGATAGCGCTCATTATCATAGCGGGGAACGAGGCGCGGTGGCGCATACAGAGAGGACAGGGCTCGTAAAACTCGCGGCAAGGAAAGGGGGACCGCGAGATTTATTTCACTCGTTTAAATTCCCCTGCTCTTGCGGCCACGCGACGCCAACAGAGAGGAAAAAGGCCGACTGTTGACGGGAAAATTCGAGGATTTTCCTTTTCGAAACGAACGACACGAAGCCACAGCAATTTTATTACAACACGAAAGTGAAGAAATTAGTTAATTTCTAAATTTCTAAAATTTCAATAGTTTTTCACGTTTATCCACCGATCGAAGCAAATATGCGTTTATCGTCGGTAGTTCTAGTGTTAACAGTGTTCACGATTTTTAGCGATTACTGTGTGCGAGTTATTGATATTTCAAAAATACATTTACTTTAGTTTTTATCTTTTCACTGCTTCGAATAATGAAAAATATATTTTAAAACGAAAAATAAAAGGTACATTCAAAAATCATAAAATTCAGGCCATTAATTTCGAGAACACGATCCATAATCCATATTACCCGGACTTTTTTCTTACCCGAGGAGCCGCATGTGGCTCGCGAGCCGCAGTTTCCCATCCCTGGACTATACCATTAGGAAGCGGCCTGGCTTTAGACGACCATGAACACTGTACCGTATGTGCCTCGTCACCCTCCTCTAGTGTGTCTGTATTTGTGTGTTTCTCCTCTCTTTCCATCATGGTAACATGTAATTTCCAGGGAAATTGTACTGGGAGCGTGTCCCGTGAGCCGGCTGGATTCAACAGGTGACACCTCGTTGTCGGGGTTGTATGTTTCTCGTCCCGGAGACACTATGGAAGTTTCACGTTTTTCCGGGTCGTATACGATAATTACGTTGATCGATCCACTATTTGTTGTCGGGTTAAATCGAGAAATCTAATTAAAACTGTTCTACGTAGCGAGGTTAAGTTTTTCATTGCAAGAGGTTATGGTTCACTGTGCTGATCGTTGGATCTACTAAACCTATTGTAAATAGCACTAGGTAATTTGTTAACTCTTTCAAGCATATTGGTGGTATGAAAAATGTCTCACATTGTTAATACTTGAACTTGTAACGTTATTCGTACCACCTTCGTGAAATTGCTAAGAACAAACAATATAATCAAAATAAAACTACTTTGTCGCATTTTATAGTAAATAAAATGTTTCTGAGCAGCTAGGCATTTTTTGCTGTTGTAAAACCCTGTGTTTCAGAGAGTCAAATGGGACCAAGGAACGTTGAACGGGGGACCCGAATCTCATAACGGTGTCGTCCAAGATCCACAATCGTGATCTTTCTTTTCACTACTGCTCAATATTACATATCCAACTTCCGTACTATAAACCTCTTTCACAGTCCCCGACCCGCTCCATTCGTGTTTCATGCTTCCTTTCCTCGCGCCTCTTAATACATCATTTATGAACCTACATTCATACGGCATTGTCGCCTCGCGTTTCTCCGCGTGGCACCGCTAACCCGCGTAACACCAGAAACCTGTGTGCTCCTGTGTGTGAAAAATGAAATAGAAACTGACAAAGTCAGTTCCTGGAATATTCGATACGGGATCTTTAAATCCACATAACGCTCCTCCACGTTAATCAGTCCGTAACAAATACGGTACATTCATGAAAATTCACGTGGAACCTACTGTTCATAAAATTTTCCTACAACTACCAAACTTCACACAACATCCGGTACAGTATCTACCAGTAATCTCCCAAACCCATTTAGGACCGTCCCAACATCTACAATCATCTATCACCACCTCACCCACGACAATAAACCCGACACAACTGCATATTCGATGCAACATTCGCAAAACTCCCCGCAGAACCTACAGTCCATAAAAATTGTCCTACGCGATCCCCAACCTACCTACAGTACCAATAAAAAATTTCACATACCCAGTTAAGACCGTCCCCACAACCATTTTTCTTTCGTCGGCTCGCCCACGATAACCGTGGCCCGGTTACAAACATGCTACGACACTTACATACGAAAAAAAGGTGGGGGAACGAGTCGATATCGAGGGAAAGGGAGAGGAAGAAAAATCGCGAGAGTAAGATCTGTGTGCGACTGTGTACGGTATATGCGTCAGAATGAGAGAAACAGAGAGAGAGACAGAGAGAGAGAGAGAGATAGGGGGTTGGTGCGCGTGCACGCGCGGGTCCCGACATGTGTACGCATTGTGAGGCACGCACGGGCCGTCGCGCGCGTATCCCTCGCCTTCTCTCGCTACGTTCACGGTACGCTTCCCCCCCTCCTTCCGACCCGCTGCTACCCACACCCCACCCCCTCCCTCGATAACTGCCCGTCTCGCTCGCTCCGACGCCGTTTCCCTCCCCCACCCGTGGCCCGTATACACCGCCGCGCCGCTTGCCCCCTCTTGTCTCCGCCTCCTCTGCTCCTCGTGCAGCTCCGTCCCGTCCCGAAGGCAGCGACGACGACGACGACGGCGGCGGCGGCGGACAATTTATGCCCAATTACACCCTAATTACCGTAATGGCACGACTCCGGTACAGATGGTGCACGAAGTTAAGTAACTGTCAGGGGCCACAGGAGCACACACACATACATACAGAGGCCCGAATGGTTTCGATCGGCAGTCCGACGATCTACTGGTTATCTGCACGGGTGTTATCGGACTGGAATCCGCGGTATGTACCCGCGAGATATTGCTGCCTCGGCGGAATAGTAAGAAGCTTGTTACGGACAAACTTTCAGGCGTTGTTTTGATTTGTTTTCCTCTGTTTTTATTGTAATTATGCAGGGGATATTATTTAGTTTTGAACGGGAATGGTGCGTTGACTCGGCCCCCTTTGTGGAGAACCATATCTAAGTTTTACTATTTGATTTCTTGGCAGGTTTAGGTTGAGTTCGATCTATGTGTGATTATTAAAGGCTGGTCGAGAGAAGTTTTCGCTTTCTTTTAGTGTAATACTAATTGGTTCTTACGATTCTTTTCCTATTAAAACGTAAAAGTAGAGATCGCTAATTTGTAGTCTACCGTGTCTTTAGGTACAGACGCTTCTCGATTATTGTCCCGAACTTGGGTGCGCGCCGAGACCATAATCTTGTAGGGAGAAATGCTTCAGACCCTCGTGACTTCGTTCTTTAGCCCGAAGCCTCGGCAAGAAAATCAGAGGGGCAACAATGTTTGCGCTTAACATAACGCCTGGACAATAATCGTGGAGAACAAACCAGACGATAATCAAGAGAAGTCTGTAACACAGTCCAAAGAATCCTACGTTCCCACCTGGTTGAATCTCCACGTATACTGACGTGCAAACTCAGCTAAGGGAAAAAGTGGCGTACGAAAAAGGCCTTCTACCATTTGAATTTCGGAAGTTTCTGAATATTATGCCAAATTAACATTCGGTTTAACATTTATTTCAAGTACTGAGTGGTCGGAGACTTTTATTTACGCCACTTATTCCCCTAGTCAAAGCCGAGTTCGCTCGTGTAGATACTTAACGAAAGTCACTGAAGTGGGGGGAGGGCGTCTCGATCAAATTGCCGGACGACGTTCCACCTTATCTGCTTCCCAGCCAGATAACAGGCCGCGTCGTTCGCGGTGGCCATTATCGGATGTCTAGTCGTCGCTGAAAACTCTCGTCCAGAGTCGAGACGACGCGTTAATAAATGGTTCCGTTCCAGGGGAAAACGTGTTGTGTCGACGGGGGCTAATCGACGCGGGGGTTGCTCTTCGTCTGAGAAGCAAGGGAACGGACCACGTTGTCGTCGTCGTTCTGCGGCATGTGGGTAACACGTGGCGAGGGCCAGCCTCACCTTCCGATACGAGCGTTGGGCACGTCTCATTGCCTGGGTCTCATTAAAATCGACCGAAGGACGCTCGAAGGCGACGTCTCACCTTCCTCCTTTGTCGTATGCAGATTGGGCCCCGTTGGAAGGATGTCGAAGGAGAAAAGAAAACGTGTAAAAGAACCATTGGCGATGGTTCGAACGAGAGAGAGAGAGTTTCCTACTATTGTAAGGTTTAAAAAAAACTGGTATGAAATATATGTATGCTTTCAAAATGGCGGCGTAGACCACTAAACATTTCAACGTTTTTGTGTGGTTTTTTTATTAAAAATTCAACATATACGTCCTATTGATATCTGAAAAATTAAGCTATATATCTATCAACAAAAGAAAATTATTTCTAATATTTAAAATTATTTTTAATAAACAATAATTGCGCATATACAAAAAATTCTTTTTATTTCCCCTGTTATTTAACCTTAGGTAACCACTTAAGTTTCGCGTGTGTGCATATGTTAACCATGAAATCGACTTGTAGCCGCGTTGTCTCTCGAAGGAAACGCGTAACCGTGAAAACGAGTCCCATGGGGGAGTTAGTGGCTGGTCGTTATCGAGCCGCGTTATACGCCGAATTAAAGGGGTATGGTGAAATACCATGGGGTCGCAGTCGAAGCCACGCCTCGTTCTCTGCTTCTCTCTCCCTTTCTGTCTCTCCCTCTCATTCGACCGAAACGATAAAAGAAAAAAGAAAAATCCCCGAAACTCGGAGGGACTTCGCTATCTGACGCGTTGTCTCTGGAAACTTTCACGATTTCTCTCGCACCACGGAAAATCTCCGTTCTTCTGGCTAGTGTGAACGTTCCCGTGGGACATCTCACTAGAAATATACATAAATCCAGGGATCGATTTCTTTGATTGTCGAGTCGCATTGACGACGAACGACATGAAACGAGGAGCAAGGAAAATCAGAGACAAGATTAACCCTTTCTTCGTTCCTACTGTTGCCACATAGCTACGTATTCGAAATTACGAAATGAAATATTAGTATGTAGCATTTAGATTTTCAAACCTGTGAGTATCGATATCTACTTAAAATATCGCATCGAAAGTATCGACAGGGCCCCCTGCCCACTAGCTACGCTCATGTGTATCATATCACATTGGAATGTACTAAGTTAGAAGGGAAACACGAACAGAGTTATTCCATATCGTCCTTTTATTAGTATTCATTGCGATCATAACATCTATTAGCAGCTCAACTTCGAGTAATATGATATGCAAGATAATTAAATTTTCTCCTATAATTACTTTCAGTTTCATTGCATCGCAACGGATGCGATTTATGTGCGCGGTAGTGTGTTTTATTAAGGTATATTTATTAACGAAGACATATCCTATTAACGAACATTTATTAATAAAAGTAATATTTATAACTGAACAACAACCACCTTCATGTTCGTTGGCTTTCATATCGATTATTCGCTCCATTCGATGTGAGTACTTTGGTTTCGATACCCTAGCATAATATCGCAACTGAAAGTATCGATATTAAAAGTACTCGGTATTGAAACCGAAAGTGTCGATACTACAATTACTCGGTATCGAAACGAAAGTATTATTTATTATACTTGTGATCCACTTGGATCGGTTCATTCCTATATCGGGGACGAATAAACGAGGTGGGCAGAACCGTGTGTCCAGGGCGTGTAGCATTATCTCGCATCGCGGCGCGTAATTATGCAATTACAATGTCGACGGTGGCCGCCGACAGGAGCCCGATTAATAAGAAAACGAAACCACGGTTCACGGACCTAGCTGCAGCTGTTTTGTCCACGGTTTCGCGCCGCTTAATGAACGGCCCCTGAATACGAGCGAGTTATATCTCAATCATCTTGATGTCGGCTCCATCCTATGTAATCCATCGCATCTCTTCGCGTTTTGGTGATCTTATCTCCACATACACAGTATGTACAAAAAGTTCCAAAACCGATGTAATAAAAAATTGAATACTGTTGATTAACGAATATTTATTATTGCATTTTCTACACACATCCCTCATCTAGCTGTGAAGTAGTCGAATATGAGTCCCATTTCTTTAAGCACACATAATTTATATATGTATATGTATGTATATATGAGAGATCCTATATGCAACTGGGCTCTATTTGTTGCATCCTCTGCATCGGAATGAGAATAGGTCCATCATTTGGGGCCGATTTAGTGATTATAAGGAGCAACGATCGCGATTTCGTATGCTATTGACAGACGACTCGATTCGGATAGTCTCCTAATACTGCAAGGACGGAGACTATAAGGAGGTTCCTTCTTCAGATTCTATAGGATTCGGTAACCTCGAAGTTATCCGGGTCTATTCGGAATCTTTTTCCAGAGAGTGTCATCTCTACGAACTGATCGTGACTACTGTTTCACATTCTTAAGGATCTATTGAATCATTAAAGGTTTAACATACCTTTGAACTGTTAAATAACAGGGAAAATTGAAAATTTTTTTTATGCAAAATTATTATTCAATAACAATTCAACATATACATTTTAACATATATTAATTCTTTAGTAATTTCTGAAAAAATTGAGCTATACATCTAACAACAGAAAAAAATGATTATGACACACATTGATCGATTCTAAAGAGCGACCCCCCTCTCCCCAAGTGTTAGGAATGACACCGTTGCTCGTGTCGCATTCATCGAGGACTCACTGTACGTAATTCACGTTCTTGAATATTTCTGCGGTTTTTCCGAGTTTCCCAAAGTGATCAAGAGGACCGTCGAAAATTTTCCACGGTAAACTCCCCCCAAGAAAAGACAAAGGAGAGTAATGCTGTTCGTGTCGCATTCATCGAGGACTCACTGTACGTAATTCACATTCTTGAATATTTCTGCGGTTTTTCCGAGTTTCCCAAAGTGATCAAGAGGACCGTCGAAAATTTTCCACGGTAAACTACCCCCAAGAAAAGACAAAGGAGAGTAATGCTGTTCGTGTCGCATTCATCGAGGACTCACTGTACGTAATTCACATTCTTGAATATTTCTGCGGTTTTTCCTTCCCCCCCCCCCCCCCCCAAAGTAAAGACAAAGGAGGATAAAATGTCGGGGCACGAGGACGATCGTCCCCATCGATTAAGCAGCCGCCAGTCGTCGTCGCGCTGGACTTTGGCGAGCAAACACTTTCGAATACCGGCAATCAGTGACGTAATCAGATAGCGCGATGAATATTCATGAGGAACTCGGGACCGCGCGCGCGCGCGCATGCGTACTGGGAGCCCGCGAGAGCGCGGTTTCCACTGCTTATTAGCATAACTCGTCTGCTTTGTCCATTAGCCATTGGGCCAGGACTAAGCGAGCGTGCTACTGCGCTCGCTTGGCCGCCCGGTTCACCGCTGCTCTCCAATTAATATAACCGCGGGGGGAATCAGGGTAACAAAGAGAAAGAAAGAAAAAAAAGAAAGAGAAGGGAGAAGGTTGGCTTTAATCGTATTATATAGGACACTTTGGGCAAATTCATTATCTAGATAAAAAGTTTCGAGTAACGAATAAAAGATGAAAAAA
Organism: Dufourea novaeangliae; assembly: GCF_001272555.1. Lineage (NCBI taxonomy): Eukaryota > Metazoa > Arthropoda > Insecta > Hymenoptera > Halictidae > Dufourea > Dufourea novaeangliae. The sequence goes on along the minus strand of NW_015373993.1, from coordinate 109,689 downwards.
ATATTCCGTCATTTTTACTTGATTGAACGTTGTAATTCCAATTTTTATCATAAAATTAAATTTCTTCTAAAATTTTCAGCATGCTCTTCTCAAACCCTTATCAAACGACACACCAGTTTAACACGTATTTACGTGTACAGACTCCTCTCGATTATCGTCCCGAACTCGGTTCCGCGCCAGGACAATAATCTTGTAGGGAGAAATGTTTCAGATCCTCATAAATTCATTTTTTGCCCGAGGCTCGATGCTCGGGAACAAAAACGTAGAAGCAACAAAGTATACGCTCGACAGGTTCCCCCTTCCGCAGTGGTGGGAATAACGCCTGGACAATAATCGTGTAGACCAAGCCAGACAATAATCGAGACTAGTCTGTATATAACCTAAAAATAAACCACCATAACCTTCTCACATTTTTGCATAATTCAAATTATGAATTCACTTTCTTTCTGTAAAAAAAAAAAAAAAAAAACGTAATCCCCTAACTTTCAAATTTCGACTTTTTCCCGTATCTCTCGAGCTTCCGCTCTAAAAACAAACAACCATGACCTTCTCACACTTTTGCATAATTCAAACTATGAATTTACTTTTTGTCCATAAAAAGAACAAAAATAAGCGTAATCCCCTAACTTTCAAATTTTGACTTTTTCCCGTATCTCTCGAGCTTCCGCTCTAAAAACAACCATGACCTTCTCACACTTTTGCATAATTCAAACTATGAATTTACTTTTTGTCCATAAAAAGAACAAAAATAAGCGTAATCCCCTAACTTTCAAATTTCGACTTTTTCCCGTATCTCTTCTGCCCTATTGTGCCGGCGGTTCGCGGCAGGGTGCGAAAATAGAAAATCCGATTGGCCGGCGCGAAAGAGAGCGGAACAAAAGCATCATGCAGAATTCAGTGTCGGCCGCTCCTCTATAATCGGAGCGGAGTATCGATCGGGTTTTACCCACCAGAGATACTTACACCTGCCCGTTGTGCGACGAGGCTTTTCCCCGTTGCTCGTCGTCGTCGCCTCCGCACACTTCTCCTCTCGCTCACTCTCACTTCACTATCTTTCTCTCTCTCTCTCTCTCTCTCTCTCTGTTTCTCTCTGTTTCTCTCTTTCTCTCCCACCTACATCTCTCTGTTCCACGGTTCGCCCCCTCTCTGTCATTCTCGCGCTGGAGCTTCCCCCCCCCCACCCTTTCAGAACGTACACTCTGTCTACCCTACAGGAATTTCGCCCAGGGCTACCTTGTTAATCTCGGCCCCGGCGACGTCGCCATCTTTACGGCGCGGCAGCCGGCCGCAGAGATCGTGGTCGATACTAACGTGAGGTATAGAACCATGATAATACACTGTTATGGAAAAGGACTCGGTTAGAATTGACGGAGGAACCTCGTTAGATGTCCATGAGTGGTTTTTGGTATGGTAGAATTGGTAATTAATGGGAAATTCTAAGGAGATTCGTTGGAGTTCGTTGAGGAGTCGAGATTTGGGCGAGTGGAAGTCGTCGTTTATATGGGATTATTGGAGTATTCTTGATGGGAAATGCATTGTTATGGAGAATGTATGCAGTACAATGAACGGAGGAACTTCGTTACATATTCTTGAATTGTTTGTGATACGGTAGAATTGGTAATTAATGAGAAATTCTAGGTACGTTCGTTGCAGTTCGTCGAGGAGTCGAGATTCGGGTAAGACGAGGTTGTCGTTTAGGATGGGATTATTGGAGTATTCTTGATAAATAATGAATTGTTATGGGGAATATCTGCGTTAGAATCAACGGACGAACTTCATTACATGTTCTTAAATTTTATGTGATATAGTAAAATTGGTAATTAACGAGAAATTCTAGGTTGATACGTTGGAATTCATCGACGAGACGAGGATTTAGCCCAGAAGAAGTCAACGTGTATGACATTCGATTTTTCTCGATGGATAATGCAATGATACGAAAAACCCCTTGATTAGAACCACCGAGGGAACATCGTTACACGTCAATGATTCTTTCATCATACGGTCAAATTAGTAATTAACTAGAAATTCCAGGTAATTTCGTGGGTGTTCATTAATGGCACGGTATTTGGTCGACAGTAAGACGTAATTTCTAGGATTATTTCGATTATTCTTGGAGGGTTGAGAATTATCGACATGAAAGAATTCCGACAGAGGTTAAGAATGTATATTGAATCAAATACTTATTCTTTTGTATTTTAATCTTGACGCATTATATTTTACCGTTACCCAGTCGGAAACAACGACCAGCGATACCGAAATGTCATCGGAATGAAATCATCCTTAAAACCATGCGCATACCGATCACGCATTGTCACGATGATGACAAGAGACGATCACTCGGTGCAGTTCCATGAAAAAACGCGGACACCTGTAATATTTATCGACGATCTCGATCTCAACTTCGCGATATATACCATCGTTCCGAGAAACGGGACAATGGCGACCGTGTCGTGTATAATCCGGGACAAAGGTGTTGTTCGAGCGTCGACTTCTATTAACGGGCGCCAATACTTATGCAAATTCGTACACCGCGACGCTTGGAAGCCGCGATTCGTTCCGCGGTAACGACATATCGTGACCTTAATAAGTAAAACTCGTAACTTCATTTGATGGAAGTTTACAGGAATGCAATCGAAATCTTTTAGAATTAAATGAACTTCTTAAATTACAGAAAATAAGTAGGTTTTATTTCATTTGATGGAAGTTTACGGGAGAGCAAACGAAACCGTTTAGAATTAATTGAACTTCTTAAATTACAGAAAATAAGTAGGTTTTATTTCATTTGATGGAAGTTTACGGGAGAGCAAACGAAACCGTTTAGAATTAATTGAACTTCTTAAATTACAGAAAATAAGTAGGTTTTATTTCATTTGATGGAAGTTTACGGGAGAGCAAACGAAACCGTTTAGAATTAATTGAACTTCTTAAATTACAGAAAATAAGTAGGTTTTATTTCATTTGATGGAAGTTTACAGGAGAGCAAACGAAACCGTTTAGAATTAATTGAACTTCTTAAATTACAGAAAATAAATATGTTTTACGAGCTTTATTTAATTTACAGGAGTCGAGGAATTATTTAGGAAAATGTATTTATTTTGAGAGTGCTTTGAGTGACACTAAAATGTAAAATTAGCCAAAAAGTGGAGCTACGAGATTTACTTATTAAGGCCACGATATCCATTCCGCGTGTCAAGTAATCGTAAACATACCTACGAACACGATGGAAAACGTCGATTATCAAGATCGGTATCGACAGAACAATTCTCCATCGATCGATAAAACTGCAAATCCAGGAAATTCACCAGAAACGCCACGCAAATGAGTTCCCATGCCGTGTGTCAAGGCCTGTTTACACGTTCGAGTAGGTAATTCGCGCGAACTGGCTTGTGCAATATTCACGTTAGCGCGGAAAAACAGAATAATTGGTGTCTTAAATGGAAGTTGATACGTTCAAATGATTTTAGGACCTCGCAGCAAGAGGGGTGCAGCTTCATTTTTGACAGCTTTTTAGTTATGACGTGTAATATTCGTGAAAAAGAAAATCTACATTATTTGGTGCAGGTTTGACGCAAATCTGACGACAATGAGCAATTTATTGCAAATTTGAGATTCACCAAAAATAGAAACAAAAATTTGTCCACCTCAATAACTACGGTTTATTGTGTGAAAATATATATTTCTCAATTAGTGGTCTTTTTTTAAATTCAAGTCAAAGCTACAATTTTATAAACGGTTTTTTCTCATTTACTTGAAGTTGGTAAAAATAGAACTGCATAAACAAATCGGTTGGGTTTAAATTCGTGGCCTTCTTTTCATAGATTTCTTGTTTATTTACAACAACAAAAATACAGCTTACATTTACGCCATTTCTCAGGCAGTTGGCGGTTTCCCTGTCGAAGAAATCCTGACGATTTGAAGTGAATAATTGGTTGCAAAGGCCACGAATTAATTGGTACACCTAATAATTACCATTACTTTTCTTATCGTTTAATCGTAATGAATAATTATAATTATTTATTCTTTATATGTAAGCATATAAAATAACTGCAAGGTAAACCGAACGTGTATTGCATCAATCAGTTCGCGCGAATTACCAATGACTCACGAATATGTTCCAGGAAGCCAATCACATTTATTCGAATAAATAAAATCGCGAATTGTACTTCAAAGTCGGTGAAAAATTGAATAGAATGATGGAACTAAAAAAAATGAGGGAAAATAAATAGGAACTGCATAAAAATTCATTGTTATTTCGATACGTATGCGAACGAATCTGTGAGTCGCTATATTCGAACGTATAAACGGTCCTCGAATAGAATACAACGACTCGGTTCATTTGCGCAAATGCACGTATCAGTTCGCGCAAAATTACTTGCACGTGGTAAACGGACCTTCACGCAAATTTCTAATTTATTCCATGAAATTAATTAGAATATCATGAATGCTTGATGACAAAATTTCCAGAAATAAAGCTCGATTTAGAATGAATTTCAGCTTCTGCATATCAAAAGCTACAATTCACGCAGAACCCAATTGGTAGGGGAGAATGAGTCAGTTTTAAGTCAGTTAGTATATTTCCATACATTAAACTTTTCAATTTACAACTTTCTTTTTCAACTTAAAATTTTCAACTTTACAAAACTGCCCCCATAAGGTAGGTGTGGACCAAATCACTAGCTTCAAAACTATCATATTTTTAAAGATTCCTTGGGAATAACAAAATGTAATCAAGATGGAACATCGATGGTAAGACGTTACTGATTATAATTCTTCATATTTAAAGGGTGTTTCCCTTTGATTTTAACCCTAATCCGTCCCTTGTGTCAATTTGCCACAGTTTTCTCCTAAGAAATGACGTTATTCTATCCTGTGTTGTTAAATTTAGCTAAGGCTTCGTGATTTTTACTTTAAAGAATTTTTAAATTTAACTATACATCACTTCATTGTATTAATTTTTACCATTAGGACAATTAAACACCGAGGGACAAATTCAGTAGGGAAAATGAGGGACGGATGAGGATTAATCACTGCAACAAACTAATTGAAAACTGACTCAAACTTACCCACTCTCTCCTATCGATAACTTCGATCCATGAGTGAAGAGGTCCCAGTTCAATTCGATCCACATCGATCGATCGATCACGAGCAAAGCAACCTGCTCGCTGGAAACGAACCACGGTGAACGAGATCCTCGAAATTCCTGGCGGGCAGTCGCGGTTCCGAACACGTTCCGGGCGTTCGTTAGCAGCGACGAGCCTTCACGGCAAATAAAAGGCGTCGGTTTCGGTTCAAGCTGTTCGCGCGATTTTTTTTTTTTTTTGTAAATTTCTTTTTTTACGTTCTGTCTCGCTTCACCTTGAGAGGGTGACAGCGTCAGGCGATTTTGGGCGCGGAAACGAATGTCTTTTGGAACGTCTCCAGGTGAAGGGGGGAGGCGACAACGGGTTAGTTCGCGCGTCGAGTCAGCCCGACAACGGATAAAAAAGCGGACTCTAATTCGGGAACGGTCTGCGTTACTACCGTACGCACCGCCTCCGAGAATAATAAAGCATTCTCGTGGGCGAGAATGGTGTGTCGATCGACGATTCATTTGCCTTTGTGCGAAGCTGTGCTTGGTGGTACGGTAAAACCTCGATGAGTGTTCGAAGGTTTTTCGGCATTGATAAAGAGAGGTTCCCAAGTGTAACGCTGGGTTTTTAATGGGGTTTAGCAGAGTGGTAGAGCTTAAATATTTTCTATATTAAAATAATATAGGTATATATGGTTATATATTTAAATAAATATATAAAGTACAGTATTGTGTTTTATTTTCTCTCGGGGTATAAACAACTTTTGTGTTGGGTATCGAGGTTAGGGAAATATAATTCGATACAAGTAGGTATCGATAATTTTGTTTCGATACCGAGTAAGTATCGATACCTTCATACGGACAGATTTTGGAAAATCGTCGAGGATGAAGAGACTAACCACTATTGTTTCGATCGATTTCAGAACGAATAAGAGAACGGACACGAATCAGAAGGAAACAACAATGAACGACAGGCAAGCGTTTCTGAGTTACGAGGTTGGAACGAAAGCGCGCCTCATTGCCCATTGCACGGGGAGGGGGGTCACGTGATCGTCGGGTCGCTTATGTAACTCTCGTTCTCTTCCGTGCACGCTTTGTCGGCCGAACGGTTTTTGCAGAAAACTGGCTTAAAACCTAAGAAGAGCTAACCTTGAATAGTTACGTACAAATGAAGGGGTGAGCAGAACCAACGCAGAGATGGGCAAATTCATTATCTGGATAAAAAGTGTCGAATAACGAATAAAAGATGAACAAAATATTTCGTCATTTTTCATTGATTGGCCGTGGCAATTGCAATTTTTATAATGAAATAATATTACTTCTTGAACGAGTAGACACTTGGTAAATAATTATTTAATCTCATGAAAAATAGGTCTGTTTAATATCGATGTTTTTGACGTCGAAATAATAAAATACAACATATATACATGTATCGATCTTATAATTTTTAAATGACGATTTAAGGGTCTGGGCGTTGAGGGGTTAAACGAAAATGAATGAAATTTCCAACAGACCTAGTATTACCGTGTTGCAGACGATACATCGGTCGCTTTCTTCCCTGTTAGTTTCTTTTCGCATGAGAGACGAGTGAAAGTACCTATCTACTTGCCGAACGACGACAGACAGCCAAGAATGTACGACGACTTTAATTATCGTTCAGTGTTCTTCGCGTTTCTACTGATTCAGGAAAGCCTCGCCAGTAAAAACTGTACACATTTTGTTAATTTTCTATCGTCATTCTAAATATTTTTGATCAGACCCATCGGTGGGTCTGGGTTAGGTTTTGGGGCAAACAAACGAACTAACACTAAAACTACCAAACCAGTCAAAATGACTGGTCAATACACTCTTACAAAGACGATTAAAATGTTATGACAATACATTTTCTCAGATCTTTTGCACCTTTTATTACGATACGAGAGTGAAGAAATTAGTCAATTTCTAAATTTTCAAAAGTTTCCCACGTTTATCCAGCGATCGAAGCAAATACGCGTTTAAGCATTTCTCCCTAGAAGATTATTGTCCCGCCGCGGACCCAAGTTCGGGACAATAATCGAGAGCAATCAATACATTACATTTTTCTTAACTAAAATAAATAGCGTGATCATATTACGAACACTGACAGTAATTGGGACATTTACCCTAATACACGAGTCTGACTCGTCAAATATATCCAAAGGGTACGACTTTACGACGGTGTCCCAAAGGGGATCGGTGTCTCTCTCGGCCGGTACCAAAAGTGTCACAAGAGAGCCCCCCAGTGTCCATTTAATGGAATGATGAGACAGACGGCGGCGGTCCCGTCTGCGGTTTACAGCGACAACAGACAGACAGACAGACGCTTTGGCCTCGCGGTCACAGTCCGAATGACTTGGCTCGGCTTGAGTCGCGTACCAGGGGTGGGGGACCACCGGAAGTGGCCCATCACCGCCCCACATTCTCCACTTCCGCTTCTCTCGTCTGCCACCGCCTCGATGGGCCCTGTTCGCGTTCTCGCTGGATTCCACCCGTTTTTCAAGCCACCCCAACACTCCCGAAAAAAAAAAAAAAATGTGGGCCTGATGGTGACACGAGAAACAGGGAAATTACACACGGTCATCCGGTCCACCGTTCCGCGAACAATAAGCCCAATTCGACTGTTCGTTTCCGTGGTCGCGCGTATAGGTAGCAGAGGCTCGCGAAATATGGAATTATACCCGGTTTCAGCGGCGATCGTGCGGTGCCTTTCTGTCGGGTGGATGGTCTTTTGTGTTCCGATGACGGAGGACACGGCTCGTGGGCCCGTTTTATTGGCAACCGGTCGCATGTCGCACGAACGTGCCGAATGAGAACGGGGGCCAAACACTGGGGACCGTTGTCGGGCCTTACCAGACATTGCGTTATTTCTGTGGAATGTAAATATAATCGAAAATCGCCTGAAATGCGATACGTACGTCGTGATAGGCGTATAGAATTATAATCTAATTAGTATGAGAAAAAAAAGGGATGATACGATCGTTTAAGTGGGATGGGAAAAGAGACAGTTTGTTGACTGAATTCTTAATTGTTCTAACTCCATTTTTTTTAAGGAAAATTCAGTTAGTCGACCTACGTCTCATTGGTCATCGAATACAAATTCACCGTGATATAAAGAAAATTATTTTTTTTTCCACGTATCTAGAACATAAACAATTGAGACGTAAATATAAGTCATAACTTAGGACTATCTAAGTTCGTAGATGTTTTGTTTTATTATTAATGTTGAAATTAAAGGTGTTCTAATTACGAATTTATAATACATAATTAACTTTCTAAATTTTAACTATTATTTTTTTACCATCAAACAGAAAACGATTCGCCTCGGTCTACCCTATTTAGTTACCCTTGTTGCTGCGTTTTGCTAACAATGGCGGATGAAATCGAAATCAGGAGATATTTAACGCTGAATATCCTAACTATCGAGGGTCCAAACATTAGCAACAGGCGATTTCTGTCCTCAAGAATAAAATTTTTAACTGATACATGGCAAAACGCTCCGAAGTTCACGCTGCATACCACAGATATTTGGTAATTTGGTTCTGGATTCGGTTTAGAACGTTGCAGACAGATGCACACAAAGAAACTTTATCTTTGGTCGTTAGTTTGCGGACCCAAATGAGCCATACGTGATCAGAATATATGCCACGGTAGATTTCGTAATCGTCCAGTCTGTTGGACAACTGGAATAGAATGACGATACGTGGTTCGTTCTTTATCGTAGCGTAAACTTCAAGCTCTGCCTTATCCGCGGCTTCCAGAACTTATCTTTACGAGTCGCTCGGTTATTCGACATTCTTTCACGTTTGTTCGCAGCCCCGAGTTGAACTGTTTCAGATTTCTCGGTATGAAATTCGAGTCGGTGGTGAGCCAACACCTCGATATAGTTCTTCTTCTATACTTCACATAAACGATCGGTAACTATGAGTCACTAGGTTCTATTAGAATGCTAGTAATTACTTATAACATTCGACAATAATAGGTCCACTACGCTCTTCACGGTTTCGACTCCAAAATACCACAATTCTACTTGAACAGTAATCGACGTTTCCCTATCTAGAGCATCTACCAAGAGTTCTCAAACTAACGTAAAATTTCCCCTAGCAGAACAAAGAAAGAGCCACCCATTAGATCGCTATCGAATCCATTCAGCTCGTGCCATTTGACCGAATCAAGGTAAAATCGTTCACAAAGATCTTAACATCAAAAAGAAACATCGAACCATCGCCAGAATGATTCGCAGAATTAAGAACAGCAAAAAGAAAACAAAATTCGAAAGGCCAGACTGAGGAGAAAAGGAATCTATTTAAAATCCGTAGAGAATCGACACAGAACCGAAAGAAAAAGCAACGGGAAAAACAAACGAACAAGGGGATGGAGCAGAGGCGACGAAACAGAGGCGTAAAGTTTGTTAACCATAAAACGTGGAGGCTTCTGTCGACGGTCTAAAGAGAAAGGAAGACGAAAAAACAACGAAATCAATCGGAGGAAGAGAAGGAGAAAGAAGACACGATCGAGGAGAGGCGAAAGAGAGAAACGGTCTCTCGACAGCAAACACGGAAGAGTAATTATAATCGTTTCTCCCTCTTTCCTTCCTCTTCCCGTCCTATCCTCTCTTCCTCGTTCCGCGAAAGTCGTCTGTCCTTGTCGAGCACGCAGCCGGTCGATGAGGGCGCCACGGGCGGAAGCGGGAGAGTGAGAGGGACAGCGAGTGCCACTCATAGGAGCGTAACAATGGCTTTCCATGCCGGCTCAACCAACCAGACGACCGAACTGACGATCATGACGAATCGTTCCCCATGGGATTAACGGGCCCCCGACGGGGGTTGATCTTGATTCTCCACGAAACCCTTTACACTTCGATTGTCGCGACTCTTGGAAGCTCCAGACTCGCGTATTATTTATTTATTTACTTATATATTTATATATTTATTTATGGGATAAATACCCTTTAGTATCCTCGCGCGTAAAGTCCGCTTCCGCTAGGGGAAACATGGCGTAGAAGAAAAATCTCCTACCGCTTAGAAAATATATTTCAAGTACTGATTTCCTTTACGACTTCACTCTCAACAATTACTTTTTCGTTAATATTTTCCCGGACACAAAAGGAATTCTATTCTTATGGCAAGTTATTTGAAACCTCAAATTTTAATACCAGCGGAACAGTATTTCGCGTTGGCTCAAAGAAAACGAATAATATACCGTTTACGAAATTCAATTTAGAATCATTATCACGTATCTCACTCGGTGTTGTAAAGCAAGGGGTTAATTTGGCATAAGTTTCCGTAACTCCTAAAACTAAATTGTAGGAGGCCCTTCGCCTACCTCACTTTTTCTCCTAACGGAAGCCGAGTTTGCTCGTTGGTGTACAAAGTTATGATAACAAGGGCAGGACGTACATAAAAATGAAAATAAACCATAAGTAATATTAATTATTGCGATTAATTTTAATACTATTAACAATCTACCGAATAAATTCTAAATTATGCTTGTTTGGCATCTTTCCCCGTTTGGCATCTTCTCCGGAATTATCTTCTTATACCGACCACAGATCGAATACGTTCGAACACGTGGAATTTATCGAAAACAAAGGTAAAACAACACCTACCATTAGATCGTAATGCAAAAATATTACTGGATATTGTATACACCTTCTTCTACGATCCATATGCCTTTTTATAATAATATAACGAATTGATTATTACAGAAAAAAGCTCAGACAGAAAATCGCTATCAAAGCACTACCCCGAAGTCTTATTGTTTTCTACGTCTAAATCGAATCGTAGCGACTTTAGGGGACACGTATTTCACAAAAAACGATACAAAAAACCGGATTCTTCTTACAAAGTGCTGAAAATATACGGAATCTTCAGAAAAGTCCATAGACGACAACGGGAACGGAAATAAGGGAGGAAGAATACCTGGACGATGCCCTGGACGTTTTCTATTTTTAACGTTATTATCAGAAAAAGAGGAAAGAAAAATCATTCTCCGACGCTCGGGTCGTTCCGTACTTAACGGTCGAAAATTTTCCAGGAGAAAAGAAACAGCAAAAAATGGCTGTCTGTTCCGGATCAGTCGGCGATTCGTCGATTCTCGGGAATATTCTCGACGGAAACACGCGTTTCCCTCTCACCGTTTCATCGTCGTCTCGTATCCTTTCTGCGTTTACTTTTTCCCCTTTTTTTTTTTCGTTCGATCGAGGAATCCCGGTTTATCGAAGCTTTCCCGTTTTTTTTTTTTCACGGGTCGACGTTTCCATCGCGGCCCGTTCGATGCATATTTAAAGGAATTAAAGATAAGGAACGGTGAGCAACACGGAGGAATGTATCAACGAGAGGAATCGCTTTACATCTAATGCATCTTAACACGTTCGCCGGGTTCGGAGTTTTTGGTTGCCCGGAAAACCTTGGAGCGTGGATATTTGAAACCTTTGGACAGGGATGAACTAACATGCGACACCTATGTTCGTTGTTGTTTTCACGTGTCACCGCAATCTCGATGAAGATTTCGGTAAGGGGGACCTGGGTTAAAGTTCCATTAAAAGGCTAATTAACACCGTTTAACAGCCAGTGTTGCACCGATGCAACATTCATTTTAAAAGTGCGTCAAATTCAAGTATTCCGTGAAAAAATAAAGAAAGTGAAAAAATGAAAAAATAGGTCTGTTAAATAATGACGCTATCTACTTAAAAATAAGAGGCTACAATCTATAGATCAGTCCCTTAACTTTGAAATAACGATTCAAGGGTCTGGGCCTTAAAGGGTCAGTTACGTTAGCTCTAAGGTTGTTAATGATTTATCGCCGTAAGTGCAAATTTAAAAAAATGTTATAATAATTTCTACCAAAATTAGCAGTCGTATATATGAAAATAAATTTTTTAAATTGGATTTCCATTTTGGTCCAGTTCGATAGAATATAGAAATGAAGCTGCTGAATGAATAGAGCGCGAGGCGTTATACAGCAAATTCTCAATGAGTGTCCGAAGTCTGAACATTAAATATTTCATAAACTAATGGTCGTACGCGGCTAAAACAAATATTATTGGCTTTAGAATTCCACTGTGCTAAGCCTCATTAAAAAGTCAGCGTTACACCTGGGAACCTCTCCTTATCAGTGCCGAGAAGCCTTCGAACACTTATCGATTTACTGTAAGATGTGAATACCTTGAAATAATCTGTAAATTACTTATTGATGGATACGTCTAATAAGCATCATTCTACAATCATAGGCAATGCTTTTAAGTGTTCCTATACAGTGTACTGATAGCTTCCGAAGCAAAAAATCATTCCTACATTAGTTTATTAGGACTTTTTTCCATCATTTAGTTCTATCTATTCTAGACGTTATGAACCCTTTTTTTCTATCGCCCTGTATACACATAACATATGCACTGCGTTGAATCTCGAGTTTTCCTAGTGTCCCAAATGGGATCCCCTCGGCAGCCTAAAATTTAATCACCCCCTCCCCTCTTTCTCACGTCAGCCGATTCCACCACGGGCCCAAAAGATGGTATCCCGTGAATCCGACCTGTTGGTCGCGCGGCCCGCCAGAAAGAGACGTGCGTGTGCAATAGCGCCGGTGGTACACGTCCTCCGAGTATTTATACATGTACACGTCTCGCCGCTGTAGGTAGATCCCGCTAAAACAGAACGGTCCTGCTCATCGGCGCGCTCGGTGAAAGCGAGCGAGACGGCGAGCATGTAGACAGACGAGGACAGAAGCAACGGTTCTTGATCGCCGCTGGTCTGGCCGCCAGACAAGGACGCGCCTACGCTACGCGCCACGGTACAAAGAGAGAAAGGGATACACCCCACGCTACGCGCCACGGTGCAGAGAGAGAAGGCCGTACTTACGGTACGCGTCACGGTGCAGATAGAGAGGGACACACTTACGGTACGCGCCACGGTACAGAGAGAGAAGGACGACTTACGGTACGCGCCACGGTGCGGATAGAGAGAGGGACACGCATATGGTACGCGCCACGGTGCAGATAGAGAGAAGGAGACAGTTACGATACGGCACGGTGCAGATAGAGAAGGACACATATACGGTGCGCGCCTCGTTACAGATAGAGGGGGACGCACTTACGGTGCGTGCCACGGTAGAGATAGAGAAAGGGAGACGAGAGACGCCTGGCGAACGAAAAAGGAGAGAGGGAGACACTAGAGAGGAGCGAACCGAAGAAATCGTGGCACCGCTCTCGACGTGCAGAGAGGGGGGAGAGAGACAGATGTGGAAGAGAAAGGGAGACGGCGAGTGAACGCAACGCGAAAAAGAGAGGTGGGGGGCTGGTAAAAGAACCCCGAAGGTCTCTCTCGCGGTCTCTCCTCGTAGTACACAGATAATACGGTCGGGCGCGCGCGCGCACACCAACAGCGCGAACCGGTAGCGTGACGCGCGGCGGCAGCCGAGGCGACGTGTCCGCGGCTTCTCGCGAGCTGTTGTATCGTACAGCGGCGAGGAGAGACTATCGGGGTACCCTGGCTTTTTGCGAAGCCCCCGGAGGCCAGATGCCGCGGTGAGACGTGTACTTGTTTCCGAAACTTTCTAGCCAGTCGCGACCGCGGTACGGCACGATATCTGTACGACTGGGTGAACCAGACGATCCCCCCACTCCCCATCCCGGTTCACCGCGAGGACTTGAGCGAAACGCTTCGGGATCGAGAGATTTCTATATGCATCGTGAGGATTGGGTTCTGGGACATTTGTATGGATGATTAACGATGTCTGAATGGTAACTGCGGTCGTAGGGTTTAGTTATTGAGTTCTTTACTTATTAGATTTTGCGATTCTTGACGTATTGGGTCCTTTAGTTATTGGACCCTCCACCCATTGAGTTCTTCGTCTATTTGTTCCTTCACTTATTGAGTCCTCCACCTATTGGGTTCTTCATCTATTGGACCCTCTACCTATGGGATCCCCAACCTCTTGGATCCTCCACCAATTAAGCCTTCTACTTAGGTTCTTCATCTATTTGGTCCCCTACATATTGAGTCCTTCTTCTATTGGGTCAGCCAATTATTAGGTTCACCACCATTGGATCCTCCACCTATTGGGTCCTCTATATATTGGATATTCCACCAATTGGGTTTTCCATCTACTGGGTCCTCCACATATTGAGTCCTCAACCTATTTGGGTTCTTGATCTATTTGGTCCTCCACATATTGGGTCCTTCACCTATTTGAGCCCTTACCGAATTGTTCATTCAGTACATCCTCGAGCCTAACATACAAATCTCTCGCCTGAAGAAACGTAATCAGTTTCCCAAAAGTTCAGAAAAAGCTGGAACACCCTGCAAGAATCCCAAAATCGCTACATTCTCGAGTCTAATAAGACCCGCCAACAGGCGACAGACTCTCATAAAAATGCAAACACAAGGCCGATTCTAATGCCGATCAATCAACGACTTGTGGTGCACCGGTAAACTCGTCGTTGCGCCGTGTATACGAAACCACCTCCACACAACACCACACCAGGAGCAAACGAGGAACGACGACCCTGACTGTGCTAGAATCCCGCTGCTCGCGGGGTAAAGATAGAAAGAGGAGAGAGCGGAAAGAGAGTAATCAGAAGGGAGCGCACCAGCCGGCCCGATCCAACGAGTAGTAGAAGAAGGACCGAGATGGGCAGTTGGGGAAGGGGGTTAGATTTCGTTACGCGTCGTTCTCCTATTCCAATGGGGAATAAACCGCTACGAATGCAAAACTGTAAAAGTCTCCTTTTTGGATTGTGCACCTGACACGATAAACAGTTTCCTTCTACAGCACGTCAATGTAACACGTTTCCCCATTTAACCCTTCTATGAACAACCAAAATGTTCACAGTTACTGAGCAATCGTAGTACCCCAACTATTCAGATAAATCAGATAAACACAAATAATCTTACTTTCATACATTTACCAAAACCCTCAAGTTTCCCTTCCTATAACACCAAGTGCTGTTTTAAGGAAGAAAACAAACAATTCTGATAGGAAATATAAAAACGAGTACTCAGGGTACCCACACAAGCGTTAACCCCCGACCGTCCGATGGCCAGAAATTCCTCAAGGTCGTCCGCCGTACGAAGCGACCACCCTATCGACCTCGCTCAAGGGAAGGATTAAAGGGCGAGGAGGGAGGACCTACGCACGTCCCGCCGATTAGTCGAGAAAGAGAAAGAACAGCTCTAAAAATACCAACGGGGTTCGATTGAACGAAAAGTTCTCTGCTTCGTTCCGAGGGGCTTCTTGGTGGTCCCTGGTCGTGTCGCGCGAATATCGAGACAGCCCGAGTGGAACGAAAATCCCCCGGAGATCCAATAACGCTGCGATTCTCGATAGCGAAACACTGAACCGGAGGGGGTAGTAGTAGTGGTTCAGGGAGAGCCGAGGGGGTTGAAGGTTCGTGACAGAGAAGGGGATCACGGAGTGGAGAGAACGATCAAATATCGAAGAGAGAGAGAGAGAGAGAGAGAGTCGACACGATCCTGTTGTCAGTAACACTCTTCCCGTGGAATACGTAGGACCTCGAACTCTACGACGGAAGAGGGGAGAGGGGTAGCCGTTGGTGTTTGTAGGGTGCGGGGGTGGCTTGGCACAGGGACGCCTCGGGGGTGTTTCCATGACGACGGGAATTATCGTCCGGGGTGGGTGTACGATCTCTGTCTCCGTTCCTCCACCTTTCACCAAGGTTCGTTTTCTCTCCCCCCCTCCCTTTTTCCCCTGCCCCTCTTTCTATCGGCGTCTACTCTCCGCGGTGAGCTCTGCCGCCGATTTTTGTAACGTCCTGGAAGGGTTGCGTTTTCCTTCGAACATCGAGGTGAACACCGCGACGAGGTGATTCTGGAGAACGGGGAAACCACTTCCTAGGACAGTTATGGCTAACCTTTTAAGCTCGCTGGGTCAAAATTGGATAAAGATTTGTATTTAACCCTCAGCCATCTCTGATTTTCACTACTTAATTTGTTAATCGGTATCGAATCGACCCAGTGGTAAGAATTAACACAATCAAGTGAGAAATCGTCAAATTTGTTAAATTTACCTACACGTGACAGAATAACGTTATTCCTTAGGAGAAAACTGTGTCAAATTGACACAAGTGACGGATCGGGGTTAAACAGGGTATCGTGTCAGATATTGAAATGTCCCTAATTGTTGTAATATTTTCAGACCCACTAAAGAAGACTTAGATTTTTAATGTAAAAATGCAAGAACCATGAAACCACCGATGAGTTTCACTAAAAGTGTCTTGGCGTGTCATAGGTTCGCCATCACTGTTCTAGGGAGTAGATCAGGGATCGGCGAACTTTCCCTGTAAACCGTCAAATAGCAAATATTTTAGCCACTAAAAGTTTATAGCTAAGCACCCGATATACCGTGCACTTTGGTATTTTTTAAATTTGAATTTGTAAAATCTATTCTTAACTCGCGGGCCGTAGTTTGCCGATCTCTGGAGTGGATTCTTCGTAAGGGATGAAGGGACACAGGCGGACAAGGGGGTCGAAGAACACGAAAGGGACATGAACCGGAATCGGTAGCTGTCGGAGGGATTTTTCTGGAATCGGGCATCGTCGATTCCTGCGTTTGGTAGCGGTAACGCGGCCACGAAACAGGTTCCTCCTTGTACCGGGGGTAAAACAAGAAAAAAAAAAAAGAAAAGAACACGATGGAGAATCATCGGCGGGGTCTCGTAAACGCATCCGCGAAAGCGGAAGAAAGAGAGAAGCGAAGAACGGGGTAGAAGGCTGCGATGCGTCGCGTTCGTGAAACGTCTCGTTGATTTTATGGGGGATATCTTGCAACCGATCGTCGAAGACCTGTCGAAAGACAGAGCAAGGATGTTCAACGATCGGACAGGGAACGAAACCGTCGAGTTTTTCCCTTATTCGGATGGACCTTAGGATCGAAACGTGGATATAGACAATTTTTCGGAAGAAATAATCGACCATTTTTCCTTCTCGAATAACGTAGAGCCATTTTCAATTATATTACCCATGTACAGCTCGTTAGGCCCAATGACGCCTTGAAGACGGCTTAAAAACCCCTTAGGCCTAATATAGCCGTAAAATAGGCGTCTTTAAGGCGTCATGTGTTATGTAGGTTAGGGGATTGATACTCGCCACCGAGAAATAATAATGATCGTAATATTCGAAGCAGTTTCGTGTGCGTTTAGATCGATGGAAACAGACCGGATCGGTTTTTAGAGTTTTCCAGGAAAAATCGAACGATGAAATTCGGCCGGATCGTTTGACGCGAATCGATCCCGAACCGGATGATCTCACCTCGAGATATCGATACTAATACCGTCGAGGTCGTCGGGTCTCGTGTTATGGAAAGTTCCACTGGGCTCGAGAGAGGCAGGCAAGCTGCGCAGACGCGGTACGGAATTTCGTTCGTTTCCGCGCAGACGAAAAGCTGCACTTTTGTATCTCCGGTTCCCGACCCGATATCACGATAATTCTTTCGCCGTTCGTTTCCACGGAATTTCGCCGTCTTATCTTTTCAGTTTCGTCGCGATCGGTCCCGAAACATCGGAGTTATCGCGATTTTCTGGGAAGCCGTTCGACGAGCCATATTCCCGCGAGATATCGACTTTTCGTAACAAGTATCGTTTGTTTTCGCGAAAACACGGCTTATCGGTGAACAATAATGGGACAGGAACGGAAATATCTGCGAATACGAGGTTATAACTAGACCGCGGATTTTTATGCAAAATTACATTTTCGAAAGTAATTCATAAAAGGTAGAAAGTAAGCGTAGAAATTTCTCACTGCTCTTAAACATGTTATTAGGCTCTAAATCTGATTGGAATATTGTCTTTTCCTTTATTTCACAGGGTCCTATTGTCGGTAAATACATCAAATCTGTAGTCTAGTTGTAACGAAGGCGAACGGATCAAGGTAAACCATCGATATAATGTCGACGCCGGCTATAAATCAAGGGTTCGGTTCACTCGATCGATACGGAAATCTTGGAGGCTTTAACGATCGAAGATCGAACGATTAATCGCGATTAAATATGCAGGGAAGAGGGGGTTATTTTGTATTTAAAGGAGGATGTAAATCAAAGCGCGATTTCCGACCGCGAACAAAAGGAGGGTGTGGCGGATTTATGCAGGGTTTACGGCTCGAAATCGAAAATAGAACGGCCCGTAATGACACCCGCCATGGTCGCACGGCCACTAGGATACGTGAATTTTCACGTGTAGAAAGTCCACGGTGTTTATCAATCCGCGAACAGCCAGGAGAACGATCGACAATCGACTCCCGGTTCGACCACCTTCGTTCGCGTAACGAAATTAGTCGTTTGCCGAAGAAATTACAGACTCCCCTTGATTATTGTCCCGAACTCGGGACAATAATCGTATAGGGAGAAATGCTTCAGAACCTCGTAAATTTATTTTTTGCCTCGGAAACAAAAACGTAGAGGCAACAAAGTGGGGATAACGCTTGGACAATAATCGTGTAGAACGAGTTGGACGATAATCGATGCCCAGGTGTTATCTCCGCCACTGGGGGGAGGGAGAAAACTTGGAGAACGAAAAAAATTTGCTTCGGGCAAAAAACGACTTTACACAGAAGGTAATAAACGTGTGAAATTTCGGGGTACCTTATGAACCTGACGAACACAACGGAATTGTATAAAACGATCCGTAATCTATTCCCAAAGATGAATGAATTCAGCGGAGCCTCTGCAAAGGAAACATGAAAGATCATACGAAATTTCGATCCTTTCGGATGGATTCGAGGCGAACGGAACTCGGTGGAAAAGATCGACCGGATAAAAAAGAACAGCTTCGAAGAAGAAATGGGGGTGGAGAATATAGGCCCTCGAAGCGACAGAAAATATCGCCGCAGCGTGAAGCCGGTCTGCCGTATTCGTGCCGGGACATGGTCCGAGGGAAGGCCCCAGAACCTGCCAGCTAACAAAATGGTAGGACCCACCGGACCGGGCTGGAAAACGAGCAACAAGTCGGCCAGGCCGCCTCTGGGCTCCTACAGGGTGTACCTGAAACAAACCGAGTCGGGTTCACGATTTCCAGGAAGCGGAATCAGGAAAACCAACCACCTAGTGTTTCGCGGCGTCCGAGCATACCCATAATTTACGAACGTTTCCGTTTCCCGACAGACGTTTTACATAACCGACACCGTAATCGGCGAACAGGATTATTAATTCATCCGGGTCACGATCCGATAATCGCCGAATATCGAATCTTTCCGCCCTGGAACAACGTAAGATGGTAATACCCGAATTTCTTGTAAAATAAACCCAAAAAAGCCGTATTAATATATTTCTATTTTGTATTTCGAAAAAAAGAAAATTAACGTGAGTTGCGACCCTCTGGGAGGTTGCAAGAATACGTAGCTGCGAGGGGTCGCGACAGCTTTCGTAAAATAAACAAAAAAAGCTATACTAACATACTTCTGCCTTTTTCGAAAAAAAGAAAATTAACGTAAGTTGCGACCCTCTGGGAGGTCGTGAGTAAAAGTCTCGTCCAAAAGGGGGTCGCTTATGTTAATTCTTTATTTTACCCAAAAACTTTTGGTACCACCATAGCCTATACAGGGGAACAAATTTCCGCCTAATTCTCGATTTTATAAATCAGCGTTCGCGATCCAGCCAACACGTGTATACCTGACGCAATCTACTAATTACCAACATCATCATCCGTCGACCGTACGTGGCGTGGAAATTAATCACCGGTTCGAACGGGAAACACGCAGGACCGGATCAGAATCGGCTTGGAGTCCCACATCAATCGGTCGGATCGGGCTCGTCCCCGCGAATTACGCGAACATCTATTTCGTAACGGATTAATAACGGATCTCGCTAATTAGAGGAACGTGGGGAACGCATGCATTGGACCAACGTACGTCATACACCATCTTTTGAAATCCGTTGCGATATAATCACTTTTCCACTGGTATATCGTCGTTCTAGTTCTGAATTGTTCTATCTGCATCTCCGTTAGTTTCGAAACTGAGAAAACTGAGTTGAACGTTCACGAAGTTTAATATTATTGAAGCAGAAATACCGAATTTATTAAAATATTTAACAAAACTTTAGATCATTGTCAACAGAAATGTTTCATTTTTGTTAGCATTCGGAGATGCAACCATTAAGAAGAAGAAAGTTTCGAAGTTTTGAGGTTAGGACTTAAAAGGATATTTGTTGTTTCGAAATCCCTTGCGACATAATCACTTTTCCATTGGTATATCATTGTAATAGTTCTGAATTGTTTAAAATTAATATTATAGAAGCAAAAAAAAAACGGAAACTAAGAATCGAAATAATGAAACACACTATAATACAGACACCTCTCGATTATTGTCCCGAACTCGGGCCCGCGTCGGGACAATAATCATATAGGAAGAAATGCTACAGAACCTCGTGAATTCGTTTTTTGCCCGAATTCCTCTCGAGTATCTTATTGGATCCAGACTAAAATAGAAAATTCATTAGATCCGACAAAAGTTTTGTCTTTTATTGTATTTCACAAATGTTATGACAATACATTTTCTCAGATCTTTTGCACCTTTTATTACGATACGAAAGTGAAGAAATTGGTCCATTACTAAATTTTCAAAAGGTTTTCACGTTTATTCACCGATCGAAGCAAATATGCGTTTATCGTCGGTAGTTCTAGTATTGAAGAAATGGGTCTTATATTCGGCTACTTTACACGCACGCGACCATTCTTCGCGTTGCAAGAAAGAAGAAACGTTCTCCGGTTGCTTCCCACGCATCGCGTCGTCGCTGTGCACGCGCGGGGCTGGCTGCCAGCCGTCTTCGACGTTCGTAAATTTTCGGTGTCGTCCGAGATCCGTCGAGCGGACACCTACAGGAGTGTAATACTCGCTCGCTGAACCGGATGTGTCGTTATTGTCGAGACAATCGGATGCCGTTGGGAGAGAGCCGTGGCGATATTTATCGAAGCAACGTGAGATCGAAAGACGCGGTTTATTTGGATTTAAATGTAGATTAACAGTTTGCACGATTAGATAAGGATCCGATGAAATTATTATTATTTATTAACCCTCAGCCGTCCCTCATTTTCCGAACTTAATTTGTCCCTCGGTATCAAATTGACCCAGTGGTAAAAATTAACACAATGCAATGATAAATAGTTAAATTTACAAATTCTTTACAATAAAAATACACGTAACAGAATGACGTCATTACTTAGGAGAAAACTGTGTCAAATTGACAGAAGGGACGGAAGAGGGTTAAATAACATTTATAAATTATACAATAACCCGTTCACTGCATCCTTTTTTGGTGTCTTGTAAACAAAATTTGTCTTTCATAAAATCAAGAACCAATAGTTATTTTAAGATTGTATAAACATTTTAAAAAAAATTGTATTCTTTTTTTTTATAATCAGTGTGTTTACCGACGATAAATAATGGCACTAGTAGTCACAGTGACAACGCTTTTCTAACGTTTGGATGCCATTTAAAATCGAATTATTGGGGAGCAAAATTCGACGCATAAATTTAATGGTTTTCGTGCGAACAGAAAGGGATTGGTCTATTATTTTTTTTTCTGAACATTATCGTCATTATTATTAGAGTTCAACGAACAGTTTGTTTTGTTTTTTTTTTTGTCAGATACGACGGAGTGTTTTAACTGTACATAACTGGAACACATTATACCGTGTGTGAGTATTTTCGCGATAAGACGATGAATTATGGCACTTATCGCGATAAATCGTCTGCATCTAATTGCCTGCGGCCGTTCAAAACGTTCCAGTGTATCGTATATTCAAAAATCTATAAAAAAAAAAAACACTGAACACATTCGAACCTTAACCCTGCGTCGATACACCTTGAAATTTTAACATTGCTAGTGTTAAAGTGAATAATATTCGGAGAAGTTTTTGAGATTGTCAGTCAATGTTTTATAGGAACAATCGATTGAAAATGCAAAAACGCCCCAAATAACTGAAAAAAATAACGGCCTCGGTAATGTTCGAAAGTTGTGCATTTTATTTCTTAAATATTCCCTGTTGTTTCTGATGACTGCAGTGAGCACTGATTCGTAGTAATTGCCAAATTAATTACAGTGATTCCTCGATAAATGCGGCACAAACAACGACGTTATTCCCACCACTGGGGGTTCCCCCTTTGGAACCAATCACAACAGAGTAAACAGAAGCTAGGCTAGCTCTGCTTCGAGCAAAACAAATTTATGAAGGGCTAAAAATCTTCCCCGCTTGCCACGTTGCACTCATCGAGACTTTACTGTACCTCGAGTTTCTTCGACAATTTTACCATCATTTAAAGGAACCAAATCCAAAATACAATTGTTCGGAAAATACACGATGGAATCCTAATTAAAATTATAAAACCAAAAGAATAACTAGTAATAGATTATATAACAGATATTGTTACAGTAACATCTCATAGGAAACGCAAGAACATTTTGGCTGAAGTTAACCAGGTTGCAAGCAAAGTTTCTGGATATTAAACACAACAAATTATACAAGATTAACCACGTTGAACTCGAAAAAAAAGGGTTGAATCTTTAGTATCCAACGAGTTTTCTATTTTATTCTGAACCCAATAAGATGCTTAAGAGGAAAAATAAATTTCCACTTTTCTTTCGGTCTCCAGGAATCACTTTAAAAAATGTTATTTTGCATAAAAATCCGCAGTCTAGTTATGTTTTAAGAAACTAGAATTTGAAAAAAAAATCGATTTTTGGACCCCCCCCCCGAGTGGGAATACCCCTTAAGAGTCGTCCGAGGAGTTCCCGTGATAATACGGGCCCCCGATAACGCGACGTATACGCTTGGTTGGACGGTTTGTGACCGTCTGCACACGAGAACGCGCGCGCACACCGCTCGGCCGCTCCGTGCGTGTGTTCGTCACACTCGCTCGCACACACGGGACAGAGGCCTCGTCGCGTCGGTCCGTATAAAGAGCTCGATGCATTGCGCCAAGCCTCTGCGCCGCGCCGCTGAATTAATAATCGAACTTACGTGGGTAGGTGTTTCGTCTACCGGGTGTCTGGGCGCGTATACACTCGACGAATCGCCGCTGTGTTGTCCGTCTAGAAGAGCCAGACTCGATCACACGGGGAACACCATCGTGGGATCTATTATCCGTGTGCGCATAACCTGGAAGGAAAGGGAAATTGTGCTTAATACAGTTTAACCCTTTTCAGTGCCGACCGAAAAAGTGGAATTTGAGTGAATAGTAACGGAGGCTAACTGATGTACATTATTGAGAAAAAAATGGCTTCCACTAGGGAAAAAAAGGGGCGTAGGAGAAAAACCTCCTATCACTTGGTAAATTTATTTCGAGTACTGAAATAAATATTAAATTAATTAAGGATGTTAATTTAGCATAAATTTCATAAATTCCCGATACCAAAGTTTAAGAAGCTCTTTTCCAACACCAGTTTTTTCCTTAGCGGAAGCCGAGTTTGCTCGCTGGGGTTGCACGGGAGCGCTCTTTCATTCGCCGCGTATTCTGTCGAGATTCCGCCGAAAATGTTGCACGAGTACCTACAGTAGCGGCACTTCCACCAGATGGTATTGAAATGTTTTAATACGCCGCCGCCTGGCCGGGAGTGGAGGGGAGGGGGAAAAAAAAAGAAAAATTCAGTATATACGCTTTGTACCTACGCTCCGGCAGGAAAAGATTTAATGAGGTTCCCTTTGACTGCAAAACGCGCCCGCGCGGCTGTATTGTCTCGATGGAAGTGCATTGGGAGCCTCGGTTAAACGACTTAATCGGGGGACTGAGAACCACCGATTAAATCGGGTTTCGTTTGGATAATTAAGATCCAGGAACGAATCGGGTACAAAGTCGTTTGTGTGCAAAGCGTGCGATAGCGATGCCTCTTTAACCATGGATTTTCAAAGTCTCTGATAGCAATCGATCGTTAGAAAGTCTAGACTGAAGTCGAATCTTTCGGTCGAATCTGGTGTAGGATCCCAGTACGCTATAAAATATACCCACAACAGGAGAAAATGATAAAAATGAATGTGTAAGATCTCTGACGAATATGGTGAAAATCTGATTTAACTGAGTGTTCTTGTAAATTAATCAGGGCATATTAGTAGGATGGAATAAAATTCAATGGACGCACGATCGGAAGCCTGAGTTAATTTCGAAGGGAAACTTTAATTATCCTTTGTAAAAGAATATTCTGCGTGTAATTTACTTATACAGACGATTCAGCGTATTAATGTGTCCATTAACGCGGAGCTTTTAACGCCGTCGACCAATGGAAACGGGGAACTCGAGAAGAAGTAAGAGATCTGTGGATAACGAATTATTCCTCGGGTACCTTTTCTGGGTAACTTGGCCTGAAATGGTATTGAACGTTCGTAGAAATTTAATTTAATATTTAAAATTAATAATATAATAAAATTTAATATAAACAGAGGGATGAGATAGGAAAAGGGAACAAGACAAAAGTGTGCACTATTCTTTAGAATCGCCAATCATCAATATATGACTATGAGAAGAGAGTACTGTATCTATAATTTATGTATTTTAACCTAGTTTCTTTAATCTGGCCCAGAGAGGATCAACAAAAGTTACCCGATCAGAGTAAAAGGCTTAACCGGAAACCACTGCCGTTTTATTTCAACTCTCTAAACTAGAACGATTCGCTTTTACGCAAACGAAGGAAAGAAGATAATTGTGATTTCTATGTCTTTAAAAACGCAGATGATTCGATCAAGATGGAAAGTCACGACGAAATTTACCGTGACTAGAATCCTCTCGGTAAGCGTAGAACTCGCGAGAACAGGGATCGTTTAATGCTCGAATAGTTAGAAATTAGTACCTACTCGTCGAGTACCACTTCTACAGGATGTAGTCGACATCGTGAAGTTGGATACTAATCTATTCGAATTGAAGTTTAATATCGAACTTGGATGTTAATGAATGAATGAAGGGAATATAATAAACAATATATATAACATTTTTCTTTCTGATCTTCTAACAAGTTTTATAACTTTGCTACATAACTTGTTATGATATATAGTGTAGACGCAGCTTAACACTCGTGAATGTGAAATTCGATTACAATCGATGACCCGAATTCTCGTGTTCCAATAATGAAGGCGAAAATCTAAGAATGAGAAAATCGAAGAATTCAGAAATAGCAAAAATATGCGCGACTAAATGGTATATATTTTAAAATCTCTGTAAACAGGTCACGCGTATTATCATTTCTTCCCGTACGTAATTGGCGTACTGTCGTTGCAGATAAACGACACGCGATTAATCTTTTAACCGTTATGCATTGTAAACTGCATAAGGTCGTAGGAAAAATCGATAGCGGGGTTTTGTACGCGAAATAAAACGGTTAAATAGAACGTCAAAGGAAACTTGAGAGATTACCGATAATGTGAACGGTAAGCCCCATGACTGGTCGATATTTCAATCAATATCGAGAATCCGGCAATGGCGTCGCAAGAACGAGAAACCGTCAGGAATGGCGAACAACATCGATTCAAGAAACGAAATTTAACCAAAAACCGAACTTTGGCATCCTATAGGTAGTTGTAGGATGTATTTTGCTATTTTTATGAATATTTAATAACAATGTTTCTATTGGAATGTATTTAAGTGCATGTCCGTCGAGAGTAGTCACGTTCAATAGGTAGCAAACGTGTTCGAAGATGTCTCCACCGGTCTAATGTAAAATCTGAATTATCTCGGAAACTACTCGTCGATTTCAAACGTGGTTTTCATAAATAAACATGAAACATGGTAAGGAATAATATGTGAAAAGTTTCATGTCGATATCGCCAGTAGTTCGCGAGATATTAAATGGTCACTTTTTCCAACCTTGGTGCTGCTTGAACTTGGCTACTGGTCCCCCCCTTCGAGGCGCCGCGCTCGACGTTGAAACGACTAGAACGTTCGGCCCGCAAAACTTTTACACGATAGAACCACTACGTATGACACGTTCACTAAATAACTTCGTGACACAGACGGATCCGATAAACAACCGTTAACCATTATTTATACACTACTACCGCAACACATTGCGATATAAACCACTGCCGTAACGACCGTTGCACAGCAGATTCGACACTGGCATTTCGGAACACAGACCCTCGATATCTTGTTCTCAATCAGAAATCGATATAATCGATATGCACACAAGTGCTTATACGAAAGGATATCGATTGTTATCGATTCAATAGCTTCGAAAGGTTGTTACACCTGTTCAGCCGCTAGTAAAATCGTAAAAAAAGGATCGTCGTAAATGTTAAACGTTCGAATCGCGACGTTACAAATAGACGGCGCGTGATAGCGAATAAATTATGCGAGTCCCATTATGCTCGGATCAATTGCAAGGTGTGCACGACCGATAAATTTGCGAGGCGACGTTCCCCGCAATATTCATGACGTCTACTTAACATTCTAACCTCTTAAGTGTCAATGTTTAACGATCTAATTCGATCGTTGCTTCTGAATCTACTTACCGTTTGCCGGTTTCCTAATCTCTCTGTAGACGCATATTTCAATCGGCAAAACGTGGGAGGCGGGTTCGAGGAATCGCGAATGGTTTACGGAGCTAGCGCGGCACAGATGCATAGCATTCTAACCGAGATCCACGAGAGAGAATGCCATGCATCACGGGAGCGGGTTCACCGATGCTCGATAGCAGATTTTTTCGAGAACATACGACGTACCGTGCGATTTAGATCCACGAAGAGACCCTGCCACGCCCTGCTTTCGACGTTGCCGTGTCCCCCCGCGATGGACGGCCCGTATAATAAGAAACGCGAATCAGTGGCCTCATCGTTCTCCCCCCGTATCGTTCGGTCGCGTGCGCGCTGCCCGGTCCTCGCGCGCGTTCGCCCTTGCTTATCACATTCTTGGCACAGCTTTAATTAGCTCGCCAGCATCTCCTTTGGTCGCGCTACGCTATACACTCTAAACGCTCTCTCGGTCTCTTTCGATTCATTTCACAAATCCGTGCACTCTCTCGCTCGGCCTATAGAAACGGACATCTTGATCTCCCGATGTTTACCGAACTTGTGTATGCAGTTTATGAACCATAGAACACAGCCTTTACGAGACGAGCGCGCGTCCTACGTGTGATCTATCGTATCTACGCATATCGATATATCGTACTGAAGATACCCGAAGTGTGGCGTTAACTCGGTGGTTTCGCCGGAATACTTGCTGGTGGCGTGAATCGGTAATTTACAGACGGTAACAAGCGATAATACGGTTGCAGCTAATATTTGCATTGAGTAATCGCATAACCGTATTCCAATGTTGAAGTTTTCCGACAGAAGCGTCTATTGGAAGCATTTCGTCTTGTGCGTCGAAGGATATTGAATTTTCAGTTCAGGATTTTAACGTAAAGTGCATCGAACAACGTGACGGAATCAAAATGATACACAACTCGTGCAAAAAATCAAAATCGGTGTTTTTGCGTTTGTTGTTTCGATTGTTTCCCCCCGATTCCTGTATCGTTCGGAATAGTTCGAAGAGTAACGAACCCTAAAGCCGGGCGATAGAAAGGCGATTAAGGAGGTTACTTTAAAGGCCGCGAACCACGGGGCCAGCGACGATGACGACGAAGAACAAAGGAGAGCATTGCTTATGCGGGGAAAAGAAGAAAAAGGAGGGGACGTGCCGTAAACTGCGTACCCGCGGCACGCCATCTACGTTGCCTTTGTATATTCCATGGTTGCGCAATGCCGCGCGGGACCGAGAATCCGAATGCGCGACGACGCACGCTCTCGGCATTTTTGCATTTGCGCAGCGGTCACAGGGTTGCGCAGCACTTACAGTGCAACAATTGATTACGCTTTGAAGGGAGGTGAAGACTCCGGTCGAATGAAAAAGAGTGACAGAGGGAGGGGAACGGGGGGAGGAGGGAGGAACTCTCGTGAAAGAGGGTACGCACTCCCATCCCGCTACGAACCGTCCGAGCAAGGGCACATCGGGGAAAGAGTCAGATTACGAAGCATTATGGGTACAGAGAGTAGTAGGAGAGGGGGAGAAGGGCGGAAAATGTAGACAAGGAGACGGAGAAAGGGGAAAGGTGTACACGTAGCGAGGAAGGGTGGGGAAAAATGTGCAAAGGAAGAAGAAGATCAGTCTCGGAGCAGAGCGTAGTGGTTATAAAGAGAAGCGGCATCGCCGCACGGCTACTTGGCTCTCCAGGGCCAGGATATTTCAATACCGACGGTGGTCGGCCACCGCCGACGCTGGGTACAGAGAGGGGAAATGGTTGTGCGACGATGTGCGCGCTCGTACATATACATATGTATGTAAATGTATATATGTACTATCCCCTCGTTCCCCTTTACCCATGCGCCCGCCCTACGCTTTGCACACACGACGCGATATATACGGCTTTACACAGCCGTGGGCGTTCAAGAGAAAGACAGAGAAGACAGAGAGAGAAACAGCGAGAAGGAAAGACGTGACGGAGACCAGTGGAACGGTAGCGCTTCGCTATTCGGGTTTCCTGCACGAGGGGAAGAGCGATGAAGAAGGGGGGTAAAGAGAGAGAGAGAGAGAGAGTGAGAAAGGGCGAGTCTGTCTCTGTTTTAACATACAGAGGGGGAAAGTTGCGGCAAAACGGAAAGGCTCGCATCAAGGGGAATGTAGGGACGCGCGCGGCACGGTGTAGGGGACCTCGAACCGAACCGTCGACCGACGACTGTGTCCGTGATCCCGCCTTCTCGACGAGTCGAGGGGAACCGACGTGGGCTGTGCCACTCGTCGATTGGTCGTCTTGCCGAGCGGGGTTCGGAGCGTTGGTGGCGCCTCGAGAATCCCACCAATCGAGCGCCACTGTCGTAGCTTTTTTATCCTGCTATTTACGCCGAAGGACGGAGAAGAGCAAGCTCCCCATCTGGCTCTCTCGCTCCGTTTCTATCCCTCTCCTTTTAACCGCTCTCCCTGTGTGTTCGTCGGCACGGGAGAGGACACTCTCGTTTCGGGATCCGTTGAGGTTGCACACGTTTTCACGAGAGGAACGCCGCCCGTTTTAACTGCGACGCGCTTCTATTCCTACATCGCTGTTACTGGATACCGTGAATTATCGTAATATATCGTGTTCGTGACCGCGTCGAACAGTTCTTTATTAAGGGTCTGTTTACTGTTAAAGCATCGTATATGCGGTGACTGATGCCGTGCGGCAGTGTTATGTAGTGTGTGACAGTACATCGCAAGAGGATACAGTGTTGCCGGATCGTGGGCGCGAATGCACAGCAAAAGCGGTACATTATTTCGCGCGACAGAGTGAATAAGATCGCATGTTTTGTTCGTGGTAAGATACAACGATCTATCGGTTTCGGTCGCAACGGAATATCGTGCACGGATACAGCGGCATAGTGGATTCTGGAATTTATTGGAGTACGCCAGTGACATTTGGTGCGGTGCTATCGACGAAATAGAGTTGGCAACGTCGCATCGACTGCTCTCGCACACAAATACACGCACACACGTACCTAGAAGGGAACTTGGGGTGGCTGGCTAGCAGGCAGGCGGCAGGCAGGCAAGCAGGCAGGCAGGCAGCTTTCTTGTTCCGAGGACGGCGCTCCTGGTCGCGCCGTCTCTCTTTTCTACCTCCATTGCGCTTGCTCTTCTTTCCCTCTTCTCCCTGCCCTTCTCGTCGTCAGTCACTCAATCACACTCTCCTTCTTTTGCTTTTCCTTTCTCTCTCCTTCTCATGTGCAGCGCACGTACCGTTGAGACCTTCTCCCTCCCCCTTTGGTGCTCTTTCTCTACTGTTACCCCCTCCTCTCCTAACCTCGAGCGGGTCGGGCGAGTCCACTAGGCTTGCGAGGGGAGTTCGGCAGACCTCGGCTCTAGTCGGCCTCGATCCGCAGAATGTGTTAGACGCTGTGAGTCGATCGCTCCAGTTTTGGAATATTCGCATACAGAGAGCTTGTCCGGTATTTACGGAGCTTGGAAACGTCTTTCCGCGTCTCGTTCGTCGATCCACGAGTTTCTAGTGCCTGTATCGACGTTAGTTTTCACCATCAGCTTGGGACGCATTCGACCAGCGTATATCCGTACGACGGCCATGTTTGGTGTTTACGAGGTGAGGGGGAATCGCTGACGTCACGAGTCCCGATCTCGCACGAAGGGAGCAGCAGCAGCACCAGCAGAAGCAGAAAACGTGTTGCCGGCCAACACAGACACCAAGTCCCGTACACGACTTCGAGGAAAAAAAGACGAAACGCAGTCGAGCGGGCCGTGTGCTCGACGAATATCGTACGCGTGGATTATTGTGCCGTGAACACACGAGAAAAGAACACGCGGCGCGCAAACTGTGCGGCCTAAAATTCCCTTCCCGATGGGACGTGCGTGTATGCCGACTTCGCTCGTGTTCGCCGGTCTTACCGCGACTACTAACCTTTCAAAAAACATCGGCCGCATTGCCGCCTCGCCGCTGAAATAGCAGCCACTCTAATCACCGTCGGTCGACTCCGATCAGTGCGGAAAACATCGAGCGATGCCTTGCGTTCTCGTATACGAGACAACACGTGCCGCATTTCGTCTCACATGATCGTCATTTAAAATGTTCAACACGTCGAGGATGCGATCGAATTGATCGCCCTTCGAAAACACGTGGTCATCGTATTTCATGTTGTGTCACGTCGTCGTTGTCGTGAAAACGCTAATAACGTTGTGCAAGCGTCCGGTGAAATTGGCGCTCCGTATTCAGCGGTGAAAACGACGATTCATTTTATTGTGTTTCCTTGTGTGTGTGTGTGTGTGTGTGTGTGTGTGTCATCTCGATTTTCAAAGTGTCGTGTACGCTCCAGTGTCGGTACATATGGTGTTACGTTGCTCGGTGTGGTTTATCAGTGATACGCATCACCCATTTATTGGATATAACTACAATTTTCACACACCTCTAACAAGCAAGGATTAAAACATCATGGATCTGGGTGACAGAGTTTACGCTGCGGAACGGATTACGAAGAAGAGGGAAAAGCGGGTAAGTAAGAGTAACGTGAACCGTCACCGTCAGGTAGCGCCACAATACGGATTCTGTTTGTCTATGCGCCGTTGCCGCTTTCTCCCCCCCTTCTCTTGCAGTCTTTTTCTCTGTCCCACTATCGTTCTAACAATTCTGCCCCTCCCGTAGCGATTTCTACAGTATACGACGATTCCCGATATCTCTCGTTGAACATCACAGACATTTTCCCGAATGTATACACTCTTCATACATAAAACGACACGATTTCCGTGAACTCTAATTACATTTTTCAATTTTCTTTATGCCTTTGTAAGCGTCTAATATCGACAACGATTCTTCCGAGAATTGAGTCACAGAGTCTTACTCTATAATCTGGACAACGAATTTTCTCAAAATCACAGAAATGTAAAATGTACCTTATCGTTGTATACATTTTTCGTGCATACTTAACATGTAGTTCAACCCGCTTATTGTTCGCGGAAAATATTGATTATTCTACATTTTTTTATTTTTGGAGTAACTTATCGAGGCTGGGAAACATTGAAAATTGACATAAATCATGCGAAAGACAGTTTTCAGCTGTGACCGGCTCATGCGCGATAAACCAACGTGTGCCCTATACCTGCACAGTTATGTCATTGTTTTCCAACTGTCACACTAGCTGCGCACTAGGACCGGTCGGCACGCTTTCGTTCGTTGGCCGACGGCCAATAGATGAGCCGTATCAGCGGCTCTTGTGGAAGTCAACGCGCCGCCCGTTTTATCGACCGCGTACGCGTCCAGATAGATTCGAAGATCCGCTCTTTGACGCAGACGCGCAAAACGGATCTTTGCGATCTGCTCGATTCCGACACGTCGTCGTCGTCGCTTAACAACGACTGGCGCCAACGGTTTTCTACAGACGGTTCGATGGATTGATAGGTTATGTACGTTAGTAAAATTGCGAACACCGGTGCGCTTGTTTTTCTTATCCCTGACGTTTCCGTATCTGTGTCACACGCATACCGATTTGGAGCACTGCGATTCGCGCTGCGCAATTGAATCGACGTTACGAGAATCTTCTAGATCTGAAACATTGCGAGCAGGTGTTAAAATTTAGCGTCCGGTTGCTTATGCGTGCTACATGCCGGAAGTAGAGAATACAAATTGGTCTGGACTGATTCGTTGGATCTTAAACGCAAGAAAAGGCCTTTATAATTTGACGTTGTAACCAATACTTTCACACTTATTGCATGTTGGAGCATACGTTATTTTTGGAGCAAGTTAACTATTCAAATTGGCGTTCAAATCTTAGAGACGGTATTTTAGATTGTATGATTATTTATACGATGAATGTTTTTAAATGAATCGTTTCATGTTCGCAGGGCAAAGTAGAGTATTTCGTGAAGTGGAAAGGATGGAGCAAAAAGTAAGTCGTAGCGATTGAGAGTTATTGATAGGTCGATTCAGAGGGAACCTGAATACAATTTTCTTCCTCCTTTCAGATACAACACATGGGAACCGGAAGAAAATATTTTAGACGTCAGGTTAATCGAATTATACGAGGAAAGTCAAAAAGGCGGAGATGTAGCCACGAGGAGACCTAGGCGGAGGGACACTAGATATAATGTAAGGGGACATTATATTTACATATTCGAAACGAGACGTATTATATCTAAGTTCAGGTAGTCGAAGGAAATCAGAAAAAACGTCAATTGTGCACTTTTCCGTTTATACAGGAACAAGTGCTGGCCAACCTGGTCGTCGAAGAAGAACCGGGCGGGGACGAAAGGGTCGGTGAAGACAGTCAAGACGAATCAACTACCGGCAGCACGTCAGCTCCCCGTCTAATTCCCGTTGCGCCTGACGAGGACACGCTTCCAAGTTCTCTCGACGGGCACGAATCACCCACCGTTCCAGAATTATCCGCGTCCGCGTTCAGCGTCGATTCAGATAGTTCTAATAGCAGCGTGGACAGTCCTTTGTTACCGAGGAGAGAACCGACGGGTACGAAGAGGAAGGCCGAGGTTCTCAGCAAAGAGTCTGGGAAAATCGGCGTTACCATCACCACAAGCAGTCCCAGCAGTGGTAGTGGAAGTCCACCGCCGAATAAGATTCCTCGATTATTACCTCTGAAGAGCAATCCCACGTCCCCTTCTTACCCCGTGAGTATATATATATATATATATATATGTATGTTTCTGTCCTGTTCAGCTTCGTCGCTAAATATATACAATATCACTGATTCTTCTTTATGGGATACTTCGATTACCTGACTCAGAACATAAATGGACTCTTTGGTGGACTAGTGTGTCTATCCTAGATGAAGTTCAAAGTGCTCTTTCTAAAGAGAATAATTAATACCACCAATGGTGTGCATATTAAGCTTGAAATTGCAACGTCTTCTTGTATTCGTTTCAGAGTCACAAAATTAATGGTAGAAGGCCGTCATCGTCCAGTGTAAAATCGACACCGGACGAACCGGTACCCGCGGTGCCGACAACACCGGCCCCAGCGGTACAGGACAAGAAACGTCCCGAGGCGGACGTGCCGCACGGTCCTCCACCCTCGCTACCGCGTGCACCGCCGGCACCTCTGTCGCCTCAGATAGACACGCCCCTAGAACAGCCTACCAAAAAGAGACACTTGTCCGAGCAAAAACAGGAGAAATCGAACGGAGCTGTGACAGTGGACGCGAACGGTCACAAATCGCCTAGCCCGACGGACTCTTACACGAATAACAACAGGTTACCGCCGGTCGTCAACGGACATCATAGTCATAACAACAACAACACCCATAACAATAACAATAACAACAATAGCAACAATAACAACAACAACAACAACACCACGACGTCGAATATCAAACAGACGGAAATCACGAAGACAGACATCTACGTTCCGCCTCTGTCCAGTCCCGGTACGGATTACTGGCACGCGAGGAATCCAGTCGCCGATCAGGTGTTCATTACAGACGTCACGGTGAATCTGAAAACCGTTACCATCAGGGAGTGTAAGACTGAAAAAGGATTCTTCCGGGAGAGGGATCCCAAGAGCGATATCTATTAACGTTCTTCGTTTAAGGACGTGTAATACTAATTGTGAATTAAGATTCAAATTACCTTGTACATATAAATTATTTTCACACGTCGAGTGGTAAGCCGAGAATATATAATGACTGTACCAAGCGATTAAAAAAAAAACAAAACAAAAAAATAACACTTTTCTAAGAAATCGACGGACCTCGTGGTCACGGACTATCGAAGACACATGTAAACATTCACCGACAAGTTTCCGATATTCGATCGTTGCGTACGGGAACAACAAACTTTTCAATATGTCGATATCCGTGGGTTTCCTTTAATCGGTATAAATGAGAACTATACGGGAACGACGATGGTACGGAGACTATCGTCGTCGCCGTCGCCGCGACGATTTCCCATGGAAACGATACGTCGTAGTTCGCGCATTGTGTGATATGCACTTGTACGTTTTAAACAGAAAGAAGAAAAAACGCTTGATAGACTTTTTAACTGAACGAGAAAAGATCTGAAGAGGACATTTAAAGAGGGTAGAATACGTTTTCTCAATTGATTGCATTTCCGCTTCGATTTAGAATTCTGCAGAGGTGAAACAGTGTGTATAAATTAGTGGAATTAATTTCGAATTTTACTATGGCAAATAGTACAGATCTGGGTAACAAAAATATTTTTCTAATTCGTTTTTAGAATAATCGAAGCAGCTTCGTAGAAGCGAATTTGAATGGAACAAAAAAAAAGGGAAAGTGAGAGAAAAAGATTTTTTCAAAGTATAGAAAACAAAACTGATGTTATCATCTTGACGACGTATTTCTCAGCATTATGATATTATATTGTATTTACTGATAAATATTTCATTTCCTTTTTTTTTTTTCTTTTAGCGAGTAAATAACGCATCGCAAAAGGGTATGCCATTCGTTTGTAGATGTTAAATTCATTTTTAGGGCATACTACCTGCATTGATTTTCACGTCAGGTTGTTGTAGCATTACAAGTTTCATGGGCACACACCCCCAGAACGGTGCAGAGAGGGTACGTGCGTGCACGTTCCGCCGGCACAGCACTCGATGACTTTGTAAACCATGTAAACATGTTTTTTTTTTTATCGGTTTCCAGTTTTGTTATAAAATTGATTTCGTGTTATTTAATGTTAGCTGTTGCATTTTTTTTTTATATGCCGTCGAATGTTTTTCATTTGTATTTAAGGGACTGACTGCGCATAAAATGTTCGACGACGAGATGCATAGGGTGACGCATAGTAAGAACGCGCGTGTGCGCGATATCGATGAAAACTTTATGCATATCCAGAGAACCATTTTATTTATGGACGGGGTTGTCTGTCGAGTGTGTCACCAAATAGATGTTCCTACCTCGAACGGTCATCCTCAAAAAGAAAATTGGGTACAACAACCGAATTCGAATCTGTAACGAAACCTTAACGAAAAGAAAAACAAACAACCACACGCTGTAATCTCGTGAGCATTGTTTCTAATTTTTAAAACGACTTCGCACCGTACCAATTCGCGTGCACATTCAGAACCAGTAAAAAAAAATCCGTGATATAGTTAAATAATGTAAGTGTAAAACTTATCGGAACATATACGTTGCTTATTTATTGTAACTAATATAAAGAAATTCATCGTTTTTAGATTTTTACGTTCTCTTAGTATTAGTATTATTAGACTGTGTACGCAATGCGTCCCGTTTAAGGAAACACCTGATTCGAGGGAAACGTTTTTCCTATGATTTCAAGTATTCGTATCCGCTGATCGTGAATGAAATAACGAATATTCCATGGACCGCTTAAATATTTTGTATAGAATGTACAATCTATTCCCAGCCACGAAAAGAAAAAATAAAATTTTTTTTTTTTTTATTTGAAGTTGGGGCTATTTGTGTACAATTAGGTCGTGGTTTCGTGCAACCCGATTATGCACCGGACCGAATGCACGTTTCAGTTGTTGTAATTTAATGCTGTACATTGAGAGATGAAAGAGAGAGGTATACTTGTAAAAATTGTACATAGAACTTAAACACTCTATGATAATGGAGCGAAAGAACCGCGTAGCGTTTAGACCGTTCAGTTATTTGTAAATAGAGACGAAGCGAGAGAACCCCTTTTAAGTTGTACATGTAAATCGCAACTGCAGGTCTAGAGGAGATCCTTTTTAGCTTTAGAACTTTTGAGATAGACTGTGCGCGTACCTTCAATATTGTTTCTGTACTTATAGAAATATTCAGACTACTTATACGATACACACAATGGGAGGAAAAAGAAATAATGAAGTTTAACCAGCGAATTACGCAGGCATATACGATATGTGAACCCCGGTAGTACCAAATTCAACGGTAATTTTAGTTCTGTCTGGTACAGATTCCTTATATTTCAATAAAATCTTTACTTGAATTTCGCTTGCGTACACTATTTATTTCCCCCTACATCTGACACTAAACTTGTACCTTCTAAAATATTTTCTTTTTTTTTTAAAGTCTGACTTATACATACTATACTGTATTAGATAGTGTGCACTCTTAAGAAAGTGTAAAATAACGGTTATTTTAAACTATTTTCCTCAACCAACGGATATTGCAATCGGATGTTCAATGTCTCAAATTTTTTTTTACCAATATGACAGCATAACTATGTTCTAAATTCTATTTGAGATTAATTTGCAATGAATATCGATTTTTTATGCTTAATGCAAGCATAGTACAATAGACATTCGTTTATTGTATCTTTCGGGGTTGTAGTTGTAGGGTGCCAAATTTCCAGGAATGATAGAACAAACGAGGACCAATCACACTCGCGCTCTTCCCGTCGATCGTCCATTCACTTGTTCGACGTAGCTAAGTATGTATAGGGTGGGCTGGACGAACGCACTGTTACAGACGAGGTATGTATATATATGTCAATATAAACAGACCCATCATCCAATGTTTTTTCATGGCCAGGTTTTGTGGGGTCTCAGGACCTCATTACCATTTCAGTGTCAATGCCCGACGTTACTGATTAACATTTTAGTACAGCAGACGCTCGACAATTGATCATCTTGGGACTGTAATGTAGTGGGCCAAATTTCCAGAAACTAATCAATTAAAGAGTCTCAATTACCCGCCCGCGCTATGTAACCCCCATAGAATTTTAGTGTAAACATCCAATGTTACCGATAAACCATGAATTCTGAATACTATGAACACAAATGGAGCATTCTATGTATATTCAATTCATATTACGTGTATCTAACATGATTTGACGGGAATAAAAATATCCGACGTTTCGGTTTAAAGGATGAAAATTAATTTTATTGTTCTAAATGCATCATCAATGGGCATTTTAGTAATGTTACTTTTTACATGTTCCTTTTTCTTCGTTTTGATATATTTTTTATCTCATAACGTGATATAAAAATCTTAATAATACGAACCATCAATTACCTTCTGGCAATTGTTGGATGTTTATATATAACTTTATTTAGACATCATTTATTTGCAATAATTTTATTTCGACCGAACTAGAGCACAATTAGCCAAACTTCTACAGTATTGCCAATTCCGTATTTTCTCCATAAAGAAAAGCTTTTATCTATTATTTAATTGGTAATATATGTCAGATTGTATTTCATAAACGTTGCCGTAATTGTCAAATAGACAGGAGGTATTTGTCACAGATGGTACTCAGAAAAAAATGGTGTGTTTCGAAACTTTGAGAAAGCGGCAGTAAAAGTACCACTAGGCTATTGTGCCTACATCAATACTTTCCATCCAAAACGAATTGAAATAACAAATTTTCGAAAGTAGCCTGGGATATGTACGCAGTTGAATTCATTCATTAGTCGTAGGGTACATTGGAATGTAAGCTTTCGAAAATGGTCAAACAAAGGCACAAAACATATGGCTCTGACATTGTTTATAACCATCGAAGTTCTGCGAAATGAAATTTCTGGGAAATCGTCCTTGTGCGTCTGTTGTGGGTCAGTACCCGTTGAGCTAACTGCAGGTATATGTACAAAAAAAAGGTCGTACGGAAACGTAATATGGTGCTGAATATTCTATTCCGTTAAAATAGGAATTGGAGTGTGTAGGGTGAACAGTTACCCTCACCCACCCAACCACCAATCACGATGTCCCTAAGATAACCACGACCAGTCAAAGACGACCTAAGCGTCATTCGTACCGAAGAAGTCAGACTGATAAGACGTGAAGTGAGCTCGCTCCCGCTGAAGAGTTAGTACGTGATCTTTACTTTTCACATCTGATCATTTATACCAAGTGCCTTCGTTAGCTTTGTCGTTACTTTTGTTTAATATTTATTCGTTTAATATTCATTCAGTTTCGAGTAAATTATCGTAAGTTAATTCGATATTACGGGACAAGGTGATCGGTCTTCGCGACTTCCTTTGTTCATCCTCGTAATATTTACGGATTTCTGATTCCATTTACAATCTTTTACGACACATTTCGAATACAATAGATGCTTCTTCGTAACGATACCATCGGTAATTTAATGTAATTGCTTGGTTTAAACGCATTTATTTTCTGTTTCAGAACACCGGCTAGAAAGGACGTACCCCCTGACGCCATGGCAGTAGCAACACGCCAGAAGATTGGTGAAACATGGTAATATGTTGTAAGAAATAGGTGATAATCTACTATATATTTTTATTTTATCGTGTTTCTATTTTCTCTGGCTGTAAGCATGATCGCGATTTTTTTATTTATTGCGCAAAGATCGAACGAGAATACTTCCGGCAAGTATCTATGTACTTCGAATTTAACTGCGCAGTTGAAGAATTCAAAATGGCTACCGTGGCTGTTTCATACATTTCATACATTTAAATCCGAAATATTCGTAATTTACTGTGTCACGGTCGCGAAATTATTTTAATATTAATAATTTCACCTGTCTATCTTTATGAAATCATCGTGTTTGCATTTGCATACAGTTTCGGTTGTAAGTTTGATTATATATATAGATACTGCGTAATTTATTGTGCTCATCGAAGCACTGGTAAATAACGAAACTTTGATATTTGCAATGATTTTCGGAATATTTACAAAAATCGGGACGTGGCTTAGATAGAGAAAATGAACGTGCTTACAGCTTTAACAACAAATGTCTTTAATATAATACATAAATATTAAATATATAAGTATAACAGATTTAATATATTTATATTGAATTGAATAATTATTCTGTAATATTTAATAATATTTGAGCTCACGTTAATTATTGAAAGGCAGTATTTTCTCGATAAACACTTGGTTGGGTACAGAAACTAAAACAGTAGGCAGGCACAAGTGTGCCGTATTTCCCATGTACTTTTCTTTCAGAGAATTTTGTGGCCGCGCGCAATGCGGTCGAATAGAGTCAGTGTTTATATCGTACAAGATTTTTAAAAGTTTATGCGGAGCGAACTGGCTCCGTGTAGAATCTCACCGGAGATGTTAGGTTTTCGCGAAATTAGAGTCAATATTTATTGCGTGTTATCAATTACTGTCAGAGTGTCCGGACACTTTTTGCTTTTTGAGTCGCAAAAGTAGAGTCAGTGCATCACCGAAGAAAATATTTTTGCGCAGCTCTGTTTACAGAGGATGTAAGTATCTTTGTATTTTATTAATTACACTATTCAATTGAAACAGCTAGAATTTTGAGAGGAGGTTGTAACGATTTCTGTTCCTTTTTTATCAGATTCATCAGGCGCTGTATCAACGAGCATTGCAGAGGATGTCCTCGGGCGAAGCTCCACCCGCCAAGACTGTAAGTATCTTTAAATATTCTTACTTACATTATTCAATCGAAATAAGTAAAATGTTGAGAAGAGATTGTAACGCATTTTGTTTCTTTTTTTTTCCAGATTCCTAGAGTCTTAGACGGAGCCCTTCTGTCATCGGGTGAGTCGCATGCTTTTATTCCTCCAGTCCCCAATCATGTCGTAGGACGATTGGTCCAAAGCGACACGGGTGACTGGTTGTATACGTGCTTAATATTGCGAGTACAGTGAACGCGGATATGCAATCATATCCGCGAGTAGTGACATCGATCTGTTATGTTTCTTAGATAGGCTAGGGTCTTCTTGTACGCCGCGTTTATTATTAATAATATAATTCAGAAATATTTTTCATTGAAAGTATATTTATAAACGAATATTAACTTAACGTGAAATTATTGATTAATATTGATCTTTGATATTTTGGGACCAGAAGTCCTATTGTTTACAACAATTGATATTTTTCTATTAATCGAGAACGTGGTACTATATTATTCAGTTAATTAGAGAATGCAGTAACTTGATGGCAATTACTCGTATATTAATATTGTCATATCGAAACCATTACACTAAAATTATTCTAGCGTTATTTACAAGTACGGTCAATTGATTGAAAAATACTACTGAACACATTAATGTATGAAATATATGTCGACGAATATAGAATCGAAAGAACGGAAATCATGCCGATATGTTCAAAGTAGAGAGGAAAACATTGTGGTGCCTTCAAAAATTGAAACCAGTGTTTCAGGTTTCATTCGTATTTCCAAATCCTAAAGTATCGGTCCATAAAACGAAAACGTGTTGATTTACGTCGTCTGTGCATCGGTGTGCACACCCTCGTGAAAAACCATGTGTCATGAAATAATTTAACACAGGTGCACATGTGTTAAATTATTCCACGATCATTGTCGTGACCGGTCGTTTTGATGCTAATAGCAAAGAATTGTATCCAATTTTGCGTACACAGGGGGGTAGTAATATGTATATCGGAACGTGCTGGCGTGTACTC
The DNA here is from genome assembly GCF_001272555.1 of Dufourea novaeangliae. NCBI lineage: Eukaryota > Metazoa > Arthropoda > Insecta > Hymenoptera > Halictidae > Dufourea > Dufourea novaeangliae. The sequence goes on along the minus strand of NW_015373993.1, from coordinate 68,896 downwards.
ACGACCACTTTAATGGAGTGTGAGCGTTAAATGCAGGGAAGGTACTACTGTGTTTGGCCAGCATGTATACAATGTTCCTTAAACATATCGGTATGGTAGACGTACATGTATGTACTCTGAAGAAATGAGTATTTGTAAAGTCTGTCCTTTAAAAAGGACAGGGCCAGAGGTGTCCATCTACCACTTGCGAGCAGCATTCTTCCCTTCCGGAGGTACCCCCACTACGGGACTCTGGTTGACTCG
>NW_015373993.1:0-67544 GCF_001272555.1 Dufourea novaeangliae | reverse complement strand
ATCGTACATATTCCTTTGCTTTATACAATGTCTATAATAAAATGTCCATGGAATATGTACTGATTTCGAGTCTCTCGTTATCATGCGAGAAATTTAACACGTAATCGATTTAAAGTATACACCAAATATACGTACTTATAATACTCAGAGAATTTCTCTATTTTCGCAATGGATGCTAGTCTTTGCCAGTCGATTTCAGGAAAATGGTACGTACCTATGTAGAGTGTGAAAGTTGTGTATTACGCTCGGGTGTCGGAGGCGTCCCGGGACGTCCTCCCTAGGTGTTAGGCTAATTTGCACCCGGGCGTATGATTGAGAACCGTGGAGTGTTGTGTGTTGGTGAGAATCTGTTTTTTGCCATTTCTTTTTAAATATAGGGTTAGGTAGGTAGGTAGCATACTTTCTTGCGTATGAATGTATGATTAAATTGTAAGTAGGTAGGGGCCGGGGCAGGCTATCACAGTCTCTAATCGGGTAGGCCCCCTATTTCGCGTGATAGTCCTGCTACCGGAATAATTTGTAGCGTCGATTCGAAACTGATCCAGACGGAGCATGCTGTCTGCTTCTGGTTTCGATTTCGATTCTTCAAATTTGTCAAATAGTTTTGTCGCGGTCGCGGTCGGAAGGATAGGAACGACGAAACGAACGACCTGCTCGATTGCACTCGTGGTACGATCGTACAAGACTCTTGCGAGTTCGGTTGATCGTCCACAACCGAGCAGTTTTAGGATTTCAGATTCGGGCGGACCGCCGAAGAAAAGAAGTGGCCCAACACAAACTGTGTATCGAAGAGGGCAGCAGCGAATGGCTCTGCATCTTCGGATGCAGAGTCATTACTACTTTGTCACTGTACTCGCTTGTAGTTGTGTAGTAGTTAGTATTTTTGGCCAATGTACCCGGCCCAACGAACAGCAAGTTTGGGCAAAATCGCGGTTTGAATTAGTGCTGCGGATGAGACTAGATCACGGGTTGCATTAGCCTTGTAAATTGTTAATATTGATATTCCTAATTGCTTGGAGAATAGTGTTGCGAATGATGAAATCGTGTTTGCATTAAAATCATTTTTATATTTTCAGGGTAGTGTTGCGAATGATGAAATCGTGTTTGCATTAAAATCATTTTTATATTTTCAGGGTAGTGTTGCGAATGATGAAATCGTGTTTGTATTAAAATCATTTTTATATTTTCAGGGTAGTGTTGCGATAATGACTGAGCGCGATTGTTTATACTTATTATTTGAATGAAAGTCTTGTTGGATTAAAGATCACAATTTTAATTGATTCATATAGTCCTTGTCTTTTGTTGAATTAGTGTTGCGAGATGAATTGATCGGGTTTGTATTAGTGTTGCGATCAATGAAACGCCCAAAACTATGCTGCAACCATTATATGAACCACAAAGCAGCAGCTTATATTGCTGCAAAGAGTGGTTCACACGCAGCCCAAAATGGTTGCCCTGTTTATTTCAATCTAAAGTTAGTGTTGCGTATTATGAGATGAAGGTGCACGGGAGTTTTTTCATTTTTGTATTCATTAAATTAGCGTGGCGAACAAAGGAAGCACCACTCGCGTTTTTTGAGAATATTCTGAACAGTAATTGATATTGAATGATTAGTGTTGCGAATGATAAGCGCCCTACGTGGCTGCTCTCGGGAGTTTTTTCGTATTATATTCAATTATTTAGTGTAGCGTAAAGAAAGATAATTGTCCACTCACGGGTTCTTCTTTTAATGAAATGAAATGTAAAGAGTGGACTATTTTTCTGTTTCTGTATTATTTGCCAAGTGTTTGCGTTGGAAATACTGCTGAAAAAAATATTTATTTTGCAAAGAAAAGTGTTCAATTTTTTTTATAATAATAGTCATTCTGTTGTAAGTTCTTGAACCAATAATATCTGCTACATAGACATTGAAGATTATATATTTGGATTGAAAATTTGATTAATTACTGACAGTCGACACAAGCATAATGAAAATTAATGTAAATTTGAGATTAAAGTTTAATTAGAGTCTTTTGAAGTAGGCATGACTATTTGTTGTTAGAGTTGTTAATAGATTAATTGCTCAATCGTAATACGTTACTAGCATACAATATTGATATCAGAATAGAGTACATTTTTGTAAATTTTTGGAATTTCGCTGCAAAGGTCAAAGTTTCTTCGCGATTGTTGCTAAATTTGACAATTAATGAAAAGCTTGCAGCTGAAAAAATATGCAAATGCAAATACGATACTTTATATTGATAGCAACTTCTCAAGTAGAGTCGCCGTTAATTCGTTATTGCTATCTCTATACGAGTATAATTTCAATTTCGATAAAGTAAAATACGATTATTTCGATTTAAATGCTTTTTTTATGTTAAATATTGATTATTGTATATCACAAAAGAACTAATAAAGTCGCGATAAAATCTATTCTTGTTTCATCTTTGCACAGTGACATAATTAATTTTTTGCTTAAATTCATTTGTTTAATAGTCGAGTCTACTGTTCTAGTAAATTCATTTTTTTCGATAAAAAAAGACCGATATTCTTAATATTTTGTGTGTACTAACCCGTTTCCTTTTCAGCTTCTTATCCAATGAATTAGTTTGTTTCAGATTATCTACATAAATTCCTACAATGAACACAAGTTTGTCAACATGAGAAGATAATACCTTGAGTTTTCTGTTTCAGGTTCGGTATCGTCGTGGGATCAAATTTCAACTCCATTGAAATAAAATTTCTATAAAACCATGTCATTCTATTATTTATTCTTATTATATGTATCTTGTTATTGGTATTCTTATTGAAATTTATGCAAAATGAAATGTTCGTAACCATGTTTTATTGTGATTTATACTTTGAATTTCTATTATCGAACTAAAATGTTTATAAAAATGTGTTTGTATACTTTTATGCTTATTACATGTTATTATTGAAATTGTTATTGCAATTATGATTCAAATGTATGCATAATGAAATGTCCATTATAATCTTTTGGTGTGATCTTTTGGACTTCTGTTTCAGGAATTATCGTGGGTTCAAACTTCAAACTCAAGTATCCACACCTAATAATAATGTCTCGTTCTAATCTTTCAGAGTCTGTTTCAGAAAGCATCATGTGAAGATCATGTGTGAAGACAAATAATAATGTGTCATTCTAATCTTTCAGAGTCTGTTTCAGAAAGCATCATATGAAGATCATGTACGAAGACAAATAATAATGTGTCATTCTAATCTTTCAGGGTATGTTTCAGAAAGCATCACATGAAGACATCTCTTCATTCTGATGATCACATATGATGAGTACACGCTTCACATGAACTTCATACGAAGATTTCTCTTATTTAATATGAAGTTCACGTGAAGAGTAGTTCTCGTGATATAAAGATCCTGGGGGCTGCTTCGATTAAATCAACAACGAGATTCGTTGGGGAAAATGTTGCAAAAAGCACAAAGGGTGGGGCGGTGTAGGCGCGATGGGGGGTGGGTCTCCATTCGCAGCAACCTCCACGTGGTGAGACCTGGGCAATCATTATTATTTGGTATATAATTGACAGTCACAATCACCTACAAGTTGACGTATTATATAGCAAATAATATGAGCTAATTGGCTGCGAGGTTGTTCATTTTGATCAATTGATTCTTGTTACTTAGCTTGTTTACTGGCTAACAGTAAACGGCAAGAATCTCTTGTTTTATATGTATACAATTTCATATCACCACAGAGGATGCGTAACGGATAAAAAAAACAATAAGTTCGAAGATCTGTATTTTGTAGAGGAAAACTTAGTTATTTAGTTTTCAAAATATAAATATATTCCCGTTTAGTCCCACATCCTTACAAACAACTAATTATAACCTTCGTTAATTTATTATACTTGCACCTCTTTTGCTTAACATTGATGTAGAAAATATATGTATGAAAAATGAAAATTAAACAGGACTAATAGTTATATTAGACTACGGATTTTTATGCAAAATAAAAGTTTCTAAAGTAATTTTCAAAGACAAGAGCAATCGTAGAAATGTATTTTTCCTCTCAAGTATTTTATTGGGTTCAGAATAAAATAGAAAACTCGTTGGATCCAATGAAAATTTTGTTTTTTATTGTATTTCATAGGGCCCTATAGGTTATAAATGTATAAAATGGATTGTACTAATAAAAAAGAAGTTTACACAATTTATTAGTATGAACGTTTATTCCCAGTTACTGTAACAGTGTACACCAGTATCATCAATATCTGACCATTATAACAATTTCACTAGGTGCTAGGAAAATCCAAATCCTAAATGAAAGCATTTCTTGGCGTTGAAAATTTATTGCAAATCTGAAAAAGATGCGTAGATACAATTCCTACTGTTGAGGCTTTCGGGTGTAAGTTGTATCCTCGTGGTATTGTTTTCCCAACGTTTTGCAAGCATTGCAGGTAGCTTTATCAAGGGATCAAAAGATAATTCCCGAAGTCACCATTCTCGTAACGTAGATGTCGCTAAAATCACGAGTTTTTTGAGGTGCTGGTATTACAGATTCCTAGATTTATTCCTATACATATGTATGTATTTCACTTGTGGTTTAATTTACAATTCAATTTTTTAAATTTCTTCTTTCTGTTGTAAAATATTAAGCATACTCTTTTTTTATTGTAATAAGAAGAAAACTGCAATTACCTTCTCGCGTGAAGTTGCATTATGTCGGTATTTTTTCATTACGATTGCACCAATGTTGTGTGAAGTTCGTCAATGTGTTTAGATACAGGAGTTGCAGGACCAAACCATGTGGTCGGCGCGTGGTTTGGTTATACCGAGAGTTACACGTGTAATTGTCAAAATACCATTGTTTTACACGTAACCCGTCCATCCACGAGTTATTAATGTATGGGGTGTAGTTATCAAACACGTCAGCCCATTGCGAATACAGTGTTAAAATGCAAATGAAGTTGAGTGCACGGCGCGAATCTGCAACCAGAGATGCAGATGATTTAGTTCTTACGAGAAAAGGCGGAGGTAGTATAATAGATCATCGGCCCGTCTTTTCTCACGATGGAGAGTAAGTTTTGACTGAACATATACGAGAATTTTAACACTTTATTAATATGCGTTGAGCAGTTAGAAGAAATGAAAACACGATCGCAATAGTACTCTGTCGGAACGAATTAGTAGTCATTATGTAGAAGAATATATGTATATATTTCGTTAAGTTATTGGTAATACAATTTGAATAACAGAGAATTTTATTATTACAGAACACTGTACATAATATGGAAACAAATTATAAGAGCCTATAGTACACAAACAGGAGACTTTGTAAAAGAATTGGAACCAGCTAATCTTAGAATTGCTGGATTAACAGTACACCCGGAAAATTTTAATACTATTATTGCCTGTACAGAGAATGGAGAACTCAATTTTTGGAATTGTCAAAGTGGCATTATCACGAAAAAATTAGTATGAACATTAAATGTATTTCTTAATAGTATGAAAAAGTATGCTTTCGCAAAAAATGTTAGTCTCTTCAATAAATTTATGCTCTTCTTGTAGAAATTGGTATTCCAAGAGGAACCAAAAGTGAAAACCTTTCACATTGTAAATTATAAGACTCATACAGCGAATCAGTTAAGTCAAGTTCTTGTGACCTATGTTTCAAAATGTAACACAAAGATTTATGTAGTGTTATTTGACTTGGATAGTGGAGTTAGTACAAAATCTACATGTATATCGTAAGTAAAAGCACCTTAATGATAGTATATTTGCTATTTAGAAATGAACATTTTGTTGTTAATTATTACAGAATTTATTCCCAAGAGTATTATGTTGATATAATTGGAAATCATGGGGAGAATTTAATAGCGGTTCTTCATGATCTGGATTTACATATATTAAATCCAGCAAGGAATCTTGTAGACAAATTGTATGTACAAAATTCTATGGAAAAGTACTACTACTTAAATAACAGAATGTAGTAACAAATACTTATAAAATTCTATTTCACAATTATAGACACAAAACAGGCAAAACAGGTAGAATACCAACATGTATTGCTGGACATCCAGAAGAAGAATGCGTCGCTACGGGAGATTCGACTGGTCGTGTTGTGGTATGGAGGAATTTATTCCAAACAAGGCCATATACAGCGGTCTATCATTGGCATACACTACCAGTTACTGAAATTGCATTTAGTAAATCAGGTGAAATATCTAAGTTTTAATATTTATGTACACTTTAACATAGTAATGATCAGACATATTGAAATAATTTTTTTTGAATTACAGGTGGTCATATGTATACCGGTGGAGGCGAGTGCGTATTAGTAAAATGGGTTTTAGCGAATCCGCTCCATAAATCTTTTCTTCCTCGATTACCAGCACCTATAAAACATCTTACTATTGCTCCAGATAATTTGTACGTTGGTGTTTCTACATTGGACAATGGTACTTGAATTATTTAACCACCATTATCGATAATACTACAACTTCTTTTAGTCTGTTATCAATAACACATCAATAAAAATTGCAGGCATCGTAGTTGTGAATCCACAAAGAAAGTTGACCTCAGTAATACAGAATTTCACATGGGGTGTAGCTTTGTCTTCCCAAGATTTATTCCCTGCTGGCCTTGTTGTTGATCCACGTACAGGCTCTCTTGTTTTAAACAGTCGTACTGGACATGTTCAATTTTATAACACCTACACAAAAAGTCTATTGTACAATGTGAGTAAGAATACACGGTGTATTTTGTTGTTAACTACGAGTATAGCATATTTAAATACTGGTGTTCTTTCAGATAAATATTACGGCACAAAATTTTTTAACTCAAGAGCGCAGCTTAATCATTGTAAATACAGAAGTTACGAAAATAGCTTTAAATCACGACGGAACTTGGATGGCGACTGTCGAGGAACGTAACGATAAATTATCATGCATAGAAGTTAGGCTCAAGTTTTGGATGTTCGATGCAAAAGAACAATTGTAAGCACAACATATTCCCTTATTCGTTTCAGTTACCATAAATCTGCACGTCCATTTGGTAGGTTCTCATTAAACACGTCGATTGAACTTCCCCACGAGGGAGGCGTTAATGCATTACAATTTCAACCGACCACGTTACTCGACGAAGATGGACCACTTGTAGTTACAACTGGTAGGGACAAGAAATTCAAATTGTGGCATCTTGATGAGTCTACGTCTATGTATAGTACGTATCCTATATAATTTATTAGTATATTATAATAAACAATAATAGCGAATTACAAGATCATGTTTGTTCTAGAAAATACAAAACATTGGCAATGCCACAGTGTAGGGGATTATAGAAATCTGCCTGTAACGGACGCGGGTTTCTCAGTAGATGGCTCATTAGTTGGTATTGGTTTTAGTTCTAGTGTAACAATGTGGACACCAGATACGTGTACATTTAAATGCAGTCTTACTCAGAGTCAATATCAACAACCAATAACGTAAGTTCTAAAGAACACAATGATGAGCATAGCTGTAAGAGTAGCAGTAATTATTAGGATCTAAATTTTATTAGACGGATCGAGTTTGGAAAACAAGAAAGTTGTCATCTTGTTGTCGCAGCTTCCAAAGAACACATTGCAGTTTGGAATATCTTGTCTCTTACGTTGATATGGAGTGTGCCTTTAAAGGTTGCAACTCTCGCAGCTGATCCCAAATCTACCCATATGGCTGTTTTTACAACTGATAATTCGCGTGAGTGTTTGCATCCTCGCAGAACGCATTATTGAATGTTATCGTAAACGCTAATTTGGTTTGTTATTCCAGTGTTTGTGTTTACACCTCAGAATCTGTCGCCCGTGTACACGAGAAAAAACGTTATTGAAAAGAACAGTTCTATTTTGGGAGCAACCTTTGTATCGCATCTTCAAGATAAACGTGATCCCTCGTATAAACGGTGGCAGCGAAAGTCGCAGCTATTCTTTTTAGATTCTAATCAAGTGCGTAACATTCCAAGTAAATATTTATAATCGGATAAAAGAAACTTGCTTGTTTATTCGTTATGTCTGTAGGAATTATTAACGTTGGAACCAGAGTCCGAGGTGACTATAACCCTAGAAACTCTGTCTTCGAATGGTTCTGTACCCGCCACCGCCTTCGCCAATATGATAGCAGCTAAAACAACTGTAGACAAGGAGAAAGTAACTTCATACGTGCACGGAGAACTGGGTATATCAGGAAAGGGAATGGTCGAAGAAGTAAGTGATTAATAAACATTCTACGCACAAGTATAAATAGTACACGAGCAAAGCATATAGCCAACTGTATCGGGAGTTTATCAGGTAAGTGATATGAAAGCACACATGCAATACAAAACAGAATTTATTTCTAAGACACATTCTCATTCTATAATGAGATCGAAACGCGCTCTCATATATACAGTCTCACATTTAGTTATCGTACAAGTAATTACAAAACACGGAAGTACAAATAATATAAATAACTTAACGGAGGGGCCTAGTATATGCCGATAACGCTGTTGTGTTGGTCATAGAAAGATTTTTTTATGCCACCGATCTCGCAAGAAATTGACCAAGTTCTCACTTTTTCATAATGCTTTTAATCTATACAAGAAGAAGAAAATCGGAACACGAAGATATCGTAGTCTTACAATGGACAGTCTTGATAGTAAGTGATGACAGGCTGGGTACAGTTTTATACATTATACATGGTGTCTTCTAATTAGTACGGTTACATTTTCGACGGTTCAAATTAATTTAAAGATGTGCAGTAGAACATTCAGAACGGCTGGTCGATGGAGCTTCATGTAAAGGGACTTATTGCTGGTCGTTGGCCCGGGATACCTGTGATTTTGTATGTGTCAGTGTTTCCTTCCTAAACGATAGTTCCGACAACGGCGCACCAGGTCGAACTTCCTGTAGCGCAGACAATGCCATTGCGGGATCTGTCGCATGTTCTCGATCGCCTGCAAGTTATACATCTTGACGAAAACAAATTGGTGCGGTTTAATAGAGCTCGATGAACAAAGGGCAGGCGTCGCCGGGGTATATAAACAACCATAGACGTATAATACCTAAAGATTTGGCCGATATGCCGTCAAATATTAGAAAAAGATAGCGTTCTTTAGGAGTCACCATTCTGCCTTCGTCTGACATTCATTCCTTTTCATTCCCTTTCTACTTCTCTGTTTCCTAGGCAAACGAAAACTTCTCTGTCTTACCAGGCATCGTTAGAAAAAGACAGATTGGTAACCGTACAGCAGCTAACTGTTTCTAATTTTTGACACGGTTTGACAATGGGAGATATTCAGAACGCATAGTCTAGGAATTATTATACGTCTATGTAAACAACCGACGATAATCGTACCGAGGTTAATTATAATTGGAATCGTCCGTAAAACGACTCCTGCTTGTTTAAATCTGTTTACAGTGTGTCGTGTACCACCTACAGTTCGAGTCAGATTAGATATACCAACACAGAGACAGGGAAGAAAGACCACTGGTCCAGTAAAGATCGTTCGCGATCAACGTCCATTTCTGCTTGCAATGTTATCGAACGCGGTTCCACGTGCACGTTTCGATCGAAATATGTAACTCATTTGGGTGGTAAAGGGAGGGGAGGGAGGTGTCCGTGGAGCGTACGCAGCAGTTGCACGGTTTAAACATTATTCTGTAGCAAAGAATTAATTCACGCGTGTGTAATTGGTTCTGTTTTCTGTAAACAAACGATTCCCGTTACAATTCGTATTATCAATGCCCGAGTTATGTCATTCCAGACGATGTATTTTATCGGTGAACACGTGCGGAACATTTTCTATCCAGATCTGTTCGTTCCAATTTTGTAAACCATTGCGCCACCCCGACGATAACCGCAGGCCGCGATTTCCCTAAATTCTTTACGATTTGTTACAATTATCATTTTTGTACGATTTCTAGAAATTAATTCTGTCCGAATGAATCATAGCCTGTTCTACGTTCGACGAAACTCGTGCGTGTGTTATTTACTTCTTTCTTTTAGGATCGCAACTTCTCGACTCCTGGATTTCTAGTGATTACACAAATGACTGTACCTAGTCGCGTCGCAGCGTTCACTCACGACCCGCGGTCGGTCCGTTCCATTCCACCGTTGCGCATTTTTTACACGCTTATTCGTAACGAGGAACGGAAGCTTGCGAGTCAAAGACCCCTGGAGCAGCTGCCAACTGCCTAACGATCACTCGGAACACGTGGCCGAGCTTGATGCACGCGAACCCTACGCCACGTGAAACGGAAAATGTGTGTTCCAAGTGTGTACCGGTCGGAATTGATCGTCGGTAAAGGAAACCCCCCCCGAAGGATTCGCGAGGCAGCGTTGGAAACGGTGATCGAACGTTGGTACAGAAATTTTCCCTTGTAATTCGTTCCCCGAAATCACGTTGACACGTTCGAATTGTAGATGGTACCGCGAAGTATACTCGCAATCGATTCGATCAGCTTCGGGGCGGATGGTACTCACTATTTCTGGGTTGCTGGCAGGGTATCCGGACGTGGTGGCCGCCAGAAACAGGATAGCCACCAAGATGCACGACACAAAACTCCACGCTGTCAACTTCATGCCCGACGAGAATCGTTTTCGAATCACGACGACTATCGAATTCACGACTTCGACACTCGGTCGAGTAACGAATGGGGCAAAACCACCTTGTTCCTGAGAATGAGAAATCTCACGAATTACCACCCCCGTGTCCAAGTGCTGTCGAAAAACTGCTTCCAGGTAGAATTCGTAGAGGAGTTTTTTAATACGTCTTCTCTCTTTGCCCTCGATTGTTCGATTTTTATGGTTTCCTTTTTCCTTTCGGTGTTACACGCGCTCCTCTACGATCCAAGTTTCCGCCCCCGCCCGATTAAATCGTCGTTCACCGGAAAAGGGTTCGATAGTTAAAAAAGAGCAAAAACAAACTGCTCGTGGAGACCACGATATATCTGGGAAGTTGTTTCTTGCTTGAACGCCCGGCGTAGGACTGACTTTGAGAAGTGGCCTCGCCATGATTTAATATAGGAGCCGCTTCGCCGCGCTCCCACCCCCTCGCACGGCGTTCCAGTTGTCCCTCTATGACCTAGGGCATTGTCTTTGACGGTGAATCCTCGCGGAACGCGTCTGTGTCTCTCGAGGAATCGTTGGGGGGGGGGGGGGGGTTTCCGGAACTGTCGAGTGTCGGAGAAACAATTCGAAATCACTTCGCATTCTTTACGCAAGATAAACTCCTGTTTCCATGAACTGTACCAGGTTTTCGGTGTTAGCTCACTTACGAGGAGAGTTCAACTCCCGTCGTGGATGATAAGGGGATGATTACGAAAGAGGCTAAATATGGCAGAAATGGCCGGTAAAAATAGCTCGTTGAAATCGTCTTGCGAACGTATATGTGTACATATAGTATACAGGGAGATATCGGCGTCGTGGGCCGGAGAACAATGATGCTCCGAAGGCGGGGCATCGAAGTTCCGTTGGCTCGATGCGAAATCAATATAGCAAAGTTTCGGGCAGGGACTTCTACCGAAACGTAAAATACCGGTATATGAAAATACTAAATACCGGTACCGGTATGAATGTAATATTTTCACCGGTATTTAGGATTTTCATATACCGATATTTTCGTATTTCGGTTTCTATAAGGGTTATGAAGGTACAATCGAAAAATATCGGTATTTTACGTTTCGGTAGAAGTCCCTGCCATGTATACAATAGAAATACCGAGAAAATACCGGTTTTATTTCGGTTTTCGGTATACCTTTACTGACATAATACATGTATCAAAATCATACCGGTTTTAGTCCCTGGGCATAATACTGGTATCAAAATTATACCTTTATTAAATCCCTGATTTCGGGACACGGCGCAAGCAACAAGTGCCTGTCCCCCCCATATGTTTGAAGTTCATATTATCGTGTGTGTATCATATAAACATAGAAATGTAGACTGCGCATCAAGGGGCGTCTCAAGTTTAGAAGGAGGTAGATCGCTTTCGGAGGGCTTGACATCTTTTTTTAAATTTAAATAGTGGGTGTAGAGGCGCTAGGGATCTGCATTTTAAGTCAGCTTTATTAGAAATAGATAGCAAGTCCTCCCAAAAGTAACCCTTCTCTTTTTAATGTTGGGACGCCGGCCCAGCCTGACGCGCAGTTTTATATTTCTATATCTACTGTCGTTTGTACATGTGTGTGGCTGCTCGAATTGACGCGATAACATCTCACGGAGCCTTCTCTGAAAGTTAAATCTTGCCCCATTTGGAGATTGGGTTAGTCTGGAGGCTAAGCAAATTAAGGATCATCACGAAACGGTCCTTAAGGCCGTGTATGATCGCTAATGATGGCGCATCAAGAAGAACGTGTGGACGCGCCCGCCGTCTAATTAATATCAAACGATAGACCACATTTACTCGGCACGCCTGTCGTCCTTAATCTCTTTATTATCTTTACCTTTGGATCCGTGCAAGAGAGTACATTACATATATTATGGTACACGCAATCTTCAAGGGGAAAAGTGATGTATTTGAGATTCAAGGCGATCGTTTCAAGTACTTTCTACGAAGATGTAGAAACGTATCTGGAGTGTATTAAGGGAGGCCGAAGAAAGTGTTTTTTTTTTTGGGAATTTTTTTCTTAAAAACCATAAGACCTTTTTCAAAAAATTTGTTTGTGTTTCGAAGATTGCAGTTTCTAGATTATAAGGGAATTTCGTTATTTAATAATATTTATTAGTAAATAAATGGTGAGCCATCTCCCGGATGTCTCTTCACAAAAAGTGGTCTGCCGTGATCGCTGTAACTTTGTAACGGTTCATCTGAAATTAAAAATTCAGTAAGATTTATGTAATGGAAGAACCAATCTTGTCCTTGAACGTGGGGTTTTTCGAAATATTGATTAGGAACAAAATGGGGGACATTTTCCTGAAAAAGTACGATTTTCACCTAATAATCGCTAGTTTTTGGTCAATTAAAAAAAAAAGTATGGAACAAGTTTTCGAAGCTAAAAGTTCTCTGAATTATTTCGGTCTCTTGGCAAGTATTCCGGATGTTTGTAAACATGAAGCTTCGATAGCTTCATAAAGAATAAGTTCAGGGCATAAGTATGTTAGTACTTTTAACTTTGTGCAGTCAAAAACCTAAGTTTCCATTTTAAAAGAAGTGCATTTGCATTTTTCCGATGCACCGATGCACAAAAGTGCATAAAATTAGTTGCATATTATGCACCGTCTGATACCATTTAAATTTTACTTATAACATCTGCTTCTATTCCCATTTAGGAGGTACAGTCTGTTCCAGTTTCGTGGAACACCCTGTATACCTTGATGTAAAGATAAAATTGTGCGAAAAATAGACAGATCAATGTATAGTTATAATCAGGATTTTTCAAGCGTCTTGATGACGTCACGTTGCTGAACGTAAAACGTCGTGACGCGTAATTAATTAAGTGCGTTCACGTCTGTGCTCGCTGTAGACGGATATCCGCTAACTCACCGCTTTCGTTCTTGCTTGACAAGTTGCGTCAATTCTTAGGAATTGCCCAGGTCTTAATAGTTTTACTGTCCTCGTCACTTTTTACGTGGCTTTCTGTAGAATCGTCTCGCAAACGTCTGTAACGATCCGAGGCTCGAGTTACATTGTCTTCCACATTTAACAATTGTCCTTTAATGTTGATCGATTCTTACTAATAGTAGATTGTTCCAGGACATGGAAGAATCTTTCACTGACACTTTCTACTAAAATAGATCGAGTAGATCTGTTCATACTCTCGAAAATGTACTATTATTCCGCGAATAATTCTTGGAAGTGACTCATTTAATTCGAGATTTTTCCTCTGCAAATGATACACTCCCAAGGAACCCTAATTGACTGGAAAGCTATCACGAATGAAACATAAAGCGAATTAACATTTAATTGATGTTATTGCTAACCCTAGAATGACGCCGTCTGGGTTCTTTTTAGTGTACCTGATGCTGTTGGGTCGCGGGCGACCCCGAAATAACATTTGAATACTATTGAACATGAAATCCTTTTTCGAAAAACCCCTTTTCCCATTCTTCTTTGTTCTTATTTACTGAGAAGACATCGAAACGTAAAAGTTATTTTGAACTTTATGCTGAAAGGGTCTTCGATATGATTTCTTTAGAATTGTTTCTCTCGACTCACTGGTTAATGGCCGGTTAATTAGCCCCCTCAAGTGCCATTCAATTTTAATACCAACAATTTTCTCGTATTTCAAATAGTTTAGGAAATAACGGACTGTACACTGTTTCGTGGACACCCTCTATCTACATACTGATTCCGTAAATTTTATTACAGTGACTCCTTGATGAATGCGACACGAGCAACCCCGTTATTCCCACCACTGAGGGAGCAAGTCCCCCTTTGAAACCAATAAAAACGGAGTAAACAGAAGCTAAGTAAAGGCTTAACTTCGTCTAAAAAAAAAACAAATTTATGAGGGTCTGAAAGCCTTGGAGTGTCTTCCCATGAATGCTCCGAAGCGGACTCGAGTACGTCGCACTCATCGAGACGTTACTGTCTATCGTAACCGAATAATGGAGTCACTGTTGCATCAGTCACGAGCTCTGGTCCCATATGTATACTTTTGGCTGGTATATTCCTCCATAATTCGCAACAGGTTCACCTTGGTTAGTTTCGACCCCATCCGCCATATTTACGTTCCCTCCCCGCGAAACATGGCGGCGGTTGAAATCTGTGTCGAGAGGACGTGGGCGCCTCGGGGTGGGAACTTCGATTCTAATTAAACTTTCGATACTTCGCCGAGATTAACATACCACGCCGAACTTTCGCCCGGGGGCGGCCGAAGAATCGAAACTTTCGACGGTGTCTATTATCCCTTTATTCAATTTCGTTAGCATGTACAACAATGGCGGACGTGGTTTTCGCTACGGAATTGTTCGCAATAGTGTTCCCGGCAAAACCAGGTCATCACGAACCTCCCTGTTGGGGGAGTGGGAGAGAGAGAGAGAGAGAGCCAGAGCTACGAACAAAGTCTTATCTCCCCCGGGAACTGCCCTGATTGTTACGTTACCTATTAATAAAATGGTATTCACCGTGTCCGACCGAACGGCGGTTCGGTCACGTCGGTTTTGTTCGAAGCTGGCTGGTTTTCATGGGCAAATACCCGCGATGCTCTTGACGACTATATTCGCGAATGGAATGCTTTTTCAGACGGTTTTTAACCCTTATAACATCGGGTCAAACTCGTGGTGAGGATATGAAAATAATTTCAACAAACAGACATGAAATTCGTTTCCTTCGAGCGAAAGTGAAATTCTAGATTGCTGATATTAATATTTAACTTTTAGAGTATATTACACCTTTAGTTATCGCTGCAAAAGTCATCACATCATTGCGGAAAAAAAAAGTATAACGTGAAGTAGGAATTTCAAAATGAAATTGTAAAACCAGTCATTTTTACTGCTGTGGTAGTTCTAGTGTTAACATACGATTTAACTGTTATATCGGTACTTGAAATAAATTTGCTAAATGATAGGAGACTTTTCTTTACGTCACTTTTTCCCCTAGAGAAAGCCGACTTTGCTCGTCGGTGTAGATTAAAGATCGTTTAACCTATACGAACGTATTGTTAACCGAATCGAATATGATATGGTATTTCACTTCCAATTACAGTAATAAACAAAAAGGTATGGAAGAACAGTTGTGTGAGTGATCCCAAACATTTAAGCAACAGTGTATAGTTTCTCGTAAATTGGAGCAATGACGTGGACTTTTTCGAATTGGGCAGAATTTACGAATCCAAGGGTCAGCTTTATATTGCGTTCAATCGTTTTGTAAATTCGTATGAATTAATGAAACTCCGGGATCGAAGCAATTTCGAGGTAATTAGAAACGGTCGACGAGGAATGGAACACGTTGTAGCGGTTTCGGATGATTCTGAGCAATGTTTCTTCTTATTTCTCTGACGGCCCGGGATGAAACAGCGCTGTTATATCGTCGTGACTTTCTGGCGTAAACTGGTGTATACCGCGGAAGATTCGTGTGTGGGATGCACGAGACGTGTCAACCTAGATCTGAAGTAGAAGATTATAGGAATTGCAGAAATTTTGCGTTCGGGGGTGTGTGCCTGCGTCAGCCTTAAAACTAATTAACTAATCGGCCGTGTGGCGAGGCGTCACAAGCGGTGAGCAATGTGAACGTACTTCGAGACCGGTCATACGTGCGCGTCTCTTCTAACTATAGACATTCCGTATTTCTCCTGTCGACGAAATACACTGGCCGAAATATTCTATAAAATCACCATGTTTTCGAATGGATTCTTACAATTACTCCATACCAATGAAAAATTTGTCTTTTGAGATTAATTAAAGATAGTTAAAAATATTACATTTATTTACAAAAACACTGCATACTGTGTGCACTAATTAGAAATGTTCATTTACCTAATATTGTTCGTTCACTGGTGTGATTTGAATTTTTTCTTTTTAATTTAATTACACATTTCCTATTTTTCCAAATTAAAAGCTGTACATTGCAAAAAAATGCTACAGATATCACAGAATCTAAATTTCATGTTGCCAAATATTTATTAATATTATTGTCAAATAATATGTCAAACAAAATCTCTTAAGTGTTCATTCATTGGTGGGTTTACCCTAATTTACGTATTGTTTTGAAAATATTATTTTATAATAATATTTTCCCATAAGAAATAATGAAACGTGTACATGTTCACTGCCTTGCAACAGTCGATTTACACTTTAAATTAACAATGACAACGTCGTGTTTCAGCTCCTCAGCGTCTCGTCCCACACTTTGCCGCCCATGAAACTGCTCTGTGCATCTTTCATCGCCTCTCTATTGATGTCATCGACATCGAAGGCCCAATCAACGGCTGACAAGTACGACAGGTAATCTAGCAGCCAAGACAAGGAAAGTTCTATATCACTTAAATAGTTTCCTGAGGCATAGCTGCGTGTACCCTCGCAAGCAAACTCGGCTTCCACTAGGGGAAAAAGTGGCGTTAGAAAAGGGCCACCTAAAATTTAGTATCGGGAATTATTGAAATTTATACCAAATTAACATTCGATTTAACATTTATTTCAGTACTTGAAATAAATTTACTAAGTGGTAGGTGGCCTCTCTCTTACGCCACTTTTTTCCCTAGTGGAAGCAGAGTTTGCTCGTGGGTGTACCACGTTTTATAGTTCGTGTGGAGCGTTGATTGCAATATATTCTACTGTTCTTGTAGGGACGATCGTGTAAACAACGAAGAGGAATCAGCGGAAGAGAGCGAGAGTGAATCTTCACGACCAACGAAACCGGAATCTTCTGGTGTTGTTGAAAACGATGATACAGACGAGACGAATATGCAACTGGTCGACCAAAATTGGACCTTCCTGAGTACCATACTTCCTGACCAAGACGACATGGAGACTATTGAACATTGATCAACACGGAAAGAAGATCTCGACTTATATTCTATCGAACATTCTTCCTTGACTTCGATAGAGAGAGCATTGTAAACTGAATTCATGAATTTTTTCAAACGAAATATTGGCAATAAGAAACAGGAATAATATAAACAGATCATTCGGCTAAATTCTCTCATGGAACAATACGCATAAGAACGAAGAAGGGCAATAATTATATTTTATGTACACTATTTATTACACGGTATCTGACAAATACAGTATATACACAATACACTTACGTTAAAAAAATTTCACACGCATAAAAAACGGTGCGCTGTGGTACTTCTGAATAACGGTTTTGTTCGTCGATAAGAGAACAATGTGAGTATTGTTACGTACGCGTGCGTGTGACTTACTCTCGTGTCTCGTTCGGAATTTTACAGAAGAAAAACAGCGACCTACGACGGTTTCGGGAGCTCATCGAAACGGAAACTAAGTTCCACCAGTTCGGTGACAATTTCTGTTAATCTACGATTGTATTCGGGGGTGCTCTTCATGGTGTTGATTATCATTTCAGTTCTGCTAACAAATTGATGGATACTGTAGGTATCAGAATCGTTCGTGATCTCAGCGCCCACTTGCTCGTCCAGCAACACTGTCTGGAAGAATGTGGCTGCCGTGATCGCGGCGCACAAACGCTGCTCTTCCATTCCCTCGACCACCTCGGACCAAGCTGGAATATCCACGGAGATCTTGGCCGTTTTTAACGTGTCGCACAGCACGCTGTAATAATGCTTGAGCATACTCTCTTCGCAAGCTAGCCGGAAACTGCGATCGGCGCTGAGATACAGAAACTGGGCGACATCGTGCGCCAAAGGGCAGTACCTCACCAATTGGAAGTCTACCAGCAAACACTTGGGCGGTACGTCGTTGCTGTACATCAAATTGTTCCCCCACAGATCACCGTGGCTGACCACGTTTCGCTTCGTGGCTGACGTCTCGATGCCAGAGAACACTTCTTCGCAGATATTTGGCAGCAAACTGGCGTCCAAGCCGATGTGTTCGGCGACACCGACGATAGCGTCGATACCAACGCTGAACCACTGTCTGCACTTGCCGGTCTGGGAAAAGGAATTCTCCACGAAACCGTGCGGGTACAGCTTCTTCAAGGACACACCGAGTCGCGCTTCCGTCAACAAAGACGACGCGTGCAGCCGTGCAAGAGTGGTCAAACCGGCGACAACGCGTTCTTTGGTGAACACTTTGTTGCTAACGGTGTAACCTTTAGCGCCCAGGTCTTCGAAGATCAGCAGATGATCTTTGACCAAGTAACAGGTCGGCGACCATGGTTCCTTGTTGTATACCTTGTAAAATTCAGGGACTATGTCACGGTAGAATATCTTCTCTTTCAGAAAGACACACCTGTCGATTACATACTCAGCCTGAACCGGCACATCGTAAGGCACGCCTTTCACGAAGAAGGACAACGTCTCAGTGCCACCGCTTTTCGATTCAACCTCCACGGTGAGCCTCAGATGGGTCCCGAGAAAGCCGAGCGTCCCACTGGAGTACGGCCGTAGGGCGAACTTTTTCACATCTACTTCACGACCCAATGACCGTTTCGCCACATTCTGAACATCTTGGAATGTTAACAGACTCTGGGGCGAGTTCCCGCGCGTACCGACTTTGCCATCCGATTGTTCCGACGGGATTGGAAGCTGCAGTTTCGACTTGGACATGACGGAGGAGGGAGCTCAGAGTTCAAGTTATATGATCCCCGCGTTATATATGCGCCGACTAACACACACCTGTACTTTTAAAACGCATCTACGATTTGCTTATTAGTCTCGGTGTCTTTCCACTTGTTTCGCCTCTGGCATGTTTGCCGACAAACATCTTCTCTAAGATAAAAGCTCCCTCCCCCCGTGCAGCGTGAAAGATTCACGAGGCTCGAGCCCAATCGATAGACGCACGCGTGATTCGTACAGGTCCATTATCGCATCCTTTTGTTAATTATCGGGTCGCATGCGATTACATTTCCGCCGTTTCTTTATCTAAAAACCAGGCTGGGTGTTGTAAATCAACCTATGACTACGCCGATCACGTGTTGGTGCCGGAAATACACGGGGTGTTTTGATTTTTTTTTTTTTTTTTTACGTTATCTTGTCGCGGCGAATAAATAACCAGTAAGGTATTTCGAAGATGCTCAAAATACTGGCGCCCATAAAGAGACCGATCGCGCTGCCGACTGAAACTGAAAGATAATGCGTATAATTATCATACCAGACAAACACGCGATGGTAAATTAACAAAGCTTATTGAGATCCTCGAATTTGATCGTGGCATACGGCGGAAAATATTATTGACGGGTGAGTTTTCACCTGCAACGTCCAATAAATCGTTGACTACGTATCGCCGGTACCTCACGGTTGGATGAGACAGCAGTGCGAAATGAAACCGCGAGTAGGATCGACCCGGGGACTCGTAGTCGTGCGGGTCCCATCGAGTTCTGTGAACATCGAAACACCGTGTTTTATATGTATGAATTCTACAGAGTGATTGTCTCGCTACTAGGGTAGAAAGGAAAGCCACCTGCTTTGTCGTTTAAGTACCGTGACCCTGAATGTGTCATCAGTAGCTTATAGCTGCTTCAAAGATATATCTTTGAAGCAACTATACCTCTGCTGAGCAGTCTATGTGACTGCATATATAGCGATGCATACATACATTGTTGCCCCGGTTTCGCTAGCAAGGAATGGAATTCTAACATGGTACGGAGGCTTCTGACGCCCCCTACGCATGGGACAGAAAATTGAATTACATGTTAGGTCTATTCTTACATCTCGTCTGTGATAGTATTCGTACGAGGGGCGATACGGGACATCGAACACGTTGACAACAGGGACTTCTACCGAAAAAATACCGGTATTTATGTCGGTTTTCGGTAATATATCGGTTTCGGTATAGCTTTTATGCCATAATACCGGTTTAAGTCCCTGATTGACAAGTAGATCCGACAATTATCTACAAATTAGTCACTCTATCTGTTGTATAGTATCGTTACAAATTAGTCGATGTATTTTTCGATCGAGAACGTACAATGTCAGCGACGTCCCTTCGCAGTTCGGTAGACAACGTTGGCCCATCGATTGGTACGTTATCTCCGTCTTGTTAGCGATTATACACGTCATCTCGGTTCCGTTGCAGACTCTGGCACCGTTCGGCACGAAATAGTAAAAACTGACGCATCCGCAGAATTCGATCATCCGATTTATAACCGTCTGCAAGAAACAGGAAATCGCGTCTCGTAAAATAGTGTGTCATCTGCGTTGGACATTGCGGAACATTTTTTTTCTTTTCGACCACTGTTCTCTACTGCGTACCTCGAGAAAACACGCGTCGCTGCTGTATATGTCGAACATGTTATTCGGCCGTTTCTCTTGCTGGAACCGACAATCTCTGTACTCTACCGCGACTTTATCCACGCCGGCCTCGTTGAACGTGTCTACCATCGTGAATTCAATGCGATTCGTTTTCCCAGCCGTCATACGTATCACATCGTTGTCTAAATTCTTGAACGTCGGCAGCTGCAGATTGTTGAGCAAATGCACCTAAAATCACGGCCACGATTTTCTCAAGAACGGTTTCTACAATTATCCCGCCCCCTTTTCGTTTTTACAAACCCAGATAACACATGACGCCTCGAAGACGTACATTTTACGGCTATTTTAGGTCTAAGACGCATTTAAGCCGTCTTCGAGGCGTCATGTGCTATGGATTTATTGATCTACGGGTATATAATCCAGTTATAATCAGTTAATTCTAGGTAACAATGTGTTGTATGATCTATGCCTAAAAGAGACGTGGGAACTAAAGAAGCTATCCGAGAAACACGCTAAGTCCGCGTATTTTCGACGGCATTTCTGTCTGGCAAGTGTAAGATGTAATCAGCGTCGTCGTAGTTCGTTGTTCGACATATTTTTAAGACGTTTTTACGATTTTTTAAGAAGCCAAAAATACCGGTCGGATTGTATTGATATGATAAAAACGCTACTGCCGGGTCAGAAGAAACCGGAAGGGGCGGATAGGAAAATGGTTCGATCGGTCAAAGTGGATGATACATTAATACCGTGAACTCGGTGAGAAGATAATTCTTCGTTTTCGAGGCCATATGAACATCGATGACGAGATCGCCGTATTTCACGGTCCGGTTGACAAAGTACCGCACGCTATTGTCCCCCAACTGATACGTGTTCATAGCGAGACAATAACCGACGCCTGTTTTTCGCAATTCCTGGAACTCGGCGCAACAGTTGAACTTCATATTGTTCCACGTACACTCGGCCAACAATTCCGTGCAAGGAAACCTCATCTACGGTAAAGAAAAAAAAGGATAGAGATAAAATATAAGGAAGAGGAAAGAAATCATGAAACACCTCGAGATGTCGTGTCGCAATCGTAAATTAGACAATGCTCCGGAGTAGCGAACAATTTGCTCGAAAATAACTTGAAAGGCAAACAACAGCGACACATTATCGCAATGCTCGTGAATACGATATGAAAGTGGAATGATATGATTGCTTGCCTCCTCGTATGCGGATAGAAGCTCCTCCGACGTCGCCAGCAGCAGATTCGGATTAGAATAATTTGTCAACGCCGCAGGATTCCTACGAAAATTTTCATGTCTTAATTCGGCCCTGCTTGAAACATGTTACACACACCGTCTGAAGTATTTGCTCTTAATCTTCTTCGTAGAGGAAATACAAAAAACTACTGCGGGAAAAGGTGTCTCCCAATCGAGGTACATGGTCTCCGCGGTTACGGCAATGGGATACATGATGTACTCCCTTACAACGTCTCTGATCATAATGGTGCATCCGTACCAACACACGATACAGGAGACCAGCCAAAAGAGTCTGCAAGCAGGTTAAAGTCATGAATACGCATCCATCAAAAGGGACAAAGAAAGTTACAATTCATGAAACACTCTTATTTTTGTTGCACAGGACGTTACCTTTCCGGATACGAAAGCTGATCGTCCACGAGATAGCTGACACCGTGGATCCCGCAGTTACTGAAGTACTGCTTGATAATTTTCCACCCTCGGATCAGTCGTTTCCACATTCCATATAACACCTATAATCGAGATACCCAATCGACAAGTGGTATAAATTAAAAATCTTTGTTGATAGTTCTAAATCAAATAACAATCATCGCAATAGTAGAGCGTGAACGTTTCGTTTGTTAATAAAGAAGGAGTCAAAGTTATTGAATTTTTCATGGAAAATGAAAACTTCAGTTTTTGAAAATTTACGAAGAAAAATTTACATTGCTTGTCGACTAAACGGCTTAACGAAACCAACTGTCTCCGTGAGCAAAGTAAATCGATTCATTGTGCATGTTATTTCATAAATTATGCAGTGGTCGATTTAATCTGTTATTGGTGGCGCAGTTTCTTATGAAATATAATTTCTGATTGTTTTATTATTCATGATGTTTCAGGATAGGAGACAGTACAGCCAAATGAGTAGCCTTCGACAAATAGAAATAAATGGAAAGCATAGAACAAATTGTTTCATACGCTGCCCGAATAATTCTTGCTTAATTAATAGCCATTCAATGGACAATAACTGTTTGCATATTTCCAGGGGATCGTAATAACGTTTGCAATCTTACTAGAAGTAATGCATTTGAAGTTGTAATTTATTCAAACGCCACTTTAACCGTCGCGTGTTCCGTCTGTTATCGTGTCGCAGTGGTTTCACTTCTACAATTCGTACGTGCTTATGTATATACTTAATTCGTGTATATACTTTTTCTGATGTTAAGTACTAATTATAAGTATTAAAGCTGATACTAAGTACTCTGCATAATCGCAATAAAAAGAAAATATTCTTCTATTCTATGGTAATCATATATACATTAATTTTTTCATTTCAATATCATTACATAGCTTCTTTAATTTATCTGAAATGAAAACTATAACGCGACAATTTTATAGAATTTAATTATTATCATTAATTATAATAAAACATTGCCAGAGCAGCCGAAACCGTTACAGCAGTTTACAGACGCAAGAGGAAAAAAAATAAATACGTTTATCATATTACACGTGAATCGATTACAATTTAATAGTATTTCCACCGGCTTAAGAATTCTACTATATATCCTTCTTAATGTTGAAAATATGCAGAAATACTTTATGAAATTTTCTTATATCGGTACGCAATACAGGTATAATAACGAACACGTGCCTTTATTATTTTCATGTCCAACTTATATATTATAAGATTATATATATTGATAAGAAAATTGATTCACGGGTTATTGAAACTCAAATTTAGTACTTGAACACAAAGCTTTCAAAATAACAAATAAAATGAAATCATTTACTGATTTGAATTTAGGGGATTACAAAGAAATGGAATTAAATCTGACTATATAATAAGAGATGTGGATACCATACAAGGAGCTATAGAAAATGCTTTTACAACACTGATACCAAAATGCACTAATTTGCCAATGATATCCGTTTCTAGCAGGTAAATTTCTCTGGGCTTGAATCTAAGATAGAAATTGGAGTTCTTCTGATGCTTTCTTCAATGAATCATTAAGGAATTATCATTTTCTCCAGTAATTCTAAAATGAAATCTTATAATTTGTAGAACTGATGCTGGTGTACATGCATTGTGTAATGCAGCTGATATTAGACTGTCCAATGCTTATAACTGCTTGTACAATCCTTCAGAAGTACTTAGACAGATAAATGGATACTTAATGAAATGTCATCATGATATCAGGTAATTAATAACTTGATAATATAATGTTTCTCAGTCCATATTTGTATTTAATAAACTAAAAGAATGTTTTTAAGGCTTCTAGACTTTATTCCTGTAACAGACGAATTTAGTGCCAGACGTGTAGCACGGTCTAGAACCTACATTTATAGATTTATGACTCCAAAGCAGCTCGATGAACACAGAATACCAATAATTGAAAAAGTACATACTTACCATTTGAGGTATTGCTTCCTAATTTTTAATGAGTATACGTTCAGTATTATAGAGACTGTTAACTTTTTTCGTTTGTACATGTTTTCAGGTCAGAAACCTTTGATATAGAAAGATTACAACGTGGAACACAACTTTTTATGGGAATAAAAAATTTCACAAGTTTTTCTGGAAAAAGTCATGCACCTTATCCAATCAATTATGTAAGGAAATTAAATAAGTTGACCATAGAAAAAGGTCAACCATTTATGCCTTTAGATCCATTGTCACAAAATTATGAATTTTGGAATATTACATGTAGCTCGAAGTCTTTTTTATATAATCAGGTATGTAGTAATGAAGAAAATATAATATTGTTAATTCTCTAATATTTATAACAATATTATTGCAAGATATAGCCACAAGCGTTTCATAATAATTTTACATTTTTATTCTGAATGCACATATAAACAGTCCAATAAATTGTTTACAGGTCAGACGCATAGTAACTGCTTTATTAAACTTAAGCATTGGGAATCTCACAGAAAAGGAAATAACCTGTATGTTACAAGTTCCTGGCCATCATAATTGGAATCCTCATCTACATGTAGTTCCACCATGGGGTTTATACTTGGCAAATATAGAGTACTCTCAAGAAGACATAGATAACTACAGTATTAAATACAAATTACAATCCCCTAATAGGGCAACAGTTGTACCAGTAGGTTGAAATTAAATGTAATACACGTTCACAAGATATTAAAAAGTCATGATTTCATTCTGAATTCTGGTAAGTAGACTTTACCCAAATATCGTTAACAATGGATCTAGAGAATCTAATAAGAAATAAAAAATCAGGTTTGAAATCGTGTAAAACTATAGTGACGAATATGCTTGGCGAACGATATGAGGAAGGTGAAGGAGAAAAAAAGAAATTGGCATCTGTAACACCATTTGTTGTAGATAATAAGCCTGATTTACAGGTTGCACATATAATTCCAGGATTGTTTCTAAGCTCACAAGATCCAGTTGTAAATTTTGACATTTTACAAGAACATAGTATTCGTAATATTTTGAGTATTGGTATTGATACACCAGTGAAGTTTGACAGTATCAAGTATTATCACTGTGACTTGTTAGATTTACCGGAGTCTGATATATCCGAATCAATAAAAAAATGCATAAAAATCATAGGAGAAAATCGCGGTGAAAATATTCTTATACATTGCAATGCTGGTGTATCTCGTTCGCCAACAATCGTTATTTCTTACTTGATGATTTCCGAAGGATTGTCCTTTGACCATGCTTATAATAAAGTGAGAGCTGTTAGAAATTGTATCAAGCCAAACGAGGGATTTATTCGGCAATTACAAACATTACACGTACCACATAATATCGACGGTAAAAAATGAATATGTAAATACTTGAATTATTTTAATGCTTACATCAGAAAGTGCTAAACAAAAAACAACCATTGTTTTAACAGTAGATTTCATGTACTATGACATTATATGTACAGAGAATATTATTTTGTAATTTATTAGGCAAGCTACAATTTGTACACAGCCAAATTATTAGTATCCCATACAAGGGTCACGTCATATACAACATCAGTAAGGAAAGAGGGAAACAGCGTGGCGCGTACTTTTCTATATTCTTCGTCACGGGGAAGTTATTATGCATGATCTTCATACTTCGTCAATTTTTGTTTTTTTGATGTCAT
Source organism: Dufourea novaeangliae (assembly GCF_001272555.1). NCBI lineage: Eukaryota > Metazoa > Arthropoda > Insecta > Hymenoptera > Halictidae > Dufourea > Dufourea novaeangliae. The sequence continues at coordinate 41,478 of NW_015373993.1, read as the reverse complement.
TTGTTTAAAGTTTAACACTGTTTAACATTAAGTTCCATATACACTATACACTGTCTAATTCACGCGTATTGAAATGCATACATGGGTACACGTGTATTAACATATTTATATTTTAATGTGTCATTTTTAATAATTGAATAACTGTGTAATTTATCGAAAAAAATATGGCTTTACAAATGTCCAAGTTTCAGATAACAATAACAAATTTTAATTGGTACAGATTTTTTCTTGGTAAGCTATCGAATGATCCACCATCAGTTCAATTTGGTGTAAGAGTAAAACTCATTAAAAACAGAAATTTGTTCGTCCTTTTCATTTGAAAATGTCGAACTAATAAAATAACAATTTTTTTTTTTTTGCCGCTACCGCTCGGCCATTAGACCGTCGGTTGTCCGAGGATTAAGGTGTCCGTCAAAAAGTACTAGATAAAAGGAAAACACAGTTTTAACAATAGATTAATTATGTATATATATTGTTACAATAGATTTCATGTACTATGACATTATGTGTACAGAGAATATTATTATTTTATAATTACAATATTTCGTATTTATAATTTATTAGAAAAGGTACAATTCATGCACAGCGTCTATCAAATTCTTAGCCAAAACTAAACATATTTAAAGATCGCTAATTCTGGCATTTTTGTATAAACCATGCATTGGAGATGACATGTAGGTCGTCGTACCAAGTAGTTTTATAAAAATTATTGTAAATCTAAAAAATATAAGTGAATTTCTGTATACATGATCTATTACTTCATTTTCGTGATAGTAGTATATTATTGTACATTCTAGTACAATATTTATTATATGGATTATATATATATATATGTATATGTGTATAATAATATAATTATTATCGATATTTATATATGTTTATGTTTGTATATATATATATATATAATCTAATATTCACATTCCTCCAACAATTGAAATGAGCTGTCCTGAAGAAACTAGACGAGGCACTTGAACCGAATATCTTTTTCTTAGCTAGTTGGCCTCATAAATAGTCGAATGCAAATATTGCACATTATACAGCAAATAGTAAAATACAAGAGAATAAATAAAGAATCGCCTTTAAATTACAAATATTCGTGAATCTCTGTCTTATAAATGATGCCAATGGTGCAACGGTGTAGAAAAATATCAAGGCCTTCTAAAGATTATGTTCCTCAAAACATATATTCACTCATCGTCGCTAAAAACATTTCCTCTACTCTTAAATTCCACCCTTCGATAATATACGATGATTGCTTAATAGTTTGTTGGCAATTTGGTTCGCTTCATAGCGCTACCGATGGTTTCTGGTATATGAAGCAACCTTATTTTATTTCATTTATACTAACTACTTAAAACAGCAGGAAATTATACAGGGTGTCCCGTTTAACTGGAAACGATAGAATATTTCGTACACCATTGAAGATATGAAAAAATTGTTCTTATGAAAACTGCTTGGTACGGAGGAATATATTAGGCAGTGAAAATATTTCTTTTATATATCATACCGTAGAGATGATTTCAAGGTAAACTTAATTTTCTTTTTTTAAAAAGAAAATTAAATTGATCTTAAAATCTCCACTAAGTTGTCATACATACAAAAATATTTACACTATACGATGCCTCCCTCTATACCAAACAACTTGGATAAGAATGTTTTCGTATCTTCAATTTCATAGGAAATATTCCACGGCTTTCAGTTACATGGGGCACTCTGTATATCTAGGAACGTTTTCCTTAGAAAGACCTTAAAGCTTCACGTTTCACACACGGTTCCGTGTATAGAATTCTAATATAGTGACGTGGTTCAAAATCCATTCCACTGAAGTCCAACACAACAAAAACGAAAGAAAATGCAATTTATGTACAAAAAAAATATAAATAAATTAACAAAAAAAAAACATTATGCCCGGTTAAACGCTGAAACGTTTAGCCACGCAATCTACACAGGATAGAGACAATCTGAGAAATATATATACAGGATGTCCGGTAAATCGTAGCACAACCGAAAAAAAAAAATTTCTCTGGATGTCCTACTCTTGAATGTGACAGGCTTGGTGTGTGTTAAATGGTGTTCAAGTGCACAGTTTGCAAATGATGACTCCTATAGCGTAATTTAATTTTACATTTACCGTGTGTGTTTTCGTACGTAGAATCTTTCGCTTCTCGAATGCACCATAACTTACTGAACACACTGCATATGTAATGGGCAATAGAACATTATTCGTTCCTACGAAGCCACAGTCTTAAGTACAACATATCTGTACCTGAAAGGCATATCAGCCGAAGTAAAATGTAAAATTAGATGTTTCCGTTATGAATACAATTGGCCAACATTTTGCATCTAACTGTGTGTATATGTATCTGCCGTTTTCCGTGTATGTGGATAGCGCGCGGTTTTTGTATTATGTTCCTACATGGCAATAAACTTAAAATATCATGCGTTACAGTTACAGATACATTCGGATATTGGTATATGAACTGTAAATATAAACACCATCGTCAAACATTATGTAGTAAACCAGTGTCAGAGTCCAATAGAGTGGCCAGGTCGTATGCAGCAACATCAGTAATGAAACAGGGAACCACTCAGCACTTAATGCGCGTACCCTTTCATATTGTTTTGTCAGAGGAAAGTTATTATGCGGTTGTTACCTTATAATTCATCGATTTTTTTTGTTTGTTTTTTTTTGCATTCGCTTTACTTTGTTTAACGTTTAACGCCCCAAGGACCGTCGGGGTTTGTCACAGGTACATGAGAGTAACCAGCAAATTGAGGAAATTCCTCTACACTGGCGGTATTTGGAGCGCTCTGTGGTTGCTGCTCCCATGGACCACCGACAACAACAAACCCTGTCGAAGCGTCCTGATTAGTACCAGCACCACCAGATTGCATCCAAATATGAGAAGACTCTGTTTCTGAAACATCCTGAATCTTTGAAGAATCCAGTATTTGTAATTATTGTTTGCACTGCCCTTGGATGGTTGTGATGATGTTCAATACTTACATATTCTTCAGCTAAATTTAATAAACGATCTTTCGCGTCGGCTACGTTGTCTTCCGTACCCACGATCGTTACGAGATTTTTATCGGGGTCGGTTCTTCGAGGGAATTTAATATCAACTGTGAATTCATCCATGATCTTACGAATATTTCTACCTTTTGAGCCAATCAAGTGCGCGTGCACACGAAAATCTATGTCTACCTTCTCCTTTGTCAAGCCGTTCTATACGATTGGAAAACAAAAAGAGAGAAAGAAACGATATTACTTTATCAATGACAATTGTACCCTTTGAAGTTGAGATTATACGAATGTTTAAACTTACTAATTCATTAACGATTTTCATAATATCATCCCGCGCGCTGTAAGCATTCTTCTCATAACCAGTGATTGTAATGATATGTTCCTCGGGATCACCTTTCCGTGGAAAATTGATTTGTACGTCATGATCGCTCCGTATTTTATTAATTACGGCTCCCTTTCGTCCAATTATTTTTGGATGGTACTCTGGATTAACTTCGAGCTAGAGGAAGACAAACTTAAATGTTACTCTTTTAACATCCAGATATCCGCGCCTCTGCATCAAGAAAGCCACGATGTCCTTTTTTATAGGTGTTTTTAAATAATATTCACGGTCGTATTATCCACTATATTTTCCATACAAAATGGCTTTAGAATCATTGCAAACAATGTTTTAAATTCACATTAAATTTAATAATTTAACTATGTATCTAGCAATAATGAAATAATAATCACAACAAAGACAAGAGATCAAATTCGTCGCTACTACCGACGTTTACGCAGAAAATATATTTTTTTCATGCGACTCTTATAACAAATTATATGCAGTAACAAGCAAACGGTACCTTTAATTCGAATGATTTCAGTGCCCTATCTTGTCGTTCAGCCTCCAATGCTTTGCACTTTTCTAGAATAGCCTGCTTTGCATTTTCAACGCATGCAGGTGTGCCAGAAATCTAATAAACAGAACAGAATATATCATATTCTGGCAGTGAATAAGTAAAGAGTGAATAACTGTCATAATGTAATGCGACAGCTTGTATACCTTGATATAATCAAGTTTTTCTTCCGCTGGAGATAACATGATATGAACATCATGCACGTACATTAATTCTCGTACGTCACGACCTTTCTGTCCTATTATAGAACGATGCAAATCGAACGGTACTTCTACCTGCAATGAAAGAATTCAATTTTTTATATGCAGCGAGTGAGAATTTTCGTTAAATGCTTGTAAACGTAGGTCGCAGTCGAAGGTTAAGTATCATTCAATCATTCTATTGTCTAAAAATTGAATAGTAGGTTGACCTCTATCGTGATTGGTACTAAGTCGAGCAGCGCTTGTTTAGCAGCTGCAACATTTTCCGGTTGTCCTGTAATGCGAATAATATCACAAGCTGGAACTGTGTCCGCAACTTCTCCATTTTCACCATTCATTTGTTTTGCTTCGCGTTGGTCATCTACAATGCATTGTATTAGTATGATAGTATTTTATTTGTTATAGAAATACAACATACAGGGCGTTAATAAAAATCTAGGATATCCTCATAGAGTGGATTGTAGACGTTAAAATAACCATGAAAATTCATGTGCACGTATGAACTGTCTTCATTTTATAGTTACACGCAAATTCTTATTTCCGAAAGTGCTCGGGCAAAAATTTTCCAATTATTTTATAAAAACGTCCTACATTTGCATTAACACCCTATATATAAGACAAGGGCACGTAATGGAAAATAAACGCACAAAAATTGTGGGCACATTTTAAACTAACTTTACATGCAGTGGCAATCACACGAAGTTACGTGTACTAACCGTATGTATCGCGATCTGGGAATTTGATTTGTACATCATATTCGGAAGTGATCTGTTGTACTTTACGCCCTTTTGCCCCCATGACGGTACGATGATGCTTTTGAGGTATTATACATTCCTCGGTTACCATTGACTCCTACAAAATATAGCACAAGATCGTAGATACAAGGTCCACTGAAAAATCATGCTAATAGAAATTAAAGAATGTTACCAATTCTTGCACAATTTCTCGCATTCGTTGCTTCGCGGCCTCTATGCATTCGTTTGACCCTTTCAAAATTACGCGGTCGCTGTCAACGCCTGCCCTCGGGAATGAAATTTGTACTCCTCCACACTCGTCTGCGATACGATGCAACACCCCACCTCTACGTGCTACGAAATGTCGGTGATGCTTCGGGTCGATACGGATTTCACGTTCGGTAATATTATTCTGTAGAATAAAAAAAAGAAATATTGATTTACTGTTCAAATAGAAAGTTTAGAAATGAACCATTTCCGTATCTGTTCTTTTGAATGAGTAAATTCTTATAATACTCAGAAATGTAGTATTTTCTATAATCGTTTTTTTATAAATTATAGTATACGTAGTAAATATTCTTACAATTTCTTCGATTGTATCTTCTAATTCAGCTTTTGCTTTCTCAACAGCCTCCTTCTTTCCCAAAATAGTAATTACTTCTTTATCTTGATCTTCGTCTGTTGGGAATATAATACGTGCTCCAGTCGATTCTCTTATCTAAGAACAGTAAATACGTCATTAATATGTAATCGTACCAATGCTTACACAACATCATAATCCATCGATTCAGTTGGATACCTTTCTAATATTGGCACCATTTTTCCCAATTAGGAATTTGTGATGTTGTACTTTGGCACGAACTTCAGCCGAGTAACTAGACAATTGCTTTTCATTTGTAAGTTCCAACAACTGTTGCTTTGCCTTTTCGACGTCTTCTTTTGGCCCCCTAATAGTTACCTAAATAAAGCATATCGATAATTTTCATTCCAGTATTTAGAAAATACTGCGTGCATGATTATCAGAAAGGTACTCACCTTATCGCTTCGACTTTCCGCGGTAGGGAACTTAATTGCAACACCACCGCAATCCTCCATGATAGAATGAATCAATTTTCCACCAGTGCCAATAAGAGAATTATAAAACTTTGGCGGAATTACTATCTCATCCGTAATAATATTAGCCTAATAAAAAATGAAAGTAATTCAATATACACTATTTAAGATGATTCACTATCAACGTTGCCCCGAATAATACTTGTTCTAAAAACATATAAGAATTAAATTACCAATTCATTCTGTATTTTTTGAATCATTTCTTTAGCTTTCTCCACATTCTCTTTCTTCCCTGTAATCGTTATAACGTCACTTTTCTCGCCTTCAGCAGGTAAATCGATTTTTGTTTGCGTTTCTTCCCTAATCTATAAATGGTCAAAGGAAGATTAACCGGCGATTTATACAGCTACAATAAAATAATCGTACCGTTTCGGAACACTAACCTTACGAATATTTACTCCACCTTTTCCAATAACAAATTTGTGGAATTGTTTAAAAATAGGTACCTCTAGCACATAGTTACTCTCGTTCAATTCTTTCACCAACTTCATTAAATATTTATGGCACTTATCTACATCTTCCTTAGGCCCTCTAATTTTTACTATGTCTCCCTTCTCGCCTAGAAATAATTTCATACAACATAAGCAGACGTTCGAAATATTTGCTTGTCCGCTCTGTGTAACGATTCGTCAATTTTTCGAGTTGTGCATTTATATGTAATTTATGGGAATGAAACTATATAACAATACGGAATAAGAAACGCGACCTGCACTCTAAAAATGCACACAGAGAGCTCTGATTGGCCAAGCGCCAACAAGGACCGAGGCCTTTCAAATGTTTGCGCCTGGCATAAATCCGAGTTCTAGTTATTGCATATATCACGCTACATACCTGGGCCAGGAATAGTAATCTGTACTTGATTAAACTTATCTCGGATTTCTTTAATATTATCCCCTTTATTTCCGATAATACTAGGATAATAACGGTGATCTATAATCACATCTTTTTCTTTTTCATTCTCCAATTTCTTTACCATCTCTACTAACTCCTATAACAAATTAAAATATATAGTTAAGATCACATAGCGTTTCTAATAGAAAATAAATAAACATTACAAACCGTTTGAGCTTTCATTACACCCGCAAGATTCCCTTCAATACGGATAATATTGCTACCATCATTCTCCGAAATATTAATAACAACACCCGTTCCTTCTTTTACCCGGTTCACTGAAAAAGATAATTGTACATGATATCGTATCTTACACAGTTACTCCGACTGAATAGTCTTTAATACGAGAACCTTACCATTGCATCCGTTTTTTCCAATAATATGTTTATAAAATCTAGGATCGACATTTAATTCTGTGAAAGTGAGCTTCGATATTAGATCACTAGCCATCAATTGGAGCTCGTTTTGTGCTTTCTCTACTTCTTCCGGTGGACCCTCAATTTTAATTTTGTCTTCCTTGCCGGTAAATTCCACATTCACTTTTGGCATTTCTTGCGTTATACGTTTAATATTTACGCCTTTCCTTCCTATTATGTATTTATGAATCCAAACAGGTGCCTTTACGACAGCTGTACGAACGCTGTTCGCCTTTTCGTACACTTTATTCAATGCTACAGTTTGAATATTCATATTAATACATTATTCGTATACCACTACTATGATTGGAAAACATGCAAATCGGGGATTACCTTGACCAAGTTTTTCTTGAGGTCCTCGAAGAGTAATAGTACCCGTGGGTGAATCCGTTGCAGGCATTTCGACGCTTACACCAGTCACTTGCAATATCTCCGCTATTGTAGTACCACGCGGGCCAATAACATACTTGTGCTGTGACTTCGGTACTTCGACGGACACTGTAGTGCATCTTTTCTCCTAAATATCGAATGGAACGTTGATCTTGAATTATAGAAAAAAATTCTTTCAAAAGCGATTTAAACCTATTTCTTACCATGTCTCTGTAGATTGCTTCAATTGTTTGTTTTGCTGTTAGAACCCCTTCTTTTTCACCAGCAATAGTAATATCATCTTCCTGCACAGAAGTAGGAGGAATATTAATTCGAACTCCAGTTTTTGCCATCATGGCATTAAGATTCTCGTTATTCGCCCCGTGTATAAACGGATGATATATTTTTGGCACCGATATTCGCTCGAACGCCTTTCTTGACTGCAACATACAACGATATCCATATTATCTCCTTAATAAGTCACACTTTGATCCAATAACTAACACATGTCTGCTTACCTGTTCGTCTGAAATGATTTTAATCTCGTGTTCAGCTTTCTCTATTCCCTCTTTCGTTCCTGTAATTGTTATTATGTCTGACTGATCTTGCACAGGCGGAACATTTATCTTGGTTGCAGTCGTCTTCTCTAAATCTTTAAGACGCTGCCCCTGCTTTCCAAGAATCCAACGGTGGTGGTCCTTAGGAATGCTAATTTGTTTACTTGCCTACAATAATTAATAGCAGTTAATAAGAAAGCAGAGAACATCAGTATGTGTTATTGAAGTTACTTGAATCAAACCTGAGTCTGAAAAGTCGTTAAAATTCGACGTTTTGCTTCCAAAACCTGATTCTGCTTGCCAGTTATGAGGAATGTAAGAGATTGATCCTTCGATGATGCTATCTCAATGATTGTATTTGTCTCTTTCATTATTGTTTTACATGTACGAATAGATTCACGTTCACCAAACTTGTCGCTATGATCGAATTTGCGTTCCTCCCCAGGTACACGAAATATCTAAACAAATTTAAAAAAACATTATATAGTCATCAATAACAAAAAAAAAATAGTTGGTTTATATGCATCTTGAAACTTCAATTTATACCTGGGTGATTGTTATGCGTCCTAGTTGTAGATTATTATTTATGGAGAAAATATTAAATTTCCCTGAACTTGAACTAGCTGACTCAGGAAGTACTGGGAATGTCTCATCATAGGTAGGTGGCTCATAGGCCGTTCCCTCTTCCATTACTGACTGCTGCTGCATGGTGGGATTATCCTGTTTCGTGCCAAGTCCTTACAGTAGCACTGTAATACAAAAATTTAAGTCGTATTAAAAATATCTTTGTAACTATACACATATAACTGCATAAATACTACTGATTAGTGCCGGTGACTTTTAAATTGTGATCCATATAAATTTAATAGTATACATTTAGACAGCAAAAAAATAAAATCCAGAGACTAAACTATTTTATTGTATAATATTTTTCAAAAATGTTCATCCTTATATCGTATATTTTACGGGAAATAAAAAATTCGAAGTATACTTCAATGTTCTGTAATTTCATTATCAATGGAACGTTAGGTCCGTGAATAAAAATCAAAAGGTGTCGAAATATAATTTAAAAATCGAAAAATTACGAAAAGATAAACGACGTACACGAAAAATTCTAAAGGGAATCAATAATCATGCCTATAGGTTGCGGTATAACACCTTTTAACGAGATTCATTTTACGTAAACGTTCGATCAACGATTTCCATACTCAACGCAGAATCAGCTAAAGTCTCTGGTGTTGTATACAGACTCGCGACAATAATTATTCTAAATGGGAAACGGCAACAGAAGATTCAAGTTAAATGCCAGCATGTCAATGACCAGCGACTGATTCAGCCAGTGACCACCATATGGAATGAAGTATTCACTTGACACGTCACAAGATCGCTAACCTCTTTCGAAAATGATACCCATGCACACGTTGCATGTATCGGAGAAATGGTTCTCGTGAATTTTTCGAACGGTGGAAAAATCACTCGTGGGAAAGAGAGAAATATATATTCATATGGGACACATACGACGTATCAGGAAGCCATACTCACTCTACCGTAATAAAGAAATCCGGCCAAGTAATAACCGTCTATTACGAAGCCAGTTTAATGGTGGTTTGCCTGAAACATGTAAAAATCCAAATGTATTAGCCACTGATCACTATTTAATCTAATTCAATTACAAGATCGAACAAATAATCGTTCACTTTTTCGCACGAACGTACGTCTTTCCTTACCGGTAACGCAAAGTGAAATGAGATAAATACTTTTCGACTGCAGAAAGTTACTATAATTTAGGGATATCTGAAGGCGTTTTCATTGCCAACCTTAAAGTTCAAAGAACACTGTCGATCTTTCCTACCTGCTTCTACCACTTGGTATTGAGAATTACTGAAATTTATGCCAAATTAACATTTATTTCCGAACTTGTCATAAATTTAGTAAGTGGTAACAGACTTTTCTCCTACGTCACTTTTTCCTCTAGCCGAAGCCGAGTTTGTTCGTGGGGGAACATGAGAAGTGACCAGAAGTGACCATTGAATAACCACGCGCAAGCATTAGGGAGAGTTTGCACTCGCATTTTGACTATTTCTCTACATATGATCACACTACGTAAACTGTCGGACATAATTATATCAAATAATATGGAGTGAATGCTGTACTCATTGGTTCATTTCACTATACCATCAATGTTACGTGGAAAAAGAATTGTTAATGAATTCCATTATCCACTTTCTTATAACAACTGCACCCAATACAACTTAATATCACTACGTTCATGTTTAAGTCACGTGTTTCATTTACTTCAAATCCATATTTAATCTGATAGATAATATCAGAGCTGATAATATGAATTTTTATCAGAAATATTCAGCATGAAATAATCTGTATGGCCAATTCTGAATCGACACATAATAATTTTTTCTTTTCTGCTCATGTCGTATTGGGTATTGGTTGGTAAACATACTATATGTATGCATTTTTGTTCTTTTGGTCCTGGGCCATATTTTGTTGTATTTCTTTTTAGAGACGAGTGGTTTCTATGTTATCTGATTTATGAGGTCTTGATGAGGAATTGGTTTCTAATATTTATTTATTCTCATAATAAAACTACAGTTTGATCTGTTCAAAAGGTTCTATATAATATCGCGATCAATATACATTACATGTACAAGTATAAAAACACCAGGCATACGAATAAAAACGTTTACTTCGATCAATAAACAATTAAAAAATGTCTTGTATAAATTTTATATAAGAAGATATATAAAATAGATAACTTTAATCAAATTTTACTATATACACGTTTATTATCCAATAAAAGATAAAGATCATTTGCCACGTGAACCTACTTTTTCTTAGGTGCTAAATGTCTGTTTGAAAACATGATCCATTGAATACGGAATTTCTTTAAAAAAACGAATTTACAAAAAGGTCTTTTTATTATTACTCATCTATCATATTGTGAAGTTTATTGAGAATAGAAAAAAATGAAGTCAAAAAACGATCATTGAAGCGACGAGTTGAGAAAAAGGGGCACGTTGTGTTGTATTTTTCAAATACGTTCCAATTTCGGGTTCCTGATATGCGCTGTTATCACTGATCAGATTTTATATTTAATGTGCAGGATTATATAACAAGTTAAAACGAAGGTTAAGTGTGGGTCATCTTTTAAATATTCTTGAGTGCTTTCTCAGTTATTAAGCCGAAAATACCGAGAAAAATATGCCAGAGAACATTGATCGTTCTGGACCGTTTATTGGGGCGATAGACGAGGGAACGAGTAGCGCTCGATTTTTGGTAAGCGAGTATTCTTTTCCTTCTCGTGTTTACAAATTCGAATATGACGAAAATAACAAATGACCGGAAAAAATATCAGAATGGAACTTAAACTTTTCCCGCAATACAGTTAAACGATCATGTTTACTTTTATGATATGTTCTATCACATAGTACACCAAACATCGTTTCTCACTTCTGGCAAACAGTTTTTTCCATTTTACAATCTTACGTTTTTTTTAAATAACCAACCTTTATCTTTAATCTTTCCATCATAATGTTAGCCAATTTGTAAAATAAGACAATCAACATGATTTTGTTTTTGTTAGTGAAATCAGTGGTATATTTTTATGAAATATCAATGAAAATTGAGACACAGTATGTATTGATTCTGTGTTATATTTCAGGTATTCAATGTATTATCTAGAAAAGTGATAGCATCACATCAAATTGAAATTACACAGAAGTATCCACAAGAAGGATGGGTAGAACAGGATCCAAAGGAGATTTTACAGGCTGTTCTAAACTGTATAAAAAAGACAATGGAGAAATTAAGCAATATTGGTTTAAGCACTTCAGATATAAAGGCAATCGGGATCACCAACCAACGAGAAACTACTTTAGTGTGGGATAAGGAAACAGGAGAACCATTGCATAATGCAATTGGTAAAGTATGATTTATGTGTTTGAATGTTGTTGTATCACAATCTATGTTCTTCAATTAAACTTAGTAATAATACTAAATGTTAATATTACAGTCTGGCATGATATGAGAACAACTACAACATTAGAAGATATATTGGATAGTATACCGAATAAAACAAGGAACAAAAATTATCTAAAACCACTCTGTGGACTTCCAATGTCACCATATTTTAGTGCTCTTAAGATACGTTGGCTTATTGACAATGTACCACGTGTCAAACAGGCAGTAGATGCAGAGAAATGTGCTTTTGGAACAGTAGATACATGGATTATTTGGGTGTGCCAACAGTTTATTTTTATCGGTATACGTATCACATAATTATGACAATTATGTTTTATTATTTGTTATTCTTTTTCCATTCTGTAGAATCTGATGAAAGGACAGTTACATGTGACGGATGTTTCAAATGCATCCCGAACCATGCTAATGAATATCGAATCTTTAAAATGGGATCCTTTGTTGTGTCGATTTTTTGGAATTCCGCAACACATTCTTCCTGAAATAAGATCTAGTGCCGAAGTATATGGGACAGTTTTGAATCCTGAAATTCTCACTGGAGTACCAATAGCTGGGGTAAGAATCTGAACATTTTTACTGGCTAATATCGATCTATAGTTATTTCAATGAAATTCACTTTTTCTACGTGCAGTGTGTAGGTGACCAACAGGGAGCCCTACTTGGTCAGTTGTGTTTAAAGCCTGGACAAGCAAAAGCTACTTATGGAACTGGTTGTTTCTTGCTGTACAATACTGGTAACGTTGTACGTATACACGGTTTTTAATTATATTTTAAACATAATTAAGAAATAAAGAAAAATTTTAGAAAGTCGATTCCCATCAAGGCCTTATAACAACTATTGCGTACAAATTGGGTAAATCGCCAGCCATTTACGCATTAGAAGGCTCTGTCGCAGTAGCAGGGGCAGCATTATCCTGGTTGCGAGATAACATACAACTCTATAGTAACATTTCACAGTGTCAAGAGATGGCAGAGAGCGTAAAGAACTCGGGGGACGTGTATTTTGTTCCTGCATTTTCTGGCTTATATGCGCCGTACTGGCAGCAAGACGCACGAGGGTAACTGAATATAATCAAAGTGTAATTTCTTTCACCGTATATCACATGCTAAAACCGTTCCCTATGAATATTTATCAGGACAATTTGTGGTATCACCGAAGATACCCAACACTATCATATTGTAAGGGCAGCTTTGGAAGCTGTCTGTTTCCAGACAAGAGACATTTTGGAAGCCATGGTGAAAGATTCCGGAACGAAATTAACAACGCTACTCGTTGACGGTGGCATGACTGTGAATAATTTACTCATGCAGCTGCAGTCTGATCTTACTGGAATTAATGTTGGTGCGTGAAACTTTATTTCGCATTATGCGATTTACAGTCATAAACTGTCCAGTTGTTTTAGTTTACAACATATAAATTTAACTTTATTAGTGAGACCCAACATGGTAGAAACAACCGCGTTAGGCGCAGCCATACTAGCTGGTGTTGGTGTCGGTATCATCGATATCAACGATGTCGATGCATCACAGGTTACAAAGTTCATGCCTGCCATTGGCGAAAATGGTAGTATTTCATTAAACGATGCGATAGTGTAAAACTGGCATAGGAATACCTAATATACATTTGTGTTTCAGAACGAGACTTAAGGTATTCTAAATGGAAGATGGCTATAGAAAGATCAATGAAGTGGGATACTTCTTCCTCTTCCTTTGACAAATAATTGAAGTTAAAACGAATGCAAGTGTAATGAATACAAGTGGCAGCCGAATCTCTGTTGCATGATACGTACCCTCGCGAGCAAACTCGACTTCCGCTACTGCAAAAAGTGACGTAAGAGTAAGGGCCTCCTACAACTTGGTAAATTTATTTCAAGTACTGAAATAAATGTTAAATCGAATGTTACTACGCCACTTTTTCCCCTAGTGGAAGCCGAGTTTCCTGGTAGGTGTACATACCTGTGACAACGAATAACATACTTTAGTATGTAAATGAAATAGTTCACTTAAAACTTAAATACGAACAGGAAACACTGTATTATGTATGTAATACATAATTTTTTAAATATTATAGTATCACAGGGTACTAACATGAGAGTTACACATATGTAACGTTTTGAAAGCTGGTTACATATGTTCTATTGGTGATAATGTATGGTTACATACGTTTGTTATCTAATATTAAAGAATGTTATTATTTAAGGATCGATTGATACAATTGTTTAAATAAAATGTTGTATTTGCACATAGTGTACTTAAAAAATCTTCGACTTGACGTTTATCGTAATGTAAGAAACAAAAATTGAAAAACGCAGGTTTAAGTATTTAAAAGAGGCAATATTACTTCCGCAATGTTTTCCTTGCGGTGTTGTATTGCCTTAATCCAGTACCACGCGTTTTGAAGATCTTTTTAGGCTGTGATTTGCTGCTAGAATCCTATTTGTAGAGAATTACGGAAATATCGTGCAATTAAATACAATTTTGGGCTTAAGTAGACAATATAAAAACATATAGTATATCTGGCAGAAATACCTCGTCTTCTTCTTCATATCTTTGAGATTCTATATTTTGTTGTGTTAGACTCTTATCCTGAAAAAAACAAGGAACACTTTCTGTGTAATCAGAAATCTATCAATCGACGTTTATTGTTAACGTTATTAAAACTATGAATGAAAGTAACATTTATATAACTTATTATTTAACAACTGTACCTTAGTGGACGAATTGATGTCAAACTTGATTCTTTTTTCTTGTCTCATAGATGACCATATCTATAATTGAATATCAGCTCTAATTAAATAAAGTAAAATTTTACATATGCATGCATCTTATAACTTACTGTATCTAATTTGTTATCACCATCTTTAGTGGTAAAACTATATACATCCTGTTTTTTCTGATGCACCGTTTCATTTTTATCGTTAGATGTAATCTTTGGTGAACCGATAATTTCTTCATCTTCCATATGGTACTCTTTTCTCTTTGATTGATTTGTTAAGTTATGCGCTTTATTTGATTCCGCTGTTTCGTTCAAATTGACCTGATTTTCTTTTGCCTCGGTCTTTCTCAACCTTTTAACTTCTTCGCTTATTTTATTTAAATTAACATTCAACTTTTCGAAAGCAGAATTTCGGGTGGCCAGAGTTTTTTTCAGTTCAGATAATTTCGCTTCAGAGTCTGTCTTTAAAGTTATTATCTCCGTTTCGTATTTCTCTTGTAACAATTTACGCGAGCTCTCTAGATCCTGTTTATAATGAAACGATTACATTTATATCACAAGAATCCATTACTTTAGTTTGAAAAACAATATTACCTTAATCTTTCTACAGTTCTCTGAAAGTATTCTTTCCTTCTCTTTCTCCAAAATTTCCGTTTTTTTGTTTAATTCTATTACTTTGTGCTCGCTGTTGTATTTATTGTCCCGAACAGTTTTCTCGAGTTCCGCGTTACGAGCTTGCGTCTCCTTTAACTTATTATCGACGTTAATAAAATCATTATGTAAGCTTCTATATTTATTGTCAATTGTATCCAAATCTTTAGCTAATCCGGTTTCTATTTCCCGTCTTGTGTTCAAATTTTCTCTGAGTCTATCGATCTATTTAAAAAGTAATATTAATTCTTATATGTACAATTGAACGTATATAACTAAAAAAAAAAATGATATCTTTATACTTCTATCATTTTCGATTCCAATTCCTTTTTCAGTTCCTCCTCTTTCTCGACCGATTTCTCGTATTTCACGTTTAATTCTGCATTTAGATTCAACAGATTCTCAATCTTATTCCTGACAAAATAAATCAAAGTATTAGCGTGTAATAATTTACTCGTCCGTAAATACTCACTGAAACGCAATAATATCTTGTTGCAGAACCAAGATATCTTTATCTCTTTCTTTCAGCGAGTCGCTTAAATTTTGCTTCTCTTCAGCGACAGTTTTTAATTGCCGTTGTAACTCGTCCTTCGTCGACGTGAGTTTTTCGTGTTCCTGAAATCGCGATCGCTTACAACATTTAGTAGCTTTCTACGATAAGAACGCGTGTAGAGCTGTTCGAGATAACGCACGCATTTTTTACGCAGAAAATGAAAAAAAAAAAAGAAGAATCGTCAAGGTATTTTTATACCTTCGTAAATTCTAATTTTTCTTCCGCGTGAATCCTCTTTAAGTGATTTCTCTCTGATATTGACTCACTCTTGATACACTCCAATTGTTTCTTCAACTCTATCTCCGCGACCATCATTTCTTGTATTCTACAAATTTCCAGTACAATGAAGAGACGTTAGATCGTTCGATAAATAAAATTGATTAAAGATACCTATTTTCCTGGATCACTACTTTATTTTCCACTGCCGCGTAGAAGTTCTTTTGTTCCGTATCTGTGGAAGCAGTCCAAGTATCAATTAAACGAAGCTCGCAGTATCATTCAATCGAACTACTCTACCTTTTAATCTCATGTTACTTAATTCTTGCTGCAACCTTTTCACGGTCGATTCTTGCATAGTAATAATATTGCTGTACGTTTTGGATAGATTGTCTTTGTGCTCGTGAAATGACTTCAGACTTTCAGATATCTCGTGATAATACTTAGTGATCGATTCCCAGTCGCTGTTCAATCTACAAAGATTCAAGTTTCTAAGTCGTTTCAATTGGACATTCCGGTTTGTTTAAATACATGATAAAAATTGATACTGTCACTGTTTCAGTATTTCCTCTTTGGCGCGTGATTCCGTTTCACGAGCGACCGTGAGCGACGATATGCTTTCCTCGGCGGCTTTCAGTTTCTTCTGCAACATTTGAATCTTCCGCTCCACCATGGCGTCCTTCTGTGTTGTTTCCTGTGTCTTTGGGCTTTCCTGCGCCTATTTATTCAGAGAAGAATAAAATCTTGTATTTCCAGTATCGGGTTGCTACATAAATTCTGTCATCTTTTCAAACGATACGAGAAAATTGTCTCATGTATCCAGAGATATTGACTGCACCTAATTGCGGCAACCTAATATCATCTGTTACCAATTATCGGACTTCAATTATTGTCGTTGTTACTGTGCAGAATCATACCGATTCGTTTTGCAACAAAGGATTCTGTACACCCATGTGTTTCGACCATTTTCCTATCAGCATATCGACGAACTTTCCGCTGGGGCATGTTTTCTGAATCTTCGGCAGACTCTCGTGATAGGATGATTCGTTCTTCCGGTTGCTGGAGGTGCTATCAATTTGAAATTTCACATCTTTTCTGAAGGATCCTATTGTAGGACAAACATTTTTCCTTTGTATTCCTTTTGCTTTTTGAAGCAGACGAAGAAGAAATTAATGAATTGAAAATGTATCGTTACGAAAAATAGAACGGAAAACTAGGACATTTTACGGAAGACGCCTATTTTACTGCCTTTAAGCCGTTTTCAAGACATCATGTGCTATCTGGGTCGTGAAATTAGCGTGGGGAATGTTTCTTTTTACAAGAGTGAAGAGAAACGAATAGTAACGAAAAATCCATATTCGAACCACGATCGATAACCACCAAACCGTAACGGTTTAAGTATATGTGCTTATATTTTTCAATGTACCGCTGCTTTGGGGCGTTTTTGAATATTTATTCGGACTGTTCTGAGGTGTATAGTGAATTCTTCGTTTTATTCCCTGTAGATGCGAATTCGCGTTTCTCCTCTCGGATCCTACGGAATCATTATGAAATCATTATTCTTATTACCCACGCGGTAACAATCATAGTCGGTAATAAAGTGCACACCACTATCCAGTCGTGTCCTTTGTGATTTTTCCGGTGTCACGTTGCACGACGGTAAACCGGATCTGCATTTCTCTTCCTCCTGGCTCATCGTTGTATTCCCTCTAACTACAATTGAATTTTGAACAGAAACAAAAGGCAATCAGGATTACTGCGATTCTTATTGCGCGTCGGCGTCAGTCTTGCAGGATTTCATTGCGCACTTTGCACCGAGCCATTTAAATATAATAGGTTCATTAAAACGTTTATGCTTACTTAAAACTGTTTGGTAATAAAAATGATCACCAATGACACGTTCGTTTAGTACCGAATGAAATCGATTCGCTGAAACTGATAACTCTCCACGCCGGACGGTTAGACGAATTTTCGAATCTTACTACGTAAGTAGACACAGGAGTTCGACACGTGAAGCCGTTATTTATGCCGAATGAAATATTGAAAATATTCGTACAGTATTAATAAAATATTTATTAATGCAACACCACGAAATATACATATTAGAATATTACGTAATGGAAAAAGTTATTAACAGCAAAGAAAGATGGTGGAGTAAAAACTTTGACGGAACACTAATCGATGGCGTCACTGTAGCACCGTAAAGTTTCGCTCACGGTCCACCGGGACGTTCTCAAATCTCTTCGAACCGTCCTTCCAATTAGGTTACGTTTCTGATTACAATGCAATTAAAATATCGGATCCTATTTAAAAGATTGCTAGTTCTAGATCGAGACCGACGGTAGACGAAAATACCAAGAATTAATTTGCAATTCCCAAGATCGTCGAAGTATTCCGTTGACACGGTACAGTGTCCCGTTCGCGGAACTGGAAGCAAGTGTTGTGCTACCCGCGTAAATTCTTATGTACACTTCCAACTGGATTCACTCGAACCGATTTAAAGAAGTGAATATTAAATTTGTAATAAACTAGTACGAACACGCAATACTTCAAACAAAAGTTTGAACGAAGATAAAAGAGAAACAAATCGAAAATAAAGGTTCGTGTTAACGTCGTTATAACAACCCAAGGCAATTTTTTCGAAGTTAAAAGTAACGGTCCGAAGACGACGTTAACCTTTCACAGTCTCTCAGGCTAAGTCGTTGGGTTTCACCGATAATTTTCTAAGCAACCATTCGTATTTTTACAAACAATATCTTTTAAAGTATTTACAGAATAGTCTTCATTGACAGTACACAGGTCGTGGGCCCATAGCCATTGATCCTCGTCAACAAAGGTGCAACCAAATCGGCAAAAAACCGTTGATTCGACACGCGGAACGATCCCATCGCGTAGGGACAAATTGATGTATACCAACAAATCCTGGACCATCCACCCAGAAATCAAGCTGACACACACTGTTGCATTGTGCAACTCCTATTTTCTTACAAGGCTTTCCATCAACATATCATGTAATCCACCGGCTGGAATATTGATGATCCCTCACAACGATGTACACATAGTAATGTATGCTATTTGCACATGTAACTTTACAAATCTAAGTAGGCATTAAGGGGCTATGCTAGTATGACTGTTTCAGAAAACCGAATTTTTCTTTTTTGCAATTTGTACCAATTGTTTGAGGAAGAGGAAGGTGTATTATATTTCTCTTTTTATGCTCTAAAACAGTACTGGGAACTTTGATCGCGTTTTTCTCGATACTACTTTTTCTTAATCGACAGCCATGATAACTTAAAAACTAATTGACCGATTTAGTTCAAACTTGTCATATCTGTTCATCAGATGTGTCATTCTATCCCGTACCACGAATATTTCGATATATTAAAAATTACAAATTTGCGGATTAAAAAACCAGCCATTTTTATGCAAATAAATTGAACCGTCTGTTTAGGAAGGCACCATTTTTTTTATTTTTAATAAAAAAAATCGCGTAGGACAATTCCCGATGTAGGATCGTTGAAAAATTGTCCGTTAAATCGATGACGCAGCTCCATGGCGCATGTGGTCATTACCGGTGGGGGGTGGCACACAGTCTCCTCCCTGTTCGGTTCGCGCAGGCATCCCTACCCCGGAGGCTCGCCAAGGAGGCGAACCAGACGAACCGAGAGAGAGTGGTGGGTACGTAGTGTACCCGTGGCGGGTACATATCACATATAAGCCGTGAGCAGTGTGAAGTGTGACAGTCGAGTCAGGGGCGCGTTCTCGGACGGTGAAAACGACGAGATGAAGGAGCACGAGTCTGGGGCTTGCCAGAGAAAACCGACGAAACTCAGGAATCTCGTCCAGAAGACCGAGGCGTTCGACTCGTTGCACGCCCGAAATGCCGAGGTACGTGAGTGGGAAACGAAAATATTGCAATAATTTCCGCGTATTCGTCCATTCCAGTTCGTTTCTCGTTTGATAGATTTTTCGAAACACGAAATTATGGACATACCGAAATCCCGTGACATTTTTGTTCGCGCAAGTGTGAATGAGGGAGGACTTGTGCGGGAGCAAACACTGCCCCAAGTGTGGGCGAATTCATCGTGGACCGAGTCAATACTATCGAAGAATGAACGTGCTTATTCGGTGGCCCACTAGTTGCGCGGGGTACAAGGGTCCACCGTAATGCGCTGCTCAAAACATGTTTCGCGTTTGTCGTGCCAATCCGGGGGAACAATAGGAATAGAACGTTTGTGGAATATTAAAATTGTTATTTAATGTGATTTAACACTAGAACTACCAACGATAAATGCACATATTTTCTCGATCAATCGATAAATATGGCAAACTTTTGAAAATTTACAAATTTATAAGTTAACTAATTTTGTATCTAAAAATGTATTGTTATAACATTTTAATCATCGTTGTAAGAGTGTATTGGCAAATCATTTTGACTTGCTTGGTAATTCTAGTGTTAAGGGCCTAACCGCACTACCCTACGAGTGGTAACGTTGTTTATTTTAATGTCTAAGATTTGAGTAAAATTTATTGAATATTATTACCCGTTTACGTTTATCGTGTAATTCATATTTGATTATTAGTCGAATGTTAGAATACCAGTAATAAAATCCCGCCGTGTGGGGACCCTAGAAAATTGGGGTGAGGATACGGAGCCTTAAAACGTGGCCCGTATCGGTACTTCCATCGGCGACGTTCGATCATCCGGGAGATATTATCGCTGAAAGTATATCCAGACGTGACAGTCGCGCAGCCAATGGAACAGTTGACCGGGGTCCTTGTAAACGTTCATAAATCCGAAACGGGCACGTAACAAAAAGGATGTGATGAAACAAACTAAAAAAGAGAAAAAATAAATTACAACCTACACACGCAAGCCTGGATTAAGATTTTCGGGGCCAGGGGTTATCAAACCTTCTAGGACTTCCTCGGTTGAAAAGAGGGGTGGGGGTAACAAATTTTTGTAATAAAACATACAATAAAATACATAAATTTTCAAAAAACTTAAATTTACTCTAAATAAAATTAAATAACTTTTAACGTAACGAAATAGAAGGCTTAGAAGGGCCCCCTAGCCCTGTCCCTTGTTGGATCAACGGGAACCATGTTAGAAATGAAAATTTCATTTGCACTCTGTAATGAAAAACTATGCAAATGCCACGCTTGTTCGTGAAAACCATTAGCGGCGAAATGTGTGTCGGTTTTCAGAGAACTTTGTGCTCGGGTCAAGTGTGCCTCGGTAGCGTTATGCAGCTTCCAACGCACGGGCCGGAATCCCGTTCAAAAGAAGAAATCCTCGTGCATGCGAAAGACTTCCTCGAGCAGTACTTTTCGTCCATCAGAAGGTATCAAACTGAACCTGCCAGGGAATTCGAATCGTGTCGAGAATTGTGTCGAACAATCACTATAATCTTTTCCGACCTGGTCACAATCCAGACCAAGTGTAATTCCATTCTATACCCTTTGAGCCACCCCCTCTAACTCTTCTGTCTCCCTGTTCATCGAGTTCATGGAATATTCTATATTCCATCCGAGATACCCCCTTGTAACTAGATTAGATTATAACTATACTTTAACCCCTTTCTATTTGTTACAATAAAAAAAAAAATTGTCCTAAATGTTAAACAATCTACAGATTGAACAGCGACGCTCATCGTTCCCGTTGGGACTATGTCCAAAAGGAGGTCGTAGCCACCGGCACTTATCAGTTAACCGAAACTGAATTAGTTTTCGGAGCGAAACTGGCATGGCGCAATGCTGCACGATGTATCGGCCGTATACAATGGTCGAAATTGCAAGTAGGTAGCCGTTTGACAACGGTTCTGGTGGTACACAGAATGTACCATTTCGATCGTATCCAAGTTAATGTACATTGGCATAACTGTAAAACCACCCGCAAATTTTCGATCCTCGTGTATCGTGGTTTAAAACGAAAACGAACCACATTTTTTTCTATCCTTTTCTGGAGAAACATTATTGCTCACCACAATTTCAGACACGGTATATTTAGTTCGTCCTTATTTTCACCAGAAACACCTAAGAATCGGTCATTTTCAGGGTGACTTTTTATCGTTATGCCACGCAGTGTGTATACAGGGTGAACCACGAATCGTGATCAGTAGAGATTATTCTGTTATTAGCAGTCCTATCGAAAATGTTTTTATCAGATATAGCATGGTTTCAAGAGAGCTTTAACGTGATTATAACAAATTTCTTATCAACTCTTTTTTTTTTCATGATTTTCCAAGGTCACCTTCAATTTTTTTCAAATACACCTATAATTTTTTTACGCCTATCTGTTAGACGATTTCAAGACGAATTCGGTGAGTATCATAACATAACATGTGTTACTTTTCTTTTCATCTGGGTCGAGAAAAGATTAAAGAAATATTCGAACCGTTATATTACAAAGAGTATCGTATGCTACGCTATTGTACGCGTTCCGATGTTCAGCTCTTGCCTACTGTAAACATTTCGTTCTGTACATTGGAACATATCTAATGATCACGATTCGTGGTTCACTCTGTATAACAGTAAAAAATTCATACTTGAATTTTATCAATTTTCACTCGCAGGTGTTCGATTGCCGTTACGTGACCACCACCAGCGGTATGTTCGAGGCACTGTGCAATCACATTAAATACAGCACGAACAAAGGGAACATCAGGTATTGACATGACAAACGGAATTTCCCGTCGGGACTCGTGTCCATTTATCCGTGGAAACATTTTAGGTCCGCGATAACGATATTTCCGCAACGAACGGATGGGAAACACGACTATAGGGTATGGAACCAGCAGCTGATCGGGTACGCCGGTTACAAGAACCCAGACGGCACAGTGACCGGGGATCCAGCCAATGTGGAATTTACAGAAGTAAAGAAATCATTCTATCATTGAAATTGGTGTTTATGCAAAACTGTTTTTGGCGTAGGGAGCTTTAGAGCCTTTTTCTCAGTCAGAAATGATCCGACTTCGGACGCCCCGGGAGTCCAGTACTCGGAGGGTTAAATACGTAATAGTAAAGAATAGAATTTTTTATCCGAAAAATAATATATGAATTATTTGTATAGGAAAGTAATGTAATATAACAATGTGTTTTGTTTGTTAAAATGAATTCATTCCTATTTACTGAGCTCTTAGGGGGTTAACAACTTGGAAACGAAACGTCGAACACATTTTCGCGTCCTTTCTGATTTTCGACTTGGTTCGTCATGTAGAATTCATCCCTGTGGATGTGTCCCAGATTTGATAAACGCCCCCTGTTCTCTCGTTTCTAGGTCTGTATAAAACTGGGCTGGAAAGGTGCACGCACTCGTTTCGATATACTACCATTGGTGCTATCAGCGAACGGTCATGACCCTGATTACTTCGATATCCCGAGCGAACTGGTCCTCGAAGTTCCTCTCAGTCATCCCACGTAAATATTATTAATCGTATAATAATTCATATTATTAATCGCTCAATTTCAATACAGTGATTTCAATAGAGTTATTATTTTGTAAATATCTTGTTAACTATTAGGTTCAGGACGTATAAAGGTCGACAGATTTTTACTGAAAATTTGATACTTTATCGATCTACGGTAAAAAAATAGGTCATTCCGTATAAAAAAAATCAAGGTGACCTTGAGATCTCTGAAATGCCTCCACCCAGAAAAAAAGGACGTACCTTATAAGATTTGCCTCTTGATACCATTCAAGTTCCACGTCTAGAAATTTTCATAAAGTGTACCGTTAAATTATTATTCGAGGTGATCGAGTCAGCCGAGACACCCTGTATAATTACTAGACTGCAAATTTTTATGCAAAATGACACTTTATAAAGTAATTTATTTGGTGAAGAATAAAATAGAAAATTCGTTACTTCTGATGAATGTTTTGTCTTTCATTGTATTTGGGAGTGCCCTATAAATGCATAAAATTCGCAGTCTAATAATTAAATTACCCGATCACTGTCAATTAATTCAGTCACTCTCGCGGCAGATACGATTGGTTCGAGAAGCTGGGATTGAAATGGTTCGCTGTGCCCGCTGTATCGGGAATGGTCTTCGACTGCGGCGGTTTGGAGTTCACCGCTGCACCGTTCAACGGATGGTACATGGGCACCGAAATCGGAGCCAGAGATCTGTGCGATTCTCAACGATACAATTTAATGGAGGTGCGCGTCGATCTCTGCCCATATTGTTACTCGAAATCCACGGATATTAATGTTATTTCCAGACTATCGCGACGCACATGGGGCTCGACACACGAACGTACACTTCGTTGTGGAAAGACAAAGCCATGATAGAAGCGAACGTTGCAGTACTGCACAGTTTCCAAGTACATAATATGTTAGTTCTTTGCTCGAGACACGTCACGAAGAACGGCCAATAAATCGAGCTATAATATTTCAGATGAAAAACGTGACGATCGTAGATCATCACTCGGCTTCGGAGTCGTTCATGAAACACTATGAAAACGAGATGCGATTGAGAAACGGGTGTCCAGCCGATTGGCTCTGGATCGTACCGCCAGTGTCGGGATCGGCCACGCCTGTGTTCCACCAGGAAATGGCACTGTACCATTTGAAACCATCTTACGATGCCCAGGTTTTTATCAAATACCTGCTGTTTTACATAGAACATGTTTTACAGTTTTTACCACGGAATTCCAGGACCCTGCCTGGAAGACGCATGTCTGGAAGAAAGGCCGTGATAAGAAGTCAACTACCAAGAAACCAAGAAGGAAATTCCATTTCAAGCAAATCGCAAGGTAATCCGCCAACGTTCGAGGACCACCAGCTAATGGGCGTAGCCAGGTTATCAGTCAGGGGGAGGCAATATAATTTTTTTCCTTCTGGAAGGGAGTGGGGGGGGGGGGGGGGGGGGGGTAAAGTCCAATTTTTTGTCCAGGTCTTGTATTATTACTAATAACACCCTCTACCTCTACAGTAGCAACATCTTTATAGTAAATGTAACCATATTCGTCTTCTTCAAAAGTAGTGTAAAACCCACTTTTTTAGGCAAGTGCCCCCCTGGCTACGGCCATGTCACCAGTGATGCAGCAATTAAATTCGTGAAACGAATGAATTGTTTTCCAGAGCCGTGAAATTTACATCGAAGTTATTCGGTAGAGCTCTGTCCCGACGGATAAAAGCCACGGTGCTGTTTGCTACAGAGACTGGAACGTCTCAGATGTACGCCGAGAAGCTTGGCGAACTGTTAGGACACGCTTTCCATTCCCAGGTATTCTCGTACCTTATCAGACATCATCGAGCTTTTATTCCCGTGAAATAACGTCTGATAAATACTTGAAGCTGCCGGTTACAGGTACTCTCGATGTCTGACTACGATATCAGCAACATCGAGCACGAGGCTTTGTTGCTGGTGATAACGTCCACGTTCGGGAACGGTGATCCCCCGGAGAATGGCGAAGTAAATTTTGTTCGATTTTTCGTTAGAAAGAAATTCTCACCGCGGAAGCACGTTTCGTTATAATATGCTTGCGATTTTTTTTAGGCTTTTGCTCAGAACTTGTACGCGATGAAAATGAACGAAACGTACATTAATAGCGGCAATAAAATAAGGTAATTTGTATACGTTTGTAACGATGCATTTTTGTTTTGTTTTTTTTTTTTTTAGTTTGTTGGACATTATTTCGCAATCGTATTGTAATTGCAGTTTAGCGACGTCGAAGTCGTTCATCAAAGCGAACAGTCAGACGGAAGTGAGTAACTGCAAGAAATTGGACAGACTGGACTCTCTGCGTGGATCGACTACAGAATCCCAAAGTGAAGATACTTTCGGACCCTTGAGTAACGTCAGGTAGAACCTTAGCTGCTGGCGATCAAAACGTACAATCATGTTCGTATTAGGACACTTATCAATAGACTGCGGATTTTTATGCAAAATCAAATCTGTTAAAGTAATTTTTAAAGGAAGGAGCAATCGTAGAAATTTTTTTTTCCGCTTAAGTATATTATTGGATTCAGGATAAAATAGAAAACTCGTTGGATCTGCTGAAAGTTTTGTTTTTTATTTTATTTCATGGCTATAAATGCATAAAATCCGCAGTCTACTTATCAACTTCGAAAGATAAGTATCGAATAAGTATTGTCCAGAGGATATTAAAGCTCGATAGTTAATACATTCATCACTGATACAAATGGTACAAAATACGCAGTCGGTATGAAAAACGTCATAGTTTTCTCTGGTCAAAACAGGTGTCCTAATATTCATGAATGAATGTGTAAGTGTCGCATATGGGACCAAGAATAATATTTTTCATCAGATTTGCTGTGTTCGCGTTGGGATCGTCGGCGTATCCGAATTTCTGCGCGTTTGGTCGCTACGTGGACAATTTACTGGGCGAATTAGGCGGAGAACGTTTACTACGGTTGGCCCAAGGGGACGAGATGTGCGGTCAAGAACAAGCATTCCGGAAATGGGCGGCTGATACATTCGCTGTTTGTATTTAATTCGCTGAAACGAAATCGCTAAGTGTACTTGTAAAAAAAAAAAAATTTCTCGTATCCTTCACATCTGTTATTCTAGGTTGCTTGCGAGACCTTTTGCTTGGATGACGACGACACTTTGCTAGAAGTCGCGTTGTCTTTAGGAT
Organism: Dufourea novaeangliae; assembly: GCF_001272555.1. Classification (NCBI taxonomy): domain Eukaryota; kingdom Metazoa; phylum Arthropoda; class Insecta; order Hymenoptera; family Halictidae; genus Dufourea; species Dufourea novaeangliae. Next base: position 14,545 of record NW_015373993.1, on the reverse strand, counting down.
CGGAGGCACTGTCAGCTGCGACGGTTCGCTTCATGGAAGCAGACCCTCAACCAATTGCAAAAGGTGTGAACACGCGTGTGTATACTTCAGAGACATTATTCGATTTACACCGACGAGCAAACTTAGGGAAAGGACCCCCTACCAGGTGGTTTCAGAAGTTTCTGAAATTTATGCCAAATTAACATTAATTTTAACATTTATTTCAGTACTTGAATTAAATTTACAAACCGGTAGTAGGCCCTTCTCTTATGCTACTTTTTTCCCTAGCGGAAGCTAAGTTTGCTCGCGAGTGTACGTAAAATCCTTTCTGATTAAAGTTACGCTTATTTAACCGTGTTATTTCAGCATTGAGCAAATGCCATAACAGAAACGTCACTACTTGTAACATGCTCAGGAAGACCAATTTAAGCGGTGATTTGAAAAGGTGATTGTTACATACGTGATCGATCATTTTGTGATCCTATTTAATACGTTGCGAATTCATGCTTTTCCAATTGTTTTTCTTCTTCAGTGGAACCACGTTATTGTTGGAATTAGATGACATAGCAAGCATGGAAATATCGTACAAACCTGGCGATCATTTGGGGGTTTTCGCATGCAATCGGCCAGAACTCGTGGAACGAATTTTGAAACGAGTACAGGTCCCCTTCGATGCAGACACACCGATCGAGTTGCAAATGCAGAAACAATCTCACACGCCTAATGGTCCGCGTGAATATTATCATTAATCCTGTATTATCCTTCCGTGATGTTGATTGTCTTTATTATTTTCTGTTCAGGTATTGTAAAAACGTGGATCGCACACGACAGATATTTACCAAATACTCTAAGGATGTTGTTAACCCGATTTTTAGACATCACAACACCACCAACTCCGAATCTGCTCCGATACTTTGCATCCATAGCTACCAATTCGAAGGAACAGACTCAACTGAATCTTCTGTCTTCTGTAAATGTTCAATCGCCATTTGATCGAAAACTTGTGAACTTTTTATTTTAGTACTGGAAGAAATATTTCGAAGAATCTTTTTATCGATACAGGATCCAACCGCGTACGAGGATTGGAGGCATTGGAAGTTTCCCAACTTGGTAGAAGTACTAGATGAGTTTCCATCGGTTAAACCGTTCGCGCCGTTATTGTTGCTCCACTTGACCCCTTTGCAACCAAGATTTTACAGCATCTCCTCTTCCCCTGATGTGCATCAGGGGCAAATACATCTCACTGTTGCGGTTGTACAATACAAAACACACGGTACTTGACACCGTGTAACTATGTTCGAGCATGTACTAGGTGTCCGAAAATAGCTTGGACTCCCAGAAATAAGGGGTTCCTGGAACGATTTGACACAACTTTTTTGCTTAATAAAAATTTGTTTCAAATCGTCCCAAGAACCCCTAATTTCCGGGAGTCGAAGCTATTTTGGGACACCCTATATATCGCTGTCGGGAACGTAGTTTTTGTAAAAACCAAAAAAATTCTTTCAGGTGGGTCTGGACCAGTTCATTATGGAGTTTGTTCGAACTATTTACGCGAGACATCAGACGGAGAACCGCTCTACGTATTTGTACGCAGGTAATATTCATACACAGAGTATTCGAATATTAGTGTCGTTTAAAAGTAGCGACTAAACTACTAATGTTATTGGAAAGATGATTATGTTTAGAATACGAAGATTTTCTTTATCCTTTTCACCCTTACATCGATAGTTTCGGCACTGTTTCAACCGTTACACGATAATCATAACAATATATTGTATTATTCTTTTTCCTATTGCATTCAGCGCGCCCAACTTTTACATGCCAATTGAACCAAAAGCGCCTATGATACTAGTCGGTCCAGGTACCGGAATCGCACCATTCCGTGGTTTTTGGAATCACAGGCTCTCAGAAATAAGACGTCGGCCAGGTACCGTTTTCTATTCGCTAACTAGATACAATGTTTTTCTTTCTATTCGCCGTTTAGCTGTACAGGAACGTAAACCGTAACGTAAAATGTTTAGATCTCGAGTACGGAAAGGTTTGGCTTTTCTTCGGTTGCCGGCAGAAAAACTTAGATTTATACAGACAAGAAAAAGAGGAAATGATAAAGGCGGGAGTTTTAGATAAGGTTTTTTTGGCCCTTTCACGAGAGCCTGGTTTGAAAAAGGTACCGTACAGAGAATGAAATTCATTTTCCGGCATCGTTTCCAACATATTTTCATCGTGATCCATTTAATTGTTTCCTAGACATACGTGCAAGATTTAATCCAAGCAGAAGCGCCACAAATTTACGATATGCTGGTGTACGAACGCGGTCATTTCTACGTTTGTGGTGATTGCACAATGGCCGAGGATGTTTACCAAACATTGAAACAGATCATACAAACGCACGGTGAAATGACAGATAAACAAGTCGAAGCGTATATGTTATCCCTTCGCGTAAGTCGTGCAGGAGTTTATCGGGAAAACAGTTCGACGAAAGGTTGAATCGTTTATACGTTCGATTGTTTCAGGATGAAAATCGTTATCACGAGGATATATTTGGTATAACTCTGCGAACAGCAGAGGTACACAATCGATCCAGGGAAACGGCCAGAAGCAGAATGGCTGCGGAACCATAAATATCATTGGGATGCATTTAATCTTTGAAAATTTTCAACAATCTGTAGATAGTTTTCAATTATGCATATCATGAGTTTCAGCGTGTTCCAAAAGCGCACGTTGCATTTTGAGAATATCGGATACTACTACTACTTGTTCTCTGACGTATCGTATGATCGCCGTGATCTCGTATGATTTCATTATCAAACGAAACTGCACGGGTTTCTAGTATTAATATAATACATCCATATATTTTTGATGACACTAAAAATTTTATTCAAATAACTAGCACATTTTTCTCCTTAGTGTAAGGAAACCAATAAATACATATCGAAAAGGGTTTTGCTCATCGACAAAATTGTTAAATGTTTCCGCATCATTATTAATAACACACGTTACCATAAAAATATACAATATGTAATATATCGCACTGCATTCATTCAGTAAACTTTAATATATTTTCCTTTCGTGTCTCGATGTACATAAAATAAATAATTCCAAATATAAAAATCCATCTGTTTTATCGGGGAATTCAGTTTTATTTACAGTAAAAGACGTCGGCAATAATTGTAATGTATTATTTATTAAATACAAAATTTGTGTTTTTGGATTCAGCATACGCCGTTTTATCAAATACTGCAAGCGGATTTTTTATGCACTCTTATTTGATAAAACATAAGTTTATGCGTGACCGTGTTAAATGAAGGATGCTCACGGTTGACTAATTTCTATTACTTTTTCTACTTACTTAAACAGCGGCATCAAGACCTGGTTTCTGTTTCTCGCTAATATTGGATAACAGTTTTTTTATTTCAGCAATTGCCTTTCCAGGATTCAAACCCTAATGCAAAATACATATTAGTATCAAATGGACAGACAGTACAATATTATAGAGACGTTTACCTTTGGGCAAGTGCGGGTACAGTTCATAATTGTGTGGCAACGAAATACCGAATATGGGTCCTTCAATTTCGCGAGACGTTCCTTTGCCTTAGTATCACGGGAATCAATAATCCACCTATAAGCCTGCATAAGTACAGCAGGACCTAAGTACTTATCACCATTCCACCAATATGATGGACAAGAAGTGCTACAGCAAGCACACAAGATGCATTCATAGAGACCATCCTATAATATAGAAAATTATCAGTTACAGTTGCATAAGCTAAAGGTTTTCTTACAGTAAAATATTAATTACCAATTTTTTACGGTCATCAACACTTTGCAAATATTGCGTAGAACCAACTTCCTTTGCCTCGTTACGTTGCAACCATGGCTGTATGCTTTTATACTGCGTATAAAAGTTGGTCATATCTGGTACCAAGTCTTTCACTATATACATATGCGGTAAAGGATAAATCTTACTAGGAGAACCTAGATTAGAATCAATTTTGCTAAAACAACAATATTAAATATTATCATTCAATTTTTTAATGTTACTTCTGTTACACTAGAAGAATACAAAAACAATTATTAGATACCTGATACATGCCAATGTGTTTGTGCCACCAATGTTCATAGCACAAGAACCGCAAATGCCTTCACGACAAGAACGTCGGAAAGTCAGAGTTGGATCAATTTCATTTTTAATTTTAATCAGTGCATCCAAAACCATAGGGCCACAACTGAAATCAAATTTCTTCAAATTGTAAAGATATGATAGAAACAATAAAACCAATCCTTTTCTTGTCATCGGTCTTAAATTAATATTTCACTATTAAACTTACGTATTCAAGTCTACTTTATAATCTTGTATATGTGGTTTCTTATTGGGTTCATCTGGATTCCAACGATATATAGAAAAAGTTTTCATCCTGGCTTCAGCATTCTGACTAATAGAGGTATGCAAACCTCTAACCTAAATTTACAATAACAAATTAAAATTACAAAGATCAAACTTAAATGAAATAAATCATTTTACATTAATTCATTATGAACTATCATTCTCCTAAAACATTCGCTACTAAAATTAGTAATGTCAATTATATAATTATAATTGGCTACATTTATCAGACTCATATTGTGGTGTAAGTACATAACTAATAATCAATATTGCGCATGAAAATGTTCAGTAACAATACTGTTTCATTACGGTTTAGGCAGAAGTTGTCTACGTTTACATGGAAACGTCAAAACGTACGAATAAAAAAAAACAATTGATCTGACATTAGTAGCAAAACGTAGTAGAATTAGATTTTGTTATTCGATGCCTTGCACAATATGTCGTAACAATGAAAAAGAAAGTTTTCTGTTAGAACGATTCCATTGTTAACAAGAACAATCATTCCCGAGGTACTCACTTGCCGCAATACATTTCTGCAGGCCTGCGGAGCGATGCCAGCCATTTTTTAAAAATTAATTGAAATGGAGACGTTTGCGGTACCCGTGTTATGTAACTTTGCACGTGAGGGTGTACCAACCTCACCGCGGTGTTCGCCTGTGCAAAAATACACGAGACCACTGTCAAATTCCGTTTGAACATCGCGACAAGCAAGCGACAAACGCGCAAAAGCCAGTCTATATAACGATTGTGTATAAATGTTACAAAGCTTACTATTCCTTCATAGTTTATACGTTCTGTGCCGCGCTACTTTTTTCGCAGCTTTCCATTTGAGCCGCATAATATCACAAGAGACTAAAAGGAACTGTTCATTTGCATAAATAACAATTATACTTGAAATATAAATTATTTCCTCTTTGCTTTGAGTTGATTTCTTAGACTTAGACTGAATACTTTCTTGTAAAAGTTTGTAGAATGTGTCAAGTAAAATTATGTACCTTATTCAAAAATAAAAAACATATATGTATATGTATGTACATAATGTATATATATTTTTTCAATGCGCAGAATAGTGTGTAATACACATTATACGTTATCAGTTGACGTTTAAGTGTAAAAATACCGTATTATTTTTAAACGAACTTGTAGCATGCCAGTACTCAGATCGTATGCACTGTTGTATCCATCCTTAACGTGATTCTAAAAGTTTATTTTCATGATGCATTCAGAACATCAAATATGAATATTATAAAATACATCGCAAATGAATAAAATGTTTAGTATTTGTCGAAAAACAACGACGCGTATCTGTGGTCGCTGTGGGACTTTATAATGTTCGAAGTTTATTGAAAATATAGTTTATATGTACAAATTTGATTAATATTATACAACAGTGGATTTAAAAAATTGTTTCGACATCATGTATAGGTAATAAATTTTAAGTGCATATGTTTGTTACTGCTGTTTTTTGTTGTAAGCTTTAAATCGCTTTATGGATAGGTTACGTTCAGTGTCATTTAATAATTGTTTAATACAATTGTACTATGATTTAAGAAGTAAAGTTACACTGCTGAAATTTGTGAAAAGCAATTAGTGTAGTATAAACCAAACTTCTCCAGTGCTAATAACAAAATTTTAGTGACGTGAAAATGGTAATAAGCGTGACATAACCTTGTTTAAGGAAATGTTACTCTACAGCAGCGAAAGTGTGTCAGACTATAAAGAATACAGTTTTTAATTGAATTAAATAAGATTTATTACTGGATCGTACTATTCTTATTAGTCTTTCTATTCTGCTGTTATTTGTTATTGATTCCTAAATCTTGTTATTAAAAGTTGGAACGTATCGCCATTATGCATGTGAATGTCAGTTTGCAAACTCGAGGACGCATAAAGGTGTTTTCACAAGGGGATATGGAAACACCCTTAAAATTTTCAATTTATTTACATTATTCGTAGTATATAATTTTAATAAATTCGACAATTTTTTAAATTGATTTTGTGGTCGATAAAAACAGTGCTGTTTGCAGGGGTGTTGCACTGTTTGAAAATGCAATGCTTCGAGGTAAACTTAATTTTAATAAACAACGCATGGAAAGAAAGTACATGGCTGATACATCGAAGACGAAGGAATATGAAGGACGAAAATTAATAGGGTAAGATTCTTTAAACATGTAATAATTAATGAATCGATGAGATATATCATTACAAAAAATTAAAAATATTGTAGAGATATTTTACATTATTTTTACGTGCAGATTTTCAATGGAACAAATGTACGACGTTGTAGCGGACGTAAAAAGTTACAAAGTTTTCTTACCATTTTGTAAAAAGTCTGACGTGATATTAAAAAATGAAGATGGTCTGAAAGCCAATTTAGTAATAGGATTTCCGCCTATCCACGAAAGTTACACGTCTAGAGTAACGCTGGTACGGCCACAATTAGTCAAAGCCGAATGCACCGATGGTAGACTATTCAATCATTTAAATACTCTATGGCTTTTCAGTCCAGGATTGAAAAACAATTCAAAAACTTGCGTTATCGACTTTTCTTTATCCTTTGAATTCAAGTCACTCATACATTCCCATTTGTCGAATTTATTTTTTAATGAAATTGTAAGGCAAATGGAAAATGCTTTTATCGAAGAGGCAAAACGCAGATACGGCAGGCCTTGTATGAAAACAGTACGATTAGAAAGATGACAAATCGTATTGATTTAGTAAAGAATAAATTAATGATTGTATAAAATAATTTGTAAATACGAATTGTATAAACCTTTTATAAAAATCCTTTTGAATTACAAGTGATCACAGAACATCAATGTGCCCCTTTGAACTTATGCGGATTTTAATTATTATCACTTCATTTCTGTTAATTAATTATGTCTGACCATTGCCGCCGAATTCTCTATGTATAACCACAAACGAAATGATCCACTTGACTGTCTGTGGCAATCATATTCTACTTGGTTGATCATTAGAAGCCTATTCTACTCGTTTGCACATTAACGACCTATTCTACTTGTGTCGGCATGTGAACTGAAGTTATAACCACAGTAGAATTAATCCCCAAGTTTATGTCATTATACATACAAAAAAAATATGAATGAAAAATGTCTCAACAAACAATTGTTTATACACAACATCGATACTGCCAAATTGGGTAAACAATTTAGTACAATCTAAATAAACATTTCTATATTTTTGGTTATGTACCATTAAATATCACGTTCTAAACGGAAGTTCTTATTTTGAATGGATAACTATTTAGATGGTTTACTAAAAGTTTATTAGGCTATCGATTAAAAAAAAATAGATGCCCAATGACTAAGAATTTCTAAATTCTATATTTTACGAGCATTCAATTAAGAAGATTGATTCTGTCGACTACTGTATAAGAATACCCTTTCTAAATATGTATTTAAATAAATCAATAATCTAAGTGTCCGATCTAAACCTTCCATTACCATTGACGCTACCTACTTTCATTCCGTAGTGTTCATGGTGTTCATTCAATACGCATGTGACTACTAGCTGCTACTAGCGGCGCAGGCTTAAATAACCACCGATCGATCTAAGTCGAGATATGTGCATTTATCCTTTCTTAATGTCTTATCTGTGCTTAAAACATTGTGATTTTCAAATAGTTTAAAATACCGATTTTATTCGCTTATGTTCTGCGTGTCTTTATAGTTTTGTGTTTTTTTTTTACTTTTGTAATAAGACGTCAGTTCAAAAACGATATCGCAGAAAGAGTATGACGGTTACGGTGCTCACTCGTCAGACAGTTGTAATTCCACGGGAATTTCTGTCTTTTGGTAGAAATATGTCACGTCTATATCATCGTCATCGGAAACTGTGTTGCGTGAACAGTTTTCTGTTAGGAAAATGTTTGTCACCTCCTCTTGTTCTCGATACGTCGAATGTACGGAGGGCATGCCACAGCAATGACAAAGGCAAAGTAGAAAGTATTTCTGGTTGTCTAACGTTGCAACAGGCGAAAGAATTGGCCTTCAAACTCACTTCAGAGGAACGTGACATCATCTTAAAGGCTATACAGGAATGTAAATCAGAGGAAGATAAGGCGAAATATCAACGTAATTACTTTCCTCACGTTTAAATATTATCGTTACCCGATCTCTGTCATTAAATTGATAATCGTATTTTCCAGTTTCATTACATTAGGTCGAGTGTCAATTCATTCTTCGACTGATAGTCAGTGAAGATAATAGCGTAGCTTAAAACCCTTTGAACCCTGTATTCATCTTAGTACTTTTGTCCCAATGCTAGACACACAAGTATATTAACTCTTAGTTTATCTAATGACCACTCATGTGTTACATAGTAAATAGTATTTCATGTTACCCTGAATCATTTTGTTTCACAAGAATATGAAAATGTTTATTAGTTGCTAGTTCAATTAAAATCCATGCATTTTAATCTTTTTCTCATGTAAATATGTTTTCTAATTTTCTAATTAAGGCCAACTGGCAGCTTTTCGATGGTGCAACGAACTTGGAAGACCCACTAAAATTCCATCATTAGGTGATGTGGATGCTACAGGCAAATATTGCAAAGTTCCAGATGATTGGCTTTTACGTAAATATGGTAGGAACATGCTAACACTAGCTAATTCTCATTATTATTAACATACAGTAATTATTGATATCAAGGTAAAACATAATAAGTATTTCAAACTGTTAATGTATGTAATTTTATATAATCCATTGGTTAATCCCCTAATAGCAACTCAGAATGATTTAATATACTAATGATTTAAAGAATTGAAAATAAAATTCAGTATAATCCCTATTATTCTTTAACAGTATAAATTTTTCCTTTCATCGCATTCGACATGGACATCACGCTGTAAGTTTAATGCATGTTGAGCCATATACTTTATCAAACTTATGTGTCCTAATTCTTTCACTTGCTTCTTCTACTCTGACTGAACTTTCTGGATATTTTAAAAAGACATCTACAGAGTTACACTTAGGTAATATATTGTATTCGATGTACATTCTAACTGGTGCCTTTAATACAATATGTACAATAATCTTTTTCATTAGATTTAAAAGCTGTTAAAGTCATTTAAGGTACTCATAGATTATTTGTTATTATTACTGTTATTTCTAGGTAAGAACATGATTTATATTCCTAAATTTTTATAAGGAATACAGTGTTACATTTGTTCTACATATCTCTATGTTTCTTGAACGATCTATTCTTCATTTAATTGCAACAGTCTTGTTAAGTAACATGAATACACTTATAACATTTTAGTAAATATTCAGTATTAAACACAGTACAGCATGGTATATATCTGAACAAACACAAAAGTGAATTATGTTTCTTGGAAAATAATTTTACACATTTTTACTGCACCCCTAATTATTGAAATATTTTTATGAAGATAGTTGTTATCACTTGAGGTAGTCCCAATATCATACAATTTACAAGTTTGCATGACTATAAGAATATCTTTTCTGTAGTGTAAAATATGTTGCTGAAAATATTTCACAGAACTACTTCCCATTCACATATGTTACTCCATTTAGTAAACTTACAATGTAACTATCTTTTAGGTAAACAGAATGTACTTTTGTTTGAATAAAGTTTTATTTCTCAAAATCTTTGTGTATTTGATTAATTAATTGATAGTCCTAAGAAATTTCTGAAACTCGTTTATCAATTAAATTTCTAATAACTTTAGAAAATATTCTTTTTGAAATAAAGCAATTGGAATGCACTTTAATTCATCACATTACATGTACAAAAAAGTAAATGCACGAATGATAACAACTTTATGTTTTGTAAGTAACATAAAGATTATATTGTTCATAATTAAGTAAATTATTATAACACTTGTCGTTAGAAAACATTTTGCAATATTTTCTTTCCACTGAACAACACACATTTATATTTTCCTCTTTCCCGTTACAGTTGAAAATGTTCCAGGGCCATCCACAAAAAATCTAATATTAGGTACGATGTTTAATACTAATTATATTTGAAATTTCAAATTACATTTAAATTATGGCGAGATCAGTGGTATAGAAATCCGGGGAATTCGTTAATTTAAAATGCAAAATATATTGATCCAATACTACATAATAAGTAATAATGTTAGTAAATATATTCTTACAGTTGCAATTGCGAATGCAATTCCGTTCATCGGCTTCGGTTTTCTTGACAACTTCATCATGATTATCGCTGTACGTATACTACGTATAGTAATCTTATACAATTTACAGTTCAATGTATAAGTCACTAATTTCAGGGTGATCAAATAGAAATAATCTTAAACAAAAAATTTCCAATATCGACTATGACAGCTGCAGCATTAGGAAACACAGTGTCGGATATAATAGGAATTGGATCTGTACATTATGTAGAACTTTTTGCACACAAAATTGGATTTCAAGCACCAAAGCTTACTTCCATAGAATTAAATCTGCCTAAAACAAAACTAGCTGCAAATGTGGTATGATATACATAGTCTTTTTATACTTTTTTGTAGCATTATATTAATATGTAATTTCAGTTTAAATAGAAAATATAATTTATAATAATTCAGGGACGAGTTATAGGAGTTACAATTGGCTGTCTTATAGGGATGTCACCTATACCCATTTTTAACTATTTTCATCATAGCGGTTGAAGGTATCTATACTAAATGTTCTACTAAAACATTATTCCTAAATAAGGGTATTAATTTCTATCTTTGACTCAATGAAAATATGTAACACTGCAAAGGAAAACCATTCATTTATATAGTGTGGACAATACAAACTAAGCTTTTCTAATTTTTTTGCAATTATAGTTTATGACAATCATAGTGTTCATGTAATATAGTATAATATAATGTGTATACCATTGAATGTATTTAATGTATGAATATGTATAAAGCAATGCATTATTAAAACTGTACCAATAGCACTAGTAACAATGTACCCCATTAACATAATTTATTCTTCGTTACTATCTCCTGTATTATTTGAACCTGAAAATATCCTCGAAGGTTATAGTAGCTTCGAAAAAATTATGCAAAAGTTATCCATCTCATTTGTTTATTGAAAAAATTATATTGTTAGTATCGAAGTTGTTCATGAGATTACAAGTTAGTACAAAAAATATATACTTTTTTTCAATCTGTTTCGAGCAGAGACATTTTACAATAATTTTAGAAACAAAAGTGTTTTAATTCTTAGTGATGGTGGCCAAGAGTTAGTTTTGTTACATAGTTTGCATAATGCCTCCAATCGTGCAAAAGTAGATTCAAATCAATGTTCAAGATTTGTTTCCAATTTACGTTCTGTATGAATGTTGTACTATCCACTACAAAATTAGTAGATGTTCTGAATGTGTTCATATGTTCCACCTTATCATTTGTTGTATGCAATGATTCTTTTAGTTCCAAGCCTGCATATTCTGGTAACCAGATCATGAATGAATTTAGCCACCATTTCCAATGTTCATTTACCATTTCATTTGATTCGGTAGTTTCAGACCTTCCTTGGGTTTCATTGCAATTTAGCGAAGTTGGCATAAAATCTTGTACAAGAAGATTTTCTGGTACATTTTCAATTACAGTTGTTGGAATATCTACAATTGGATTGACATCTACTGTAATATCAGTGGTATTTGTTGTTTGCCTTGGGCTTAGTAGTGTTCCTGGGAAATAACTCGCAACCAAAGCGGATCCCAACAGAGTAACTATCCCTGCAGTGTAAGTTGCTAAACAAATAGATGATATGTTTATCATAGCATGGGCAATTGTCAACAACTGCATAGAGTTCATTAGACAACTTAGTTCTGTGTATGAAAACCAGCCCCTTTTCTGTGCTTCTTTGTAGGCTACATCTTTCTCTAGTCTCTGTAATCTTTCCCAAAAGTCTTGATTGTGAACAAAAACAGTCCAGTCCTAAATAATTTCAATACTTCGATTAATAATAATTAATAACCACTTTAGAATACCAATAATAAATCAAATATTTTTCTTACAATAGCATGGAGAAACTCTTTTTCTAATTGATTCATTTGTGATATGCTTAAGTCTCCAGATTGTGCCCATTCATTATTAAAAACTTCATCGTCTTCTCCTTCGTCGTTCAGAAACTTACTAGCCACCATCTACAGGAAGAATAACGTTATAATTTAAGAAATATCTTCCGTAAAATGTTCAGATTTTGTATAATAAATGAAGCTCTTTAATACCAAAGAAACTAGAAATAATTCAGAAGGTGCCACTCGTTGCAAATATTCAGGGTTACAATCTTTCAGCCTTTCCAAGTACAATAAAGCCAAAACAAGAGAGCATGGAGAAACACATGCATTTCTAGAAATCCTGCTAGCCTCTTCTACATCCAATCTTTCAATTTTATGGCCACTCTTTACCTCAGTAAAGAATTCCGCTGCCAACTCTAAAAATACATTTCAATTACATAATTCATCACACTATAAAGCATTTAATTAATTAGGTAATAACATTAAAATAACTAAAAGAATCAAACGTACAAAATACTAGAATTTTTATATTAAAAGATTAAAAATTTTTTCATAATTCACCTTTTGAAAATTATTATTTTACACATATGATAATTTAGAATGATGCAATTAAAACAGTACATTTCCCTCCCTTTATTACTTTACTAATCAAATATGAAGTATGCAAATGAAAAACTTGTTGATTGTGTACTAACCAGTAACTGGTAAACTGAGGCAGTCAGTCATTGGTAATTTCGAGTAGTAAAGTGATTTCGTTATACGATTCAGAAATTGGTCATGATTGCCCATGCTCTGTAATCAGGCACATGACTGGTAAAAAGAGGAAACACTAACATTTCCCATGAAAACGTGATAAACAGCTGCCTTACCTTAAGTTTTGTTGGGGCTTTTCTTCGTCTCGAAATATTAGTCATATTAGAATTTTATAGAGTCAATTGTTCTTTTTATATAATTTCAACTGTGTTAGTTTGAAAGCTAATATAACGAACAATTTTTTAAAAATCGGAAAATGTATTCGAAATAACACCGTATCCGGAGATTCAAGAGCTTCAAGAGCAACGTGATGATTTATACTTGCTGTGCATAATGAATGCAGCCAATGTCACGTGCCATTCGTACCACTACAAATGGGAATCAGTTGATTTACGTTAAATATTAAATCAATTATACATAAAACTGGGTAGTAATAAAATTGTATTTTCCAAAGGATAAAGATAATTGAAACCGGCCATAAACAGTTTTCTTGCCTATATTTTTATTCTATCCATTAATTAGCAGTTCGATCTATTTGGATCTATTGTTGCAAATCTCGCCTCGATGTATTATATTATATAGTGTGAACATAGATGCAAAATATTGATGTATCGAAATTTGATAGAAGGCGAGATTCAAAAACCTTTTATTCATAGACATGTTGAATAGAATGGGACCACCGACTAGGTATAGGATAGACCTATGATCTTATGGAACTTCGTGTCTCATGTTCTGAAATACCGATAGTGTAAAAAGTCAGGGATTTTCTGCTACCCTCTACGTTATGAGAACAACGTTATATTTCTCCTCTATCCGTTCGTTGTAAACGTATTAAAAAAAGGTCTTCTCACTTTATATAAAACAGGCTTGGGTATTTTTGATTTGAAATGAAAATTACAAATAAAAAGAGCCAATATTTATTCCAAATAAAATAAGATAAATTTATTTGAAAATAAAGATGTATGCAAATAAATTCCAAACTCTTATTTCAGAAATAAATTATTTCTAAATGATTTATTTGCCAAATAATTGGTTATTTAAAATAATAATGCAAAATAAAAAATAATGGATTTTCGTATATAATGAATATATTTGTCATTGTAAATTAAAAAATATATTGTTTGTTTAAATTTATGGGACAATACGTAGATATACGTGTTCGTAATAGCATATTAAAAGTAATTACTTTTTTGTACACGAACACAAATTCCGACAAATCCGACCCAGAACCTGCACAAGCTCGGTGAAATCGGTATGGAACACTTCGTAGGTTTATTTTTATTTTATTACTAATAATTCTATGATATATGTGTATTGCATATATTTAGAACATCCTGAAAACGGGTATTAACGAGCCATTCCACGTCGAAACGCACAGAAATGCGATCTTAATGACCGATTTTTTTCGAATTTGCAGCATTTGTT
>NW_015373992.1:212355-257821 GCF_001272555.1 Dufourea novaeangliae | reverse complement strand
TTCCCAGATACAAAAGGAATTTTATTCTTATGGCAAGTGTTACATTTATTCTGAACCTTAAATGTTTGTAGCAGCGAAACAGTATTTCACGTCGACTCAAAGAAAACGAATAATATGTATACATGTTTACTAAATTTAGTTTAAAATCGTTCTCACCTGTCTGATTTGATGTAAGGCAAGTTGTTAAATAAGAGGGAAAATTGAACAATTTTTTTGTGTGTGCAGAATTTTTGTTTATTAACAATTCAACATATGTATCTTATTATATGTTATTTCCTTACTAATTTCTGAAAAATTCACCGATATATCTATCAACAGAAGAAAATGGCTACCGTTTAGAAGCGTTTAGTCGAAATGTAGTTTTCGAAATGGGTACCAGAAATATCTGAAAGACTACCGAACGAATTTGTATCACCCTTTGTGGTAATATACTTAACACTAAAATCGAAGTTTCCATTCGTGCATTTTTTTTTTAATAAGAACAAACGGAGTTGAAAATTTATGTCGAAAACTAGAAGTTTAAGTTCGAACAGCCATTACTTTAAAAAATACTGATGTTTTCAAAATCGGCTTCGATAAGTACTAGGTTCTTTTGTCTACTTTAATATAAAATGTAATAAACTTATTTAATATAAAAGCCCACAGTGATATATCTAGCACCGCAGGTAGTATTTTAATGAAACGGATTATAATTAAATAGCAGCTATTTTCTTCTGTTAATAGATATATAGTTATAATAATATATTTTTCAGACATTACTAGGAAAATAACATATAATAAGATGTATATGTTGAATTTTTAAGAAACAATAATTCTGTATATACAAAGAAATGTTTTAATTTACCCTCTTATTTAACAGCTCAAAAGTGTGTAACCCCTTAACATGTTCGCTACCAGAGATCACATGTATGTGACACTCTCATTTCTAAGTCACTGTACTTTATCTGATGAAAATAGAATGTCTTTTGCAATATTCACCTATATTTGATTTTATTCATTATCCGGGTTTTATGTATTTCTCATACACATAATCAAGAAAGTAAGAACGTTCCACTAAAGAGAATGATAGAGACCTATAGAGTAGTCTGTGACGAATGTATTCGAAACCATAATGGTAACGTCCGTGTTAATGTCACGTTTGACAATTTTTGATCTCGAGATTATGGGCGTTGGTTCTGACCTAAGCTTTAGGTTTTTAGAGATTTAGAAGAGCAGTAAGAGAATCTGAAAAAATTATACATTTAACTGCAACTGACACTATCAAGAGTAATATCTAAAGTACCATTGATTGGAATACATTCGGCCATAAAGACCGAAGCATTTTTATTCAAGGACCTTTTGACAGTAATGTCTAATGTGGGGCATACGCAGGCTGTACCAACTGAAGGTGAATGTATACTTTTACTAAACGGCAGACTATTTGAAAGTTCATTATGAAGAACCTGACGACACGTTACTTGTAGAGTAAAAAATATTATCAGTATGCTGACAGATACAGTCGTCTCGGAGAATAAGTTAACGGTCCCTCGAACTCTTTTAATTCAGGATTAGTGACGAACGTCGTATCGCTGTAAGACGAAACATTTTTGTGTATGTTTCAACATTTATTGAAGATTTACTAGAATGTTCAGCATTTATTTTAGTAGCATTTTGGCGCAAGATTGTATTAAATAGGGGTTGATCGTTAACTTACTTTCCGAGGCCACCATTCTATCTAGACACTTGATTGTTTGCAAAAAGTAGAAATCGAAACAGAAATACAATTACTTGAAACAATTGTACTGATTTATTCCATTTCTTAGTAGGACAGTGCTATTGAACATATTTTAAGCATCTTTCAGAATTACTTTTAAAAGAATTGCAAAACAATAATCCACTGTCAATTTTTTAACATAAGGTAAATATCCCAGTGTTTTTGGACACGTCCTGGTGATTGGACACTATCGTGAATTTTTTTTTATATTAAATTTTTTTTAAATAATAGCGAACTTCAGGATAGAAAACAATTATCCTTAGTTATTTCTTATCATAAATCATATAAAAATGTTCACAAAAGCGCGATGAATTATTTTAAAAAATATATTATCATTTAACAATCTTGAACTTGAGGCGACACGAATGCTCGTAAATAATAAATAATTCGTGTGTTTCTATTAAGTAAAGGTTTCTTGAACTTATTAAAGTCTCCAGAATTGATACCAACTTTGTTTTAATAAAACCTTTTACTTTTCATGTCGAAATTACCGAGTTTATTTACCGGTACATGAGAATTCTGTTGCGTAGTCGTTGGACGCTTGTTCAGTCACTCGAGCAGCATCGAGCAGAGAGATAGTGTATGACTTAAAAAATTGTTTTCGTTATATTACAGTAGGTATTTTTGTGTTCTTTATATTAATAACAATATTTAATTTTGCAAGCTCATAGTTTTTTTTACATATTTCATACATAAATATATTATTTTAACACAACCATGACCTAAGCGATTCGCGTACTGAATATTCATTAAAAATCACCTTTTTATTTTATTTCTTTTGTTTCGGGAATTTTTTATAACAATAAGACTTTCATGATGTCGAAGGGAAAGGTGGGTAAAAAAAATTATTCACAACAAGACGTAAATAATGCTGTCAAAGCTGTTAAAAGTCAAAAAGAAAAAAAGGAATAATTTTCATTTCTTTAATTTTGTTTAACTTTGTTTACTTTTCTTTAATTTTAATTTTGTTTTATTTAAAATATATATTCTCTATAAAACGTTTATAATAAACCAATGTTCAAACCACTATGTCTGTTTTTAATACACAATTTCCTAAATATATAAAGATAAATGTTTCAAAGCTTTTACCAAATATATAACATGTACATAATCATAAAATGCACTTCTCTCTTAGTGTTATTTATTTATTCATTTATAATGTATACATTTATAGATTTAGTTCATAATTTTTATTATTTTATTTATAATTTTGTTTCTTTTATTTATTACATTAAATTAAATTTGTTACGTTATATTTCAATTATTACAACATAAAAGAGAAGTATCATGTTTCACTATTAAAAATCAGCTATGGATAATTTATTGAATGTTATGTCCAAACACTGGGACAACTAAATTTAATCACTAGGACATGTCGTAAATTCTGTCCAATCACTCGGTCAAATGAATGCTTTTAGATATTCATAAATTTTAATACTTTTTTTCACGTGAACGCTTTCTTATAAAGACTTGTCTGAAAGAAAAAGTTCTTCTCTATCGATTAAATTCACTTTTTTTCCAATCTATATTATTTTAATATATAAAAAGTCTCCGTAACCACAATCTTCGGCTTAAACGTCCCACCTCTGGGACATTTACCTTAGTCGAGTCAATTTAATACAATCGGTTAACTTTGGCATTGATTTTCCAAAAAATTAACAACACACATAAAAATGAACACGTGAGGAATCAGGGGAGAATTATTTCTAGAGAATTCATTAATTAAGCAGATATTTAAGATCGTTTACAATACTGAATATAACTTACGTTTTCTCTAGAATGTGCAAAATTAATAAGGATCTGTTTATTTCGTATATTGTAACGCGTTTTGTAACTCTAATTCTTTCGTGTTCAGCGTTTGGTAGCATGAGTGTCGTTCGGTGACTTATGGACGGGAGTGTACGTGTCCATTCAAGTAGATCTCGCAGGAAGTTACTCTCGATAATGTACTCTCGATAGTTACTCTCAATAATTACTTTTGAATATGTATCGACTTGAGAACAGTTTTGAAAATTTTTCTTTGCGGATAGACACTAGAAAACTCGCTAACTAGAAAGTCGGATAGTAAATCAGGCAGAGCACTTAGAACCGAATCTACATATACATATAACGTCTATTCTACACAGAGATACACGGTCTGTCCCAAAAGTTTCCAAACAAAAATTGAATCAGCAGTTTTTCGTGAAATGAAGATGCTCGTTATCATTTAACATTAAAAATAGTCTTTTTTTTAAAGAGATATACTGATCACAATAGTAATAGAAACTCTGAAAATAGTTCTGATAATGTTGGAAATCATTCCCTATTAGAAAACACTCGACCCTTGCAGATGTGTCTGAACGTGATTCTTAGGAACTTCCACTCTTAAAGTTTAAAGGCTGTCTCTTGTGACCTGTAGAATAAACTTAGATTTCCTGAAGCGGTGGTGCTTGGTCCTTTCAACTCTCTGACAGAATCCAACAATAATTGTTCTTCGAAATGTTGGATAGGATGACGGTCAAATCGTTTGGCTTCACGAGTTATAGAGTTTACACAACATTTTGATCTCAAAAGGTAACACACAAATTGATTATCCACATCGAACTAATGCCTGTTACCTAAATTGGAAACGGAGTCAAAATCATTTTGACACTCACAGGGTTTCAATTATATTTGTTCTACCATCTTCAAGAAGAATTATCAGAGCTATATCCAGTGTTTATACAATTATCATGAACTTAAGAAGGAAAGTACGCTTGAATATCATACTAAAAATTGCTGTTTTTGAGGCAAACCGTGTAAGGCCTGTACGGCATTGTTATGACGCCAATTAGGCAAACTGGTCTGGGCAAAGTGACCCATTAACTTCGTTAGTTATTAGGACCAAAATAAAATAAAATTTCTTTGTTTTTTAGCTGTACTTATTTAAAATATATTTATTGATATTAAGGCCAATCAGTTGATAGGATATCTTTTTCTTTTGTTGGAGAACTTCCTAGTGAATATTTATTCACAATAATGGTTATTGTATCTTATGGAATCATGCTTGAATTAAAGAAAAACTAAACGTACACATATGTGCCAGTATCCCTCAAGAGGTTAATGCAAGCTTCGTACCGAGCAAAGAGGGTGGAAAAGGGCAGTTTAAAAAGACTCGCGTTAAGGAGCCCAGGGTCAGTTGTGTAGAATCAATCATTGAGTAAGGTTTTGTTCCAAAGAACATAATTCGATCGTTTACTTTTGCTCGCATCGCCCAAGTTCCTACCTTAGGATAAATTGCTTCAATAGATTGAACAAAACAACGGACAAGAAAATAATTGGTTGCTTGAATCCGCGACACGAGCATAACTAAAAAGCTGTGTCACCTATACGTGGGTGACACGGCAGTCGAAGTGTTAAGTTCGAAACTTTAAAAAAAACGAAAGAAAAATCGTGTTGCCCCTACCACGGGGTAAACCGGAGTACCGAAATTAGGGCAAGATGATTTGCCTGTATGTATATTATCGCAATTGGTACAAATATGTTTTTCTTCGGAATTAGATACTACTATCATTATTTTTATTATTATTATTCATTAGATTTATTATTGTTTTCGATGTGGCGTCCAAGAGACTAGAGAAGACACATACAATTGTTAGTTATAGTTAAGGGGACTTTCTCATTCAAAATTGAAAAAAAAGACACTTTTTTAATATTTCTTTATAAAAAGACTATTATATTTAGAAACATAATTCCTTTTGGACGCTATTATATATATTATTAAGAACATAAAGAAATGTTTTCTACCACTTTTAGTTCACCACGACCGCTGTAGAGGGCGTCTTCCAAAAAGCCACGTTTTAATCGGTGCGACACTTTGCAGACGTCCTGTAAAAAATTAAGTAAAAATTCAAACGGGATTCTATTCGTGAGACATAAAACTAGACAATAAACCTCTAAAAGTTCATAAAACTACCCCCCCTTTTTTAAACAGGGGAGAATTGCCCCCAAAAAAGAGTGATTTTTCGAATTTTTCGGAAAAATATGTATAAAACGATAAAAAATACAAAAAATAAAATATTTTAGAGGTTTATTGTCTAGTTTTAAGTCTCACGAATAGAATCCCGTTTGGATTTTTACTTAATTTTTTACAGGACGTCTGCAAAGTGTCGCACCGATTAAAACGTGGCTTTTTGGAAGACGCCCTCTACAGCGGTCGTGGTGAACTAAAAGTGCTAGAAAAAATTTCTTTATGTTCTTAATAATATATATAATAGCGTCCAAAAGGAATTATGTTTCTAAATATAATAGTCTTTCTATAAAGAAATATTAAAAAAGTGTCTTCTTTTTCAATTTTGAATGAGAAAGTCCCCTTAACTACGTGTTTTGATTCGAAACCCTTATACAAGATTCAACAATGAAGTACCCCATTATTCCCCGTACCAAAGACCCCATCTTGCCACAAACGATCGTTTTCCAGAAATCAATATACATATTTGCACAATAAATAAAAAAATATTCTAATTTTGAATATATCACATGAAAATATATGAAACCAAGGTTATTCTACAAGAAATGCAATAGACTTATCATTATTATTATAAATTTCTTCGTCGCACAAAATAATATTGACGTAGTCACGCAAAAAGTTGCACGATTTTCACAGCTAGAAATAAAAAACCCGTGTTACCCCCCTCATTGTTTTCGGCGACTCAATTATTACAACATAATAGCTTCTTATTGGTGTATTCTTCACATGTTTAACATCTTCCAGTTAACGATACCCCATCTTACATCGCTACTGTAATACTAAAACCTCCCCCGTTTTGACTTTCAGATGCTGCCAATGTTACTGGCAGTGCTCTGCACAGCACTACCGCAGGTGCTGTCGCAGAGCAACTACGCCTCACAAGGTAACAGCATCGAGTACCAGCCCGGCCTGCCGCCGAGCACCGTTCTGGACGGGAAGGTGACCAAACTGGACGACATCTCGTCGATGATATTCCTGAATCGCACCAAGGCGTACCTGAATTGCAGCCAGGGCAGCATGCAGGTCGAGTTGAAGTTCGAGGAACCGTTCTACGGGGTCGCCTACGCCGACTTCGATCGTAACAGCGCGTGCATAATCAAAGGCCGTGGATCGACCAGCGCCAAGCTGGAACTACCTCTAAAAGGTGCGTGGTGCTATCTTCCTTCTGGATTCAAGACTGTGCGGGTTCGTCATCCCCAGCGAGCGATTCGTACCGTTTACGATCTATAAACGGAGTATCGCACGGTGCCCACACGGGGAATAACATTGCGCGTGGGTCGCGATACACACTTCAGAAAAAGATTCTACTTTTTATATATTGAGCCTTCAAATATTGAGCTGTCCACGGAAATGTCGCGTATTCTAAGGCGATTTGTTTATTGACTCTGTATCTAGAGACTAGAGATATTACTTTTACCCGGCTACCTATGAGATACCCGGATAAATAAAAGTTACCCGATTACCGGTGAGATACCTGCTCAAATAGCACAAAAATATCATATCTACGACCGGAGAACGTACGTTCCGGACGTTCGGTACATCCGGAGGACGCCACAGTGGTTCGAGTCCTACATGGTAGGTGGACAAAACTATTTTTTCGCGATATTGAGTTCATACGGGGTTGTAATTGTTAGGAAACGATCCTGTTTCGTATCACAGTTTATTATCTCACTAAAAATATTAATAACAAAAACTATGACTAATTAAATGAAAGAAAAAAACAAAATTACTGTATTGCACTTTACCTATAAAATAAATGAAAATAAAAAGGAAAATACATAATAATCAATAAATACTTAAAAATAAAAACAAAAATGTAACTTGAAACAGATTAAATAGGCAGGCAAAACATTCCGCGTTCTTAACCGGATTAGCAGCACTTCTTTGGTATTCTGAACGTAAAGGTATTTCTGCAGCAAAAGTTATTTTATTGGCAGAATTTTCTTCTATAATCTTCGTCACTTTCCTTAAGAACATTGGTCTAAAGATTTAACTGATCTCCCGACAGAACAGGAGCTTGATGTTGAAGGAATTTTATTAGTATCAAGTGGACCTTCAAATAAACCAAAATCTTCCCCTTGAATCCAGTCTTCAATCTATTTAAAAAATACTCTCGCTATCTACCACCTTTATCCGAACGTTCCTTGATTCGGCTTACTATTTTAGATGTGTTAACACTTATCTTTTGACTAGTTACATTAGGCACATCAACACATCCAATTTTAACAAAAACTTGCCAAAATTTATTAAATTGAGCCTGACTACGAAAAATCTGCCAAAGATCGAAGAATCCATCCTTGGTATAGTAACTAGAAGAAATTATAAATATACACTACGTATAAAAATTAGAAGATCACTTAATCTTGACCAAAATATTGGCGATTTGGTTAATATTTGAATTATTATAATTTCGTGACAAAAAATGCACAGTAGCCTACCTGGACTCATTTTAAAAAGTGAAGTTTTAGTTTGAAGTTGCACCCTTTAAAATTTTACGTAAATACTTTTGGATTCGTCTAAAAAATTTTAATTTCCTTTTAGATTTTCCATAATTTTTATAAAAAATAAAATGTTTTATTCAACATACCTGGCTATATGAGAGATATAATGTATTATATAACGTGATAATGTAACAAAATAATAATAACAGCAACAACAATAATGACGGTAATAGTAACAAGAAAAATAAAAAAATTATAACAACCACAATAAAAACAGTAAAACTGAAAATTATAAAAAGACAAACACTACAAGGAAACGTATACTGCACACTGGTCGCTCAAAGGCTGAAGAAACGAATAAGAGTTGACGGGAAAAGCTGAGGATATTATCATTGTTTATGTTGGAAAATTCGAGGAAACGAGCGAGAGGTGATAGAAATATGTTTTAGTATAGGATATTATAAAATTGGTTCATAAGTATCAGCGGGAAGGCTAAATAAACCGCCAGGTGGCGAGTTTATCAGGCACGCTAGTATACCTATGTCACGGGCGTGAACGTTAAGATTAATTTTAACTGTAAGTATAGTTTTGCAACGTTTTGCAAGTCCAATTTGCTATAAAAAAAGCTAGAAAGTCTCTAGCTGAAAGTCAGCAATTTTTGTGCTCGAAGAAAATGCCAAGAAACATATATTAAGAAAATGATTTATTACAAGTTTAGTCTTAAGGAAGTGCAATAACAACACATGTAAGATATAGACGAAGGTATGTAGAGTAATTTGGCACCTTGTTTCCTTCACTGTTTTGTGTGGTTTTGATAAAATAACAATTGGAAGACAGTGTTTTTTTTTCGTAAAATCAAGTATAAAACATTGAATTACTTTTTTGCACCCCAAAGCACTCCGTTGCTTTTGATATATTTTTATCCTTGGACATTGCTTTATATATTTCTTGAAAAAGTAGGTGCTAAGAGGTGCTAAAACTATAGTTCTGTTCAAAAGTATCTCCTTACTTGTGCACTAGTGAAAAATTATTGAAATTCAATGTTCCATAACTTTGTTAATATTCGTCAGAGTTTGTTTAAGCAAAAAGCAAATTAAAGCTCAAACCTTCTACTTTTTTATTCTTTCATTCGATTTTATTTCACTCGGTGGCCAAGAGGTAAAATATTCCCCTATAAATAAAGCCTTCAAATTGTAAAATTTTGTTCATACTTAAGAACGGAAGTCCCTTATAGACAACAGTGTTCGGAATTTTGCATACATTTCAGAAATAATAATTCTTTGCCTTCAAAACTAGTCAAACTGCATCCAAAACGGATATTTTTTAACGAAGGTATAGTCATTTACAGAACGAAAGACATGAAACCATAAAGAGGCAAGCATTTCTGTAAATGGCCATAACTTCGTTAAAAAACATCCGTTTTGGATGCAGTTTAGCTTGTTATGAAGGCAAAGAATCATACGATAGGGGCGTATATTGTATGGTTGATCTGATGATGGGGTAATTCAGGTGTGGATGATCGATCGATGAAGGACAGATATATCATAAGCAAGAAATACTGTCTGATGAAAAATCTTGCACAGCATTTTCTGACGAAAATTAATTCTACTATATATTGCAAATAAAAAAAATTCTTAAAATATATATTATTATATATATTATATACTATAAATCAGAATGTTTATGATCGTAGGTACCATCGACCCGCGTGCATCCATCGCTGTCAGTTGATTGTTATCCTATTAAGTAAATTTCGTCTGTCAATTCCTGACGATTGAAGTTTTTAGTATGTTATTAATTTTATTCGAACTAGGGTTCGCTGATGACCTTCTATTAGATTAATTTTATTAGGACTAGGGTTTGTTGATGACCTTCTATTATATGTATACATATCTTACCGTACACAAAATATTTGAAGAGTATTGATTTCCTTTAAATGACTGCATCCTTGTTAAACAACATAGTTCTTCGTTGAGGTTCGGTTTATTTTAAAGACAAACAATCATACTTTCCGGTGGTATATATCAAAATTGCAAAAAAATATTGTTTGCACTCCGTAGCACTTGACGAACATCAGGGAAAAGTACAGTTTGGCATACTCCTATTGAAGGGTGAATTTTACCCTCTAGACAACCATTTTGATAAAATTGATTTTGAAGAACCAAAAACTAGAAAGTTCAAACTTTAAAAGGGTTTTCGTTTCATCCACTTTCGATGAATAGTAACAAAGTTATGAGATTTTGAAGATTGGGTAAATTTTAAAATAGTTTTGGCCAGCTTTTCGGGTCAAATACTCCACTGTGCGACGTTACCTTGTAAAGTCACAGCTCTATTACAGACCACTTGTCTCAGAGATGGGTTTGAATTTTTCTTTTACTATCACCATCTAGTAAACAATCTTGAAAGCTCTAGGCGTTTCGGTACCTTTTATTATGTAGACAGTAACCAGCAAGTCCCCTGTTTCTGAAACGATAAGAAGAACTATGTAACATTCAGTTGGTTACTATGAAAGTGTCACAAAATTAGTCATCGTTATTTCCGAGACTAGTTAGTCATTGTCATATCTGAGACTGGTCTGTAGCTAACAATCAGGGTTCACGCTTTTTCAATCCTTCCGTGACTAATGGGACAATACGTCCTGAGGTAATTTTGACAATGTCTGCTGGAATGTATGTTCGCAAATTCAATTATTTTGTCCTCGAAAATATAATTTACAAGAAAAAAATTCATTAGACGTTCAGCAGTCAAGTTCGAGGAACGGCCTAAAACTCTGTGTTCAAGCTGTATTAAGTGCTTTACACCGTGTCGTTCGTAATATTATAAGTAATAACTTTATTCTATTCACCAAATGGACTTTGTTATCCATTTTGCAAGACATTTGTCATAAATGAGTAAACGTATTTATCAATTTGTTATAATTTTTCTGTCGACATTCAGACCTATTGGAACATACGATCCTATTGTGAAGGACTAATGTGACTTGTATTTCCGATTTTCAAAACTATGTTTAACCCATTTTGATTCTTCGGATTTTATCAGACATTATATTACTGAGTTCGTTGTTAAAAAACAAATCCATTTCGAAAGGGTTAATGTTAATACTAACAGGGAGACATCCTGACAACGAAAATTTCGTTCAAATTGGCATGAATTTGTAAAAAATTACAAAACTACTGAAAACTTGTTTGTTTGTTTTTATTAAAAAATGATTTAAAAGGATGCAATAGCCCCTAAAAGTTCGTCGCTCAAAACATACCTTTTACGATTTCGTATGAACTAATTGTCGTATCGAAAAATGTTTGAAACGAAAGTTACTTAATTTTGAATGTAGAGTTATACGTGTGTATAAAAATATGTTATCTGCGATTTGTAAAAAAGAATTTAAAACTCTTATTAAGTTACTGGAATATTATTATAAATATATCACTACATTAAAGTTCCTATCATTTCATCGCAATATAATTACAATGATGTTTGAATCCCTTAAACAAATTGTTTAATTCTTGAAGAGGGGAGGTCTTCTTTAAAACCCGCAGATAATACATTTTTTATGCACTCGTACAATTCTACGTTGAAAACTAAGCAACTTTCATTCCAAACATTTTTCGATACGACGATTAGTTTACACGAAATCGTAAAACGTATATTTGGAGCGTCGAACTTCGAGTCGAACTATTTCACCCTTTTAAACTATTTTTTAGCAAAAACAAAAAAGTGCGTGTTCAATAGTTTTTAATTCTTTACAAATTCAAGCCAATTTGAATGGAAAACAAGTTTTCTCACTGAGGATTGTACCTTGTTAGTTTGACTTTGTACAGTAAATCATCGATGTGTGTTCGAAGGCTCCTAGACACTGACAACAACTGGTCCCGAGATGTAACGCTGGCTTTTTAATGAGGATTAGCACGGTGATAGAATTTGTAATTCTGAAGTTAATGATATTTTTTCAGTCGCATGTGACCATTAGGTTATGAAATATTTAATGTTCAGCACCGAGGAGCCTTCGAACACTCATCGAGGATTTACTGCATTATATGTAGAATCCACCCTGTGAATGTGCCCCACATTTTTATCAACACTCTGTATATCGGAAGCGTGCAGTTAGTGGAAACAGTTTAGGTGACTGCAATGATGTTCGATGTTCCAGGATGTGGCACGAGGCAGGACCCTCAACGCGTGTTCACCAACAATGTCGTGGTACGGTTCCATCCCGGCCTCGAGATGGACGGCGATGAAGTTATCACGATAGTATGCAGATATCCACCGCCAGTGGCGCCTGCGCCGCCCAAACCACCCGAAAGCATGTAAGTAATTCACCCCGAAGCCTTCTACTTCGTGCTCTGTATACACAATGTGTCGCTGAAGAGCTAGAACTTGTTTATTTCCGATATTGATTTTGACGTTAAAAAAACAATTCGTAAGAAGAAATATTGCTTTCGTTATTATGATTAGACTACGCTGCGTCTCACTCTACTTTAAGTCCTTTAACAAAGTTGTGCAGTTACTTGACTGTTCTTTTCTTTTTGTTATATTTATTGGTAGGTATTCACACTCACAAGGTAACCTCGGTGACTGATACACGCCGAGTGTGATGTAACTTTCCATAAATGTTCATTAGACCTATCTAAGAATTTAGTCGTAAATCACTCGTGCCCGTTTTTTACTTTAAGGGAGAAATTAACCCTTTCATCCGAGCCGATCCTTCTATAGTATAAGTGCTTATAAATCTTAAACCACAAAAGATATTAAAATATTGTTTAAATGAAAGTGATACTATTTCTTCGGGCGTATAAATCTGTACAAACATTTTGATGAAAAAATGTTTTCAGATAAATTTAATAACTTATTCTTCCAGAACTAAAAAGAAATTGTTATGTTAAAAATTTTTTGCACATATTTATACGCCTCAAAGAACGGTATAACTTTTAGTTAAATAATTTTTTGATATTTTTCGTGGTTTAAGATTTATAAGGACTTACATAGAAGAGTCGACTCGGATAAAGGAATTCATTTCTCTCTTAAACTAAAAAATAGGCACGAACGAATGACGGCTAAATTTGTAAGTAGGTCTAATGAACATTAATGCAAAGTTGCATCAAAATCGGGGTGTATCATTCATTGGGATTCCCTTGTTAGTTCTTCTTTTGGTAACCCTACTGTGAAAAATCGCTTCGCTTTACGATAGCCATTACAGCTATTACGTCCACCTGATTTCAAAATCTTAACTTCAATAAAGGATTACAAATTGTAAGTGAATTAAAAGTGAATTAAATAGAGCAGAGGGTCCAGTAAAGTTAATAGAAGATTACAATAAATTTATAACCAAACGCAAGGATAAAAAATCATTGTTATCATGAACTTGTAAAAGGTTTTTCCTAATGGTTCCTCTGATCGTAATAGGGATGCGATCGTGCAGTCTGTATGAGATAATAAGTGAAGAACAATATCGTAACGTAAAATATTTAAGGTTGTATTTGCTAGTATCTTACATTTAAACACAGTGACATATTTCAAATGATATGAAGAACCTTGTTTCGCTAAATTCTACTCTGAACTCACGAAACGAAACCGATAAAATAGCTCTCGGACTGATACTTTCGGGGGCTACTGTGATTAAACGCGATTTTCGTCGGTAGTGGTTCCAGAAAGAATATTAAATACCAATAAAAATAAAGAAAAAAGAGAGGTAGATAGCTGGATAACTTTGGTGGAGAACTTGAAGTGCCATTGGATTACAATTGTTCTAATGAGCGAGATCGAAAAAATTCAACAAAAAATTTTTCATCATTTGTAGAAAAGAACCTACCCTAAATGCTGTCTCAGATGTGATACGGCGAGTCGGTGATCTCGTGAGTAAGTGGTGAAGAAATAAAAATCGTTGGACCGTGGCAGTTCTTACTTTGCAACCAGCATGGCCGAATGAGAGAACGGCCACGCTTCGACAATTTTTATTTCGTCATTGCTCCCACATAGAAGTAAATAGTGACTCGCTGAACCACGCGCTGTCTAAGACCACCAATTATTATTTTAGCTGATAATAATTTAAAAATATAGATTTATTCTGAATTGTTCGTATATTTCTAAAAGTAGGTTTCTTGTAGAATATTTTACGTTCATTTTATGTGTACATTACATTGATTATAATGAATAATGGTTACATCTATATTTCACAAATAAATTAATCGTATTTCCTAAATCGTACCACGACAGGGTTTCTTCAATCCTACCGTGTACGATTATACGTCACATAATGTTGAATTACTAGATGACGGGAAAAAGAAAAGGTTGTCTCGTGACAATTTATATATTATATAAGAAAATATAATTTAATATGCGATATGAATTAATATTTACGTAAATATGTTATTTTTTTAGTTTGTATACCTAGGATGTTCCTTTGTTTGTTCTTAACATATGTATATAAATATGTACACATTAGTAAATAATTCCCTTTTTCACCCATAATTTGTTCAGTATTTCTATTTGCAAATATTTTTAAAGGAGGTACAACATAGGAGATCAGCTGTTTGCATTATACATTTTATACGTATTATAGGTATTTAACATCTAAGAACAGCTGCCTTAAATATCAAGCTGGAATGGCTGATATTAACTTGCGTACCAAATAGGAAATATAACATAAAATATCTTAAGTGGTACGATATAGGCAACTCTCCTTTATATCTATACAGGGTGCCTCAGATTGAGTAATACAACCGAGCAGGAGACAGAAGGTGATTATACAGTATATCCGGTTTAAGTGTATACATATATACTATCATTTCTTTAACTATGGGCGTGAAAAAGTGTTCGATTTTATGGAACAAACTTAATAGAATATTGAATTTTTTTAATTATTACAGAGGTTTTAATAACAATTTAACTTTTTTAAATGGAAATACATATTATGATTATGCAATGTTATAAAGCATTTCAATATAAATTCTACGACGTATTGAAAATTAGTTTTGAACAATAATTTATCAAGTTCGGTTAGCGGTATTTGCCCATAACGTGTGGTTCTCCAGACAAGAAACAATGAAACAGTTTAATAATTATTACTCAACGTATATGGCGTTGAATTCATTTTTTTTCTTTTGGCAATAATATAAATATACAGCCACTTAAAAGATTACATAGTCATTAAAATCTCTGTAAATAACAATTAAAATAAATTCAAATTTCTATTATATTTGATCTACAAAATGAAACAACATTTATATGCAACATTTCTTCGCATTTTCAATAGTTAGAGAAATAACCGCGTCTATATGTATATTTAAACTGGACATACCATCGTATAAGAAAAAATAAGTCGAAAAAAAACACTAAATTATTTTCATCTAACGTTTCGTTTTCGAGAAAATCGAATTTGAAAATTAATCTGAAATGCGTGTATCGTCATGGTAGTAAGTAGAAACAGAATGCAATGAACAGACGCGCTAGTCAAGTCCTATTCAGTTGCACGCGTATCTAGAGAAGGGCCAATTCAAGTAAATACAAGTAAATAATCGATACTTTCGTTTCGACACCGAGTATTTTTAGTATCGATACTTTCGGTTGCGATACATACTCGGTATCGAAAAAAAGTATTCATATTGATTGGAATGAATATTCAATATGAAAGCTAATGAATGTGAAGGTGGTTGTCGTCCAGTTATACTACTTTGTTAATAAATCTTTGTTAATAGAACGTGTATTCATTAATAAATGTTCATTAATAAAACATATCTTCGTTAAAATAAAATATGGGCAAATTGATAATCTAGATAAAGTTTCAAATAACGAATAAAAGATAAAAATGTATTTCGTCATTTTTAATCATGTAACGTGGAAATTCCAATTTTTAGAACATAATACTTCTTCCTGAATGAGTCGACATTTGGCAAACAATTATTTAATCTCATTAACTGTTTGAAGCTCAAAATGACGGCCACAGACACTGCAGCTTTTCACTATGTATTATTCGAATAAAATTCTCCTCAATTCTGGTTAAGAACTCATTTTCCTTCGGTACAAGTAGGTATCGATACTCTTGATGCGATACTAAGTAGATATCGATACTATTTTTCGATACACGTTATGAGCAAAAGTATCAATACGTTGACGCTATCGGTTTATCCCTAATGGTAGTAAGTAGAAACAGAATACAATGAACAGACGCGCTAGCCAAGTCCTATTCGATTGTACGCGTTCCAGCAGACCTTAAAATTCGATTACCTCGAAAACAAAACTTCAAACGAGACAAATTTATTCTTCTCTTTCGACTTCTTTCCGCTTATAAAATCACCTCCTGTCCGATTTTACTATTCGTCCGAAACCGGCTATATGTTTGCGAGATATTGTGTGTGTACAACAGATCACGATTGACCCAACTGAAACTCTAACTGAGAACCACTGAAATTCCGCGTAGAATATATCTGCATCTTCTTGAGCAAGATATACAATAGACGTATTCTGGATGTGCTAGCACTCGTCATTGACGGTGGTTTATGACACGGCATAGTAATGCTTAAGCCTAGAACGCATGTAACGAAGATACATATTTTTGATAAAGGGGATGTCTTCGTCACCTCTGCAGACCGTGCACATTTCATGTGCAAATGTCTTATGGAAATGTCTGGAATTCCGGACAATTCAATACTGTTCACCGTGTCGTAAACCAGGAATCTCCAAACGGTACGAAAGTTGGCCTTCGCCCGCGCAGAAGATACAGTCCTCGCTAAGATATAGCGCCGTCGTAAAATTGGCCAAGCGGAAAAAAAACACACGGTTCGAGCGTTGAAAGATCCGTTTATGTGATCAAAGGGGAGATAAGGACTTCGAGTAACGTTCAATGCTGTACGATGTTAATTCAGATCCAAAATGCTTCTAACTTTCTGTATTATTAATGACAGCCTGCAAAAAGTTAAAGTTCTTTCAAATATTCCAAATATTAAACAGAATTTACAGTTACCCTTCGTAGTAAATGGCCACCTGAATATCTCAGTTGTGACTGGTGATGGGAAACAATGTCTCGGACCAAACGTGCATGGTATCGAGGAGCACGTAATTTGATGTAAATACCAATTTTTGTAAGTGGATGCGTAGAGATCATATGAAGGTCAACTTAAATTTTTTTAAATGGAAGGACATGTTGTTTTATGTACCATCTACTAGAGCGTTTCAAGACACATACAATGACCTATTTATGAGGATACGTAGAAAA
This sequence comes from Dufourea novaeangliae, assembly GCF_001272555.1. Classification (NCBI taxonomy): domain Eukaryota; kingdom Metazoa; phylum Arthropoda; class Insecta; order Hymenoptera; family Halictidae; genus Dufourea; species Dufourea novaeangliae. The sequence goes on along the minus strand of NW_015373992.1, from coordinate 240,431 downwards.
ACATATCTTTCCTTTTAGAAAAACAAAGCTGACTTTCACATGACTTCTACGTGTCTACCTATCAAAAAACTATTCACATCAAATTATCTGCTCCTCGATACCACGCAAGTTTGGTCTGACACATTTTTTTCTATCATCAGTAACAGCCGAGATATTCAGGTGGCCTGTTTTACATGACTCACCCTGTATAGTTAGTCGACAACCTTTTCCGGTTTATTACATCGAACGTCGATTTAAACATCTATAGGAGGTGTCGCCGCTCAACGCGATAGTTTACGACCGCACTGTATCTTAGCAAGGCTTACGGTAAAATTTTGCTAAGAGCTCGAATCTCGAGACCGTATGCGGACACTTATAGTGGAGCTGCAAATACGCTACTTTTCGAACCGCGAGTGGGTTACCGTTTTTTGCTTGCTAGTCAGTTGCAGGCAACAATGTGGTCAAACCAAAATGTCAAAAAATAGATATTCTATAATTTTCATTTCACGTTATTGGGATTATCTCTAACAAACTGGTAAAATTTATCTGATAAAAGTGAGCCGAAACACGGTAATCATTGGACTATTTTAAGTTATGTATCAATACTCACTAAACACATTATAAATCAGATAGCTTTAAGCTGTTTCACTATTATTACATTCAACAAGATTTAAAAATTAGAAACGCTCGATACTATATGATCCGACGAGGAAGAGTTATGGGTTTATAGAATGTGATAAATAAAGATAACAAGAAGTATCACTGTCACGGCGCGAAAACAATTTTTGATGTACGGTTTTTTATTGTTAAAAATCTGTAGCCTAGCCGTTTAAATTTTCCTCACAGGTGTGCGTTTTTTGATACTGAAAGGAAACGATGATCGTGACTATCGAAACATATAATAAACAATATACACACATAGCAAAGATGACTTCGTTCCACCGTATCCTTCATCTTCTATGTATACATAAAACGCAAAATATGTATGTATGTTTGTTAGCTAAAGGCTTCTATACAGTATCTGCACCAAATGTAGCATGAATATTCTTCAACACACCAGAAAAAATACTGTGGAGGAGCCCACCCCCTAACCACCCCTAAAGCCCTCTAACACTTTCAGAGACACATTTTTTTCTGAACGAAACATTAACTCTAGAACTACCAAACCCGTCAAAATACCTGATTACAGATTTACTATGTTACCATTACTAAAATTATAATGGTGTCTTTGACGAACTCTACGTTGACTTTTAATTTACTACAGATTTTTTTTCATACTACAGGGTGTCTCACCCGATTTTGACATCTTGATTTTCTCGCTATTGTTACTCGTAGCAAAAAATGTTTCAGCGGAGGCTTGAATGGTATCAAGTGGAGCATATTCTGATGTTATTAGTTTTTTCATGAGTGAACGCGTAAAAGTTATATAAAGGTCAACTTTGTATTCTTAAATGGAATAAGGTATTTTTTAATACATCAGTCGATGCAGCTGGACATTGGTTATAAAAAAGTACTAACCAGTGTATGTCGAAGAGTTAGTAGTTCAGGAGATATTTCAATTTAAATAATTCTAAAACACCATTACTGTCGTACAAAGACGTTAGCGTTTATTTACAGGAATGGTAATAATGTACGTAATTGAATTCTCAAGAGTCTAAAATGTACTGGCACGTGCATACTAATTACATAATTGATCGAAAACATTAAGAAAACTGAGAAAAAAAGTGGTACGTATACGTATCACTGCTTCTGAACGGGTTAAGCCCAAGCAACGCCAAGCACACGCAGCTAATTACTTTATAATGAATTATATTCTTAGTAAAAAAATATTGCAAGTAACTCATATTTCCACATATTTTTTTATTGTATATTAAAATTTGTTATGTACATCATCATGCATATAAAACGCATATTCTAATACCCGACTTACAAGGGATGTTACATGACAGCCAACGCGTTAACACTTTAACGCCTAGACCCTTAAATCGTTAATATGTTATTATTTTGAAGACGAAAATAGCATCTTATACCGTTCTATTTTTTTACTTTATTTTTTCGTTTTTATTTATTTTTGGAGGGAGCACTTGAATTTCTTTACCAAAAATATTGAGATGTTCTTCATATCAATGAAACTACAGATCTCTATTGACAAAAGTTCGACATTAACCAGCGACAATATTTGACGCATTTTTAAAATTAGTGCTTGCACGGATGCAACACTGGGAATTGAGGGGGGAGCTTGGTGTAAACAGCTAAAAATGAACGAATTTTTGGAAATTTAATGTGAAGGAAGTATTACAGCAATCTCGTTGAAACTTTGAGAATACTTTATTGTACAACTAAATTGAATACAAACACGTTTATTTTCTTTTATGGGCTGTCCATGAGCAAAAAAGGTGTGCCACACCGGGGTACCCTAGTAGCAATTACTGTTGGCATTTTGATGGGCCTTTGATGCACTATTGGTTGGCCAATAGTTAGAATTGTTACCCTTTTTTGTAACTAGGCCAACAATCACACCCAACGTAGAGCCCACGTCACTATACTACGAAGGACCAACTGGAAGTTTCTTTCTGTAGGGCCAATTGTCGAGTATCTACAATAAACCAACAATAGGAAGACAGTTGGCTATATTACATTTCCATAAAATTTTATGTATATTAAACAGATAAATAAGTGTTTTACCAGCAAAGTTACCTTTACAATTTATTATGTACGATTTATACATGCAGCTAATTATTACAAATAATTATTATAAGTTATTTCCAGTCTTCTGTCCCCTGACTCTATTTTCACAAAATGTCAAAAGACAAACGTGTTGCGCGACAGTACCAAATTGTGAGTATATTCATAAATAAGAAAACAAAAAAATCAATTTGAAATATAATAACAAGTTCTTGGTTGTAGCAACGTTTCTGATGTCTTTAACACGATATTTAAATGTTGGCAAACTTTCGGCGGGCCAATGTTGTATTATTATTGTAAGTTTCCTGTTAATTAACCAACTATAATAATTGTAGGCCCAACATTGGATACTCGTTGGCAAATTGTCATAACTCTTCCGTCATAAGCCCTATTTTGAAATTTTGTAGGCAAAAACACTAACTATATCCCAACTAACTCCCAACTGTTGAATACCGTTGGCCAACCATAAATGTTACTAGGGTATGTAAATAAAAGAATATTCAACCAACGGACCCAGCCTTTTATGCACATATTCTATAACATCTTCCTCACACCATGAACCAATTTTGAAGTTATAAAATGCAAAATTGAAAAACCGATGACATTTGTTTAAAAAAAGGTAACTTTCTTCGGGTAAAAGATGCTAAAAAATATGTTTTATTGAAACAGTCAAATTATAAATGTAGGTTCATGCTGTGAAGAAAATATTAAAGAATATGTACATACAAGATTGAGTCAGTTGGATGAATACTTTTTAAGTTACATTCTCCGGTGCAGAACGCCTTTTTGTGCTCAGGGGTTGCACATAAGTCCATATAACTATAATATTTATAGATTTGTCGTGAAAATCCAAATTTTTGTATTCAGTTTAATTGTACAATAAAGTATCATCAAAGTTTTAAAGCGTTTAATAATTTCTTCACAAAAAATTCCCGAAAATTCATACATGTTTAGCCCGTCCATGCCAGGCCGTTCCTCCCTTAAGGGGTCATGCTCAATCAGAAATAAAAAAAAAATCGATTTTTCACTTTCTACATTTTCTTTAAGTAAATCTCAAGAATATTCTGTGCAAGTTTCAAGGTAATCCAATTAAAAATGACAGAGTTACAGGCGTTAAAAAATGAACATTTTTTATAAATGTAAGCTTAACTTGAAACTTAAAACGCGTTTTTCTCGAAACTACATTTTTCAAATCGGTGATCAATATTTCTCGAAAACTACTGTGTCGAATTACATGAAACCGTTTGCGCCTTATTTCAAACCAGAAAAACTTGTCCTTGAACGAAGGTTTTTTTTGTTCGTTCCATACTTTTATTTTAATTGACCAAAAACGAATGATTTTTAGGTGAAAATCGCACTTTTTTAGGAAAATGTCCGCCATTTTGTTCCTAATCAATATTTCGAAAAACCTCACGTTCAAGGACAAGATTGGTTCTTCCATTACCTAAATCTTACTGAATTTTTAATTTCAAACGAACCGTTACGAAGTTACAGTGATCACGGCAGACCACTTTTTGTGAAGAGACATCCGTGAGATCGCTCACCATTTATTGACTAATAAATATTTTTAAAAGAAAAAAGTACCAAAGAACACTCTTTTTTCGGCCTGCTGACTGAGCATGACTCCTTAAAGGGTTCAGGTAGATACCGATCTCAAAATTTGTTTGTCGTTTGCCCACAGTATCGCCACAGCGACCGCCTCGCCGTTGCCTGATCCTCCACTGAAGGGATTCCAGATTCTCCTGATCATCTGCGCGATCCTGTTTCTCTCGTTGCTGCTGTTGGGCCTGGGCTGCTCGTACATGTGCCTGAAACGGCGAAACGTTCGTGTGATCCATCGTCACCCGTTCGGCTGCGGTTCAGGCTCCGAGATAAAAAAACTCTCGACCTCTTCGCTGAGCAATATCACGATGTTCGAGGGCCTGAAAATCCCTCGGGCCCACGCGCTTCTGCACGCGCCTCCATCGACCACAGGGAGCGACGCGAATCTGATGATCGACCACTCGCTGCCCAGCGATTACCCGAGCGAGAGCTCCGAGGTGAGTCGTTCGATGGATTTCATTTCCATATTTTATAATAATAATAATAATCATAGTTTATTGAGACGGGCGTACATTTGCCCAATATACATTCATATAATAAAAAACACTTATTGTAATAGAATTAAACTTAATCATATTTAACGTTACAATTAATGAAAAGAAAAGAACAAGAGAGAAAGCAAATAGAAGTAGAAGTAATAATACGTTATACTTAACACAATGCATAAATTCATGCGAGTATGTGCGCGCGCGTGCACATACACATACAGTGGCAAACAAAAGTATTGTCACAGGAGGTATGACTATACATAATGTTAAATAAATATAAAAAGAACGCAGTTTCTTGTTTAATCCTTTTTTCAAATGTAAGTCTGGAGTCCGAAGTTCAAATATATTACAAGTCATAAAAGTTAAATAGACCTGTAACAAAAAAAAAAAATAAAAACCACATCGTGGCTCGTTTTCAGCGGAACAAAAGTATTGGCACACCTACGTTTTTTTAATATAATTTATTATATTGTAAGATCTAATATTTGGTATTTAAACCTTTTCTTCTAATAACTTCTTTTAATCGATTAGGCATTGAATTCACTAATTTTTTCGTCATCTATGACCCTATTTTATGCCATTCTTCTAAAATTGCTTGTTTTAACTGTTGTTTATTTACAATATGGTGTTTTTTTAATCTTCGAGCTAATTCGTTCCAAATATGCTCGATAGGATTTAAATCCGCTGACCGTGGTGGAGTGGGTAACATATGAGGTGTGCTGAAAACTATCCATTGTCGAACAATATAGGCGGTGTGCTTAGGGTCATGATCTTGTTGGAAGTAATAGTCGTTTCCGAGATATAATTTATTCACGTTTTTTTTTAAATTCTGTTTTAAAATGTTTAAATAAACATATTTATCCATTATAGTATCAATAAACACAAGCTCTCCTAGGCCCGAAGAGCTCATTCACCCCCCATACTAGCACACCGCCACCCCCATGTTTGACCTTTTTACTGGTGTTCCTTTCATTTAATTCTGTGTTACATTACCGCCATACTTTAACTTGCCCATCCGATTGATAAATATTAAATTTGCTTTAATCCGAAAATAAAATTTTGTCCCAAAAGTTTCAATCTTTATTTACATACATTTTTGAAAATTCTAATCTTTTTATTCTGTTCGTCTTACTAATAAGCGGTTTCTTTCTTGCGATTCTTGAATTATATCCGGCAGCTCTAATTGTAAGTGGGAGAAGAATCGCCAAAATAGATGAGCGGTTAATAAGAGTAGAAAAGAGAAGGGAGAAATTTAGGCAAGAGGAAGAAGGAGCGAACGGGATTGAATGCGGGAATGAATTTAGATAAGGTAGTGCAAATCAAGTTCATTTCATAGCAAGTCAGGCCGAAATAAATATATTTATGTTCATGCAGATGCATAGACGAAACTCTGGCAAGTCCGTGCATACTTTTAGAACTTTTCTATCATGTGCTAATACAGTAGGGCCGCCCTGTAACATAGAAAATACGTTCCGCGTTATACGAATTTCGTGTTATACAGGATCCAAAGCGCAAAAACTTGAAACAAAATAAAACAGTTTTATCTAATATAACAAAAAATAATGTGGATTTCATCTCATTTTAGAATAATAAACACGTAACCTTCTTTGTTTATAGGTATGCACAGAATAACTTAAGATTTTTAATCGCATTATACGGAGATAGTAGCGCAATTTTTCGTTCGTGTTATAGGAGTAACGTGTTACACGGGATTCTACTGTATGTTGTGAAAGTGAGTCAAGGATGTAATGATTGGTTGACCATCATACAAACAAATGATTAATGATGATAGATATTTATTTTTAAATAACAGAATTTTGCTAACAAGATAGGGTTTTTAGGTGTCCACCGCTGATTGCTTTGGTTTTCAGATATATTTTGAACGACCGAAAAATAGAAAATATAAACATATGTTTCTTTATTTTGGCCTGTTTTCATATTTACATGGGGTGAAACGGCCCCACAAAGTTCATAAGAAATTGCACAAAAGTTCCTATTTTTAGTTTAAAGAATATTATAACATTGCGTTGAATTAAAATCTTATATAAATTTAATTTGTTACATGTTCATACATTATATATATATATGTGCTGTAACAGGACAATGTAGGTAAGTGATAATAAAATAAAACTTTAATAAGACTTGATCTTAAAATAATCATACAAAAGTCGGTACTATTTTTCTATGAAAAATGACTGGAACCTTGTATTTATTCTTTATGCAAAGGGTAATATCCTGCTAAAAGTGACTGACGACAAGAACATCATACATACAGCAAGTTATGACACAAATTAAATTTATATCAGGTTTTATTTAACGTAATGTTATAATTTATTTTATATTTAAAAATGTAATTTAATTTACTAATTTTATTAAATTCTATACGGTCTTCTCGTCCCTTATTTACACTTAAGCATATTCGTTAAAATAACAATAGGAACTTTTGTACCTTTTCTTATAAACATTGAGCAAAGGTTTCACCTCCATAAATATAAAAATGGACGAAAACAAAAAAAGACGTTTTTGTTATTTTTCGGTCCTGGAAAACATATCCGTAAACGAAGAAAAATGTTCATAAAGAAATTTTCTCTTTACGATAATCCTGCTTTTGAAATCATTCAAGCTGTGTGTTGAAACATTTCTGATATCATTGAAAATGAAGGAGATATTTAGGTACTCGGTCTTAGCTGTAGCACCCTGTACATACTACATATCGAACATCTGTCTGTTCCAAAGTGGTTTATAACTTCGAACGGTCACTGACTATTTGATTGTATTCATAGTACATCTGTACAACAGCTGCAAGCAGGTGCTGCACCATTCTATTTTTTTTCGTAAACTAAATACAACGGTAGATTGTATCGAGTAGTAATTAATTTTTGTTGTATTACAAATTCATAATTCAGGCCAAGAAAGGTTAACAGCCGCGTTTGCTAATAGTCTGCTATGTTCCGCATTGAGCAGCGTGGCGTATACTGTACGTATAAAATTGTACATCTTTTATTGAATGCGGTTGTAATTTGCGATTATGTAATTATAATGGTTGACCGTAAAAAATGTATGAAGACTTAACGCATTACCTACCATCGGCTGTTTAATTGGTTCTTAGACTTAACGATAAACAACCAGGATGTCTCCGTACATTTTTCTGTCGCAATAACAAATTACAATCGAGACGAAGCAATACGGCAGTCCTGATAATGTAATGTGACAGTTTCTTGTTTGAAGCTTATTTAAAACGAAATTAAGAGGCTTTTTATTGATAGCACTGACCTGTCGTCATTATGTTACGTTGTCAAGTAGGTCACAGTCCGTACAATTTGTTTCCTGAATGATTAAACACAACGACGTGAAGATAAATTGAATTTCAATTATTAGAATGTTCTTGGAAATATGGCGCAACTTCGCTCGTTTTATTTCTTCTGACATAGTTGTTACAACAGGGAAGAAGAATTTTTTGCGGACCGCTGGCAGATGATCATAGATCAAGGTGGAGTGTACTTTGCTAATTGAGATTATACTCTGTTCTATTTTCAACTTGACAAATTACCATTCTGAAACGCGCAATCTTTTCTAGGTCACTTCGATAAATTGCTACCTTTAGTAAAGAAACATGTCTTAATTGTACATTATTCAGTGGAATTAACACACGCAGAATTTTGCGTGTGTTCAAGAAAACAACAAATCGTTTTGAATCGAACGTAAAACAAAACTTTTCCAACCGTAATTAACCCTATAATACCTGAATTTTCATTTTAAGAAAAAAACGTTATTTCCTTCTTTACTCTTTATTATCATATTGATAAATATAAAAATTCTAAGACACATCTAGAAACGTAAGGTTTACTTTTTTTCATACGTCACAAAATCGTCACATTCGTCCTTAAATTAACTCCAAAACATTCTACTTTCTGTATTATGTACGTCATAACCAAACGTCACGAAAACGTCACGAAACACTCAACGTTGCAGAGTTAAACATTAATACGACGTTATCTTCATCAAATGTCTTATTAATTTGTTCACTAAACAAAGGTCAAACTCGATTTCCAGGTGGACGAAGAACCATCGCTGCCTGTATCCTCTGCAGGCTCGTACGACAACAAGGCGTTCATTCACCACGAGACCCACCAGCGACAAGAGATGCGTACCACCAGTTCCCTCTACTCGGAAACGGTCGCCGCCGAAGTGGAGACCTCCTCCATGATAGCTGCGAACGCATCGAGAACCGGCGTTCCTCGTCACATGGTGGCGGTCCCAATAGAGCCCAAGTTCGACGTGCAGATGAGAGTGAAGAGAGCTCCGCCGCCTCCACCCAGCCCTCTGCCATCCGAATCCGACGTGGCGAGCGTCGCATTGGAGAGAAACCTGACCACGATCCTAGAAAAAGAGGAGACGAGTATGACTCGAAGCCTCGAAAGTCCACCGGCCAGAATGACCACGTTCTCCTACGTTCCGGAGCTCCACGGACCCCCGGGAGGAGGAGCATCATCCCCATCAACGATCTCACGGCAACAAACGCCGCCCGTTTACTCGAGGATTCTCCGAAAACAGGCTGAACGAGAGACGACTACCAGCACCAGTATGGTACAAGAACGGATCCCGTCGCCCTCCCCGGTCGAACAACCGCCTCTCCAACATCACGAGATCCGCAGACCCAGATCCTTGACCTCGTTGAATACCGAACTGACCGAGACCCGTTCCCTCACGGAAGTGACCGATCACACCCACGCCAAGTACAGAGTAGCCAGCATCCTGGCGCCAACACCTCCGCCACCTCCGCCGATCATTCCGACAGCGACCACCACTCATACGGCGATACAGCATCGTGAACACCATCGTCTGTTCCGCGAGGAAGTGACGGAACCGTTGGTGGAGCCGCAGGTGGTCGCCCCGAGACGTCCAGAGATCACCACCCACGAGGTGGACGATGTATTCCTAAAGACGGTCACGGAGAAGAAAACGATCGAGGACGTGGAGCGTCACCGTAGACAGGTGACCGAGTACAGAGCCCGGCCCCAACCCCCGCCAGACCCCAAATGGGACGTGACGATCAGAAACTATCCGACAGAGAATCTTCCGCCACCACCGCCCGAGTGGGAGAACTTCTCCGATGTCAGTTCCACCTCGAACTTAACCATCACGAACGAACCGACCGGAAACCAGAGCGAGCTACCGATAGACGAGGAGCCTGACGTCAACATAGAGCCAACGTGTTCAGCAGACTGTCCCGCGTTCTGGATCCCCGTTACGGCGCCGACTTGAACGACGAGGAACGCACTAGATGGCGTGAAATAATCACCACAGACAGCACCCTGCGGACACTGTTGACGGAGGCCGTGGTCAAGGAGGACTACGAGCTGATCCGCAAAGACGCGAGATACACGAACCTATTCCCGCCGGCCAAGTGGGACGTGATCATCCGTATCCTTGGCCCACCCACGAACCAAGCCGGTTCAACGTCTTCCTCGAACCACGGAAAGAATCACCGATACAAAAGGTCCAAGTCCTCCGAATGGGACACCAGATCAAGACGGTCCTCTTTGCCGACGTTGTACGAGTACGAGAGCGACGGCGGCAGCTCCGCTCGTACCCACGGTCATCGGATTCAAGTCTCCCATTCCGCCTCGGCGATGGGTCAGCCAAGCCGTTTACGTAGACTCGGCTCGAGTCACAGGGGCGCGGGTGGTAGCAGCGAGGCCGACGTCAGATCCATGTCCGAGATGACGGTTCGCGACTTCGCGAGAGTGGACCGAGATGATTTGACGAGCCTGAGCTCGTTCGAGGGCGCAGACTCGTTGGTCAGGTCTCTCAGCCAGCCTAGCTTAGCCAGAAGCGGTTCGGAGTTCACCGAACACTGGGGTATACCCTCGGGGATGATGGACCTACCTCCGTGGGCCGCCGAAGACGCGGAGGACGGGACCAGTTCCGTCGAAACCACGCCCAGGGTCGTGAGAAGAAACGACCGCTTGGATGTTCTTGCCTCGTTCGACGACCGCAGACAGGGTCCGGGAGCAGCCACGACGAGATCGAGTCGGTACATGGAGAGAGAGCTGAACAGCGTCCGCGTCACCGAGAGCCAGAGGACCTCGAACTGGTTCCACGATGATTCCGAGCCCGAGATGCAAATCTGAGGGAATTCCACTGAATACCTTTCTTGATTCCGTCCTTTAGCCGCCGTTGCTCTCACTTTCGTCGGGAGCCCGGCAGAATAATGTATCTTTCGATTGGTATATTTTTCACGAGAATCGTTCATTCTCCGATTTTGTAAGATTCTTTCGTCCTCCCTTTCCTAAAACTGTGCTGTCCAAAGACTGGGCTCCTTGAACCCCTTGACACGTGTCATTGTTAACAGAGATCAATACTACGACAGAGATGTCGAAGATTCATGCGTTCGATGCAAGATAAATGGTACTTATTGACTTGGTTAAAGGTGTGGTTTTCTTTGATGCCGTAGGCAGAGTAGGGGAAACCCAATGAGAGGTCTAGTTACACGTGTCGGTGATGTGTCCGCTTAGTTCTGTGAAGATGTCAAGTCTGGGTTAGGTTCAGTGTCTGTTGATATTCCTATCTCCGCTGACATGCTTTTGGCTGCTTTTTATATTTTCGAATTTTTATTTCATATTTTTATTTCAGAAAGATATCCACAGATACCGAAAATATTTATCAATTTTTTCAGCAAATGTATTAATTAGTGTAGTAAGAAATTCTCTTTCAGTTGTCCTATTCAACCAAGCTTTGGATTATTCCATTCTGTTCCCAAAATGTTGTTTAACCTGATGCAGAATTATGATAGCCATGACATTCAGAACTTTGTCATAAAAGAAAGTCATTGTAATAACAGGAATACATTGGCTGAATACTGTACGGATACCAGCAAGAGTGAATAGTCATCGCTAGACTGTGAATATTCAAATTGCTAGATTGTGAATAATAAAAATTGATTTGCTCTATTAAGACTTCTGTCGGTTTAGGAAACAAAAATTATTAAGCTCTTTTGAAAATGTTATTGTACCGAGTTTTAGTCAATTGTATATGTTATATATGTGTAAGATTTCCAGTCTAGTCAATACTGATACGCAATGAACGTCACTGACACGGAAATCTCACCAAGCGAACGCATCACCGATACATGTAACAGGCCTTAAAGCTTGGACAGCACTGTTCCTGGAGGATCTGGTTATCTGTAAACGTTCACTGCCCATTCCCATCTTGTTCTCGCCACGTCGAAAGACCAAATACCATCGAACGAACAATTACGCACGACTTGGCGCGTTGACTACCACAGTTCGCCCCGAAATCACCAGGAAACTGGTACGTTTTCAATGAACCTAACCAAACACGAAACTAACAGGACAGTCAACGTGTCGAAGAACGACTACCGAGCCATTCTCTCCACTTGCCACTCGAGATATAGAACAGAGTCGAGCGTGAGCACGTTGGATCGACTAGAAAAGCAAAAAACATCGAGTGGGACTGTAGACTCTGGCGAATGTCGAATTAACCATAAACATAGAACATTAACTCGAGGCAAGTAAGGGTAAGATTCTAATTAACCACGCGCAACAAGTTCTGCTTCCCTAACGATCGACCAGATGGCGCGCTCCAAGGATCTCCAAACGATCGTTAGACGCCACCGGGGACGTTTTAATTTCTTTTTCTTTTTCGAAGCGGTGTTTAACGCGTTCGCTACCAGAGTTGCCAAGGGTAGCTACTATTAACTATGAAATTTGCGAATCTTTGTACAGATCTAGGGGTCTTGACTACAGTAAGTCCAAGTTAAGGCTTTCCACTGCTTTCTATCACCAGAGAACCAAAAATGGCGGATGAACATACTGATCCCTATGGTGCCTTAACCTGGACCCTCTGTAGACTTACCCATCCACTGGACCCAAAACGGTGAATGAACGTACTCATCTCTCTAGTACTATAGTCTCGTGTAGACAGACCATGTGTATCTTGCACACTGCGTGGTGCTTATTGGTATTAATCCTCGGCGACATAATTAAGCACGTATAAGCAAATATAGGGGAAGGTTGCTGAATTTAGACCATCGCCTAAGTTGGACCATTACTGTAACTTCTGCATGTGTAAACAATTTGCGCCGTATGATAGACAGTACGTGTATCACAGTGGGGATTACGTTAACTAACTTAATGTAATAAGCAACGCACATTGTCTATCGCACGGCACAAATTGCTTACGCATGGCAAGTTATAGTAGTATTCCAACCTAGGCTATGGTCCAAATTCGGTAACCTTGCTCTACATATACATAATAACATTAATATATACATGTGTACAAATTTATATATTCATGTCATTGTGTATATATTTGTATTAAGTTGTTATTTGTATATTTATTTATATAATAACGTCGCCGCGGATTAGTACCAATAAGCGCTACAATATGTGCAGGGCGCACATGTCTGTCTACACTAGAAACACTATTATCAGAGACTGAACATGAGACAACCACTCTTGATTGGTTCGCCATATCTTTGCTACATATGATAACTTACAGTATAAAAACAATAGTTTTCATTTCTGCTTGATGGACCTAGTATTAACATAGTATTTCTTTTTGATATCTCTTTACTAAATATTTGTTTTAATGTGAATAAAAATTGATAAATATCTGAATAATTATTGATGACTTGAAATAATAATAGTTTATGTAGCACATATATGTACGTATAAACGCACATATAAACGTTCTTAAATCGTAATAATAATTGCTTTTATCTCGAAATGTAGGTGCGCTACATAACATTTTTAATGGGTCTAATGAATTGGCATATTTATTCGAAGAGTTCATCTATTGATTGTTTTTATTAATATGTAATTTAATTCGTTCAAGCACAACGTTCATATATGTGAACATTTTATTTGTATACGCGTAGGTTCCCAACAAATAGTCCTCTTGGTTAAATATATGGGCTATTGGAGCCGGGAGAAATTTGCGTAGGAGAAATTCGAACCTTGTTCGCGTATCACCTCGTTGTCCGGGACCTCATATTCATTTCAGTCCCTCGTCCAGGTTCCTCAGCTGTCTCTAATAAATTGGGCATGCAATTGAGAAAATCACAAATAGGTCTCGTGTTGTCGCTGATTTCCACCATGTTTTCGGATTTTGATTCACAACTGCTTCGAACAGGTAGATTTCCAATTTTATTACATCAGTCCCAATATCGGTCCTCGAACTGACAGTACAGCGCCTGCCGTCTGTCAGATGCGAAATACGCTGAAATATTCATCCACTGTCTGCGGTTGATGCTATTTGAAGGAACGACTTCTCGAGATATTCGTCTGGTTCGGCCGGCGGGTCCTTTGCTGTGACGGAAGTTGATGAATTCCTGTATACGTGTAGATTTGCACGTGTTGTGACTGTAGACGCAGTCGTGGACGATGTGGAAATGTTCTCCGTGCCTACAGACAATACAGATTATACAAATACTCCTGCTGTATGTGACCGATATGAATCTATGAATTGATCCAGATGTTTCCGGTTAGTTGGATAGTTTTTAAGAATTGAATGTACAATTTTCCGTTTGAGCAGTCTTGTTCAACATCCTTTCAAGAATAATTTTCCAAATCTTTTCCTGATTGAAATAGCCCTTTTAGTAGGTACCTATTTAGTAGCTTCCTGTGCTGGAGTCCATAGTCTTTCGTCCTGTATATTCTTGATCGTTACGGCGTTGCCTACAACAGTCTTGGATAGTGAAAATATAAATTTCATTGTTAGTGCTTTCTCCCAAATTATTTCTAATGTTGAGAAAATACCGATTAAATTTGGTATCAGAGCGTTCTGGCTTGAAATTGTGACTTTCTATATCTTTTTCTTTTCGCCGGCGGTTCGTCTACTGGTTCCGCCTCCACCGTGAAAATTTCTTTGGATTTGTTTGGACTGATCCCGTATCCATTCTGAATTTACTTATAATCGCAATATTCAGTGAAATCTCTGTTCTCTTCTGCCATGTTAGTAGTTTTCGGTAATTTTGTAATTCAACGAAAATAATCTGTTATCAATGTTTGTTTCATTTAATATTTGTTAGTGTTACAGTACCTATACACAATTCTCTGTTTTTATATTTACCACTATATCTGCACTTGTTGAGCGTTACCGAAGAACTGACATCTAAAGCTTAACAACAAAGAATTACATATACAGGGCGGTACACGTAACTTGTTCACCCTGAATAACTTCTAAAGTATACATTGTATGAAAAAAATTTGTATAAAAAAGTTGTACGGTTTGGAGGGATACATTATGTAATACATATTCTTTTTTGTAATTGGAGACGTTTCAAAGATTTCAAGGTCAACTTCGTTTTTCTAAATGGAATGCTATATTTTTCATGCCAAAATATCGAAGAGCGTTAAATTTTGGGTAAAAAAGTACTGATCTTTATTAGCCGTAAACCTAATAACTAACAAATAATTTGACTTTGTTCCTAGAAAATGGTCAGTGCGAAATATCAAGTTGGAGATTCAATACCAGCAATCTCCACTTACAAAAACACTATATGTATTACATAATGTATCCCTCCAAACCATACAACTTTCCTATATAAATTTTTTTCATACGATGCATACTTTAGAAGTTATTCAGGGTGAACAAGTTGCGTGGACCACCCTGTATATACGATACCCACTACCACTACCACTTTCCCTGTGTCGGCCATGACCGCCGACATACGCTAGCTGTCTACACAAGGCAAGACCCCTAGATCTCAAAAAAAATTTATCAAGTTCATGGTTAAAAGTAGCTACCCATTGCAACTCTGTTCGCTACGATTCGTCGAGGTGTATTCTTCGGCCGGGAAATAGTGTGCGCGTTAATTCTAATTAGAAGTTTAATTTCGCCATTGTACGAGAACACGGAAGTTCCCCTTACCAGGTAGTAGGACAATGGGAATAACCGAGATCCGGTTAGCGAAAGTGTTAAATATTCGTTGGTCGGTGGTGCCGCCTGCGATAATAGTCTGTTTAAGTAGGTAACGAAACATACGGTGCTGGGTTATACGCTTCAAACAATAGCTAGGACTTCCTTCTGCAAGACGTACTTAACCTCCTCAGTGTTAAATGTATCGGAGACGCGCGACGTCCGTTTCTTCGACGAAGATATCGATCGGTCACACGTCATCTACACTGCTGTTCATAAGCTCAACGAATTTGTTGGTAAAAAAAAAAACTTAACTAAGCGCATGCTACACATGGTGGTATAAAGTATACAATCAAATAGTGTTGACACGGATCACCGTAGATATTATTTACGTACGCATTGGAGGCAGAAAATATTTTTGCATATACACTGGTTAAAAGAAGTGTTCGTACACTGCTTTCTGTTACCTTTAGTGAACAATTGCGAATATATAATTCTACCTGAAACAATATTAACGATTGGATGCAAAAATCATCAGTGTATGAATACCTTCTTCTCTCACTATACATGAAAGAAATAGAATATAAGATATGTGGAGAAAAAAATTGATAAAATGAGAAATATAGTATAGCTTGTTCATCAACCGTAAAATAATATATTTGATGATTAAAGCGTGAAAATGCGAAATTAAGAAAAAAAATTGTAAAAGTAGTTTCACAAAATTTAAAATCGGTATTATTTACTTTATTCTTGTTCATATTTTTATTATTCTATACTTTGTAAATAAACGAGGTTATCTATTTTTATATTAATATTTTATTTAAATAAAGACTACTTCGTTCTATTTCTTTCGGTATGAGTGAGAACTTTTTTACGTTCAATACGTGAACAGTTTTTAGTACGGACATAGTTGATTAGAAGAAACAAATAGGTCGTAATACACATAGGTCGGTAAACCGTTTTTTCTTTTTCGAATGTGGAACACGATTGTTCTTTTTTTTTATTTTCTTGCTTGGCAATGATCTGAACTTGTCGAATAGAATTAAGATCAACAGATTGCGTGCAATGTTGCGTAATTCACCGTCAACTATCGTTTTCTAAGTCTTCTAGATAATTCTTAAGATAGCTCGATCTGTATTTCGTGTAATGATCTGAACATTTTATTTCACACACACAGGCCTATGTAATAAGTCTTTCTGGTGTTTCAATGCTAATGGCGTACCACAAACGCGCGAAACTTATACTATCCGTTATAGAGTATAATTATACCTTTTACAAAATTTATACGAGACTTATGGTTTTAAATAGAAACAAAATGTGTATCGAATTAACGATCGAGCGATATTCAAGATCAATCTGAACATTGATTCGATACGAAACGCTCATTTTTATTTCTTTTTTTTTGCATTAAAAAACTGAACACACGAATTCATTACTGTATCTCTTCCATTCAATTGTACTTTCAAAATTTAGACAAAACACAGGAAATAAAAAATGATTGTCTTTAGGAAAAACTCAACAAATGTCGCTTAATTACGCATACATTTACATTAGAGCTTATTGTTCGCGATGTTAGTACGTGTATTGTGCGACTGTCGAAGCACAGGTCGTCATAGCTGGCGGCTAGGTCAATCGTGACCCATAGTGGACACGTCGCAGACGTGTATATGTGTACGATGATATACGCTTCGTCGCCGCATAAACTAGTTTGGTGACCATGCCCATTGACGGGTCGGCAGTGACCCGGCCATAGGAACACAAGGGTTGATGTCGTAACGAAAACTAATGATAAGGAAATGAAAGCAATAAAATCATGAATAAAACTAATGCGTACAAAAATACTTGGACAATGAAATTTTAACCCTTTTACAATTTAGTACGAGAGATTCAAGCGTAAAACTATACAGTGTGTCCCGCAATTGGCGGTATCAGCAAAACGGCAGTTGAAAAATAAATCGAAAATATCAAATAAAATTTCATTCGAATCCAATTACGGTTGAAACGAAGCAACTGACGGAAAAATTTAAATTCTGTACTTTCAACTCATTTTTTCGTTTGAGCTGTTCACAGGCCGAAAGTAACTAATTCTAGGAACTATTTTTTAGGAATTTGTTTTTTTTTCAAATTTCAGTGCCAAACACTTGTGCTGTTTAGCTTTTTATATAGAACAGAAATTTTACATGTCTGTTATTTGTAAACATTGCTACGTCGCGAACACCACGATTCTCGCTTCGAATTTCGCGGGTCGTAAGTCCTATTTATGCTAGATCGGAATGGTATTGGTGGGAACGTTGACTTCGACAATTTCTTAAAGCCCCGTTGACATGGCGAATACGCTAACTGACCCAATTACGTACAGATTAGTGGCCCGATGAGCTTGTTTTTGTTAAGAAATAACTAGAACTTATTGATGATTGTTTTTTTTCTGAAGTCTCTAGATATATGTATACTAGATATAAATAATTCATAAGAAACACTTTAACAGTTTGAAACTGTCTAATGCCATTTTTCATTCGTTGCCGTTTCATGACTTTTTTACTTTAATCAGTTATATACAGGGTGGCCCACATAACTCTTAACAGCTCAATATCTCGAAAACTATACCATCGATTTTAAAGTTCTTGGTCTTAAATTGCATGAATATGAAGGGCCTTTCTAAGTACATAAACATGAAGTGTCCCCCCTCCCCCTTAAGGGGGGGGGGGGCGGGGGTACCTTCATAATTTTAAATGGAACCCCCTATAAAACGTTATATATTTAGATTCTACAGGAAAAAGCAAGTGAATTTTGTCTGAAACATTTTTTTGTCAGATATTTCCATGATGAGACATAACAGATTGAAGTTTCGACTTGTAGGTACTTACTTGAAGCGCTCGGAAATTGCGTTATTGAATTATACGCGCTTGAGTCCTTTGCTTATTCGTGAAGAAAATGTTCTTTAAATTAAATGTTCAAAATGTCCACCACGGGCCTGCAAACATTTATTTACTCGAAACATCAAAGTTGTTCCAACATTTGTTAACATTTCGGGAGTCACTGAAGCGCCAGCGTCACATATGGGGATATGTAAAGAACAAAGTTATGTTTGAACCGCCGACGACAAAAGAGAATATGAAACAAAGAATACGTAACAAAATGTACTTGTTTTTTCCTGTAGAATCTAAATATGTAACGTTTTATAGGGGATTCCATTTAAAATTAGAACGGTACACCCGCCCCCCTTTAAAGGGGAAGGGGAGGCCACTTCACGTTTATGTAGTTAGAAAGGCCCTTCAGATTCATGCAATTTAAGACCAAGAACTTCAAAATCGATGACATAGTTTTCGAGATATTGAGCTGTAAAGAATTATGTGGGCCACCCTGTATATATATATACCTTACATTAATAAGTACAGTGTTTTTACTTCATATAAATATAGTGAACCCTCCATAATACGGACACCATCCGTAATTGGGATACATACCCTACGGATATGAAATGATCGAGATTTAACGATAACAAAAACTGTTGCGACCGAACGCAGGTAGGTGATGGTCGCAGCGATCGTCGTGTGTTAAGGCAGCCGTCCGTTTAAAGGTTTCTCGCGCCAGTTGCGCTCAAGTCACGTGGTGTATCCATTCGAGATTAACTTCAAGATTGTTTACTATCGGATAGTCGCTAGAACGCTCGCCGAGAGTTTACTGTCTGACAGAACTCTCAGAATCGTATCCACTAGACCAGGCCTGGCCAACCCAAACGTTACAGCGGACCGCGCTTTAAGTAAACATGCTTTTAAAAAATGTAATACAAATACAAAATGAATAAAACATTATTGTTATACTATGATTCAGTATAATTAACTCTCGGGTCTTAATTAATGAGATATTTGTTTATCCTTTCTTTCACTTAATTTTTGTAAATCTATATTTATGTTCAACGTTGCACATCTTAGCTGGTGTTCTAAATTGGCATCAGTTAATGAAGCACGTGATGAACTCTTTGTAAATTTCATCTTCGAAAAAACCGTTTCACAAACATATGTGGATCCAAAAGCACTTATAACTCATTGTGCAAAATATTTTAAGTTGGAATATCTCTCGGATGTAATATAAGTATTGTCATCACTCCACTCTCTTACATTACGAAGTGCAAAACCGATTCTTTCAGTAACATTTGGCGTTCGTGGATATCAAATATAGAACTGGAGTTCGTAGTCGCACTTGCGCATTATAACAATGACACATGCAAATTTTCATTTATTTAATATTTTTTGTATATATACAACGAGAAACAAAAGTTTCAATAGAAATATAAAATCGCCTGGCGGACCGCACAATCTAACATGGCGGGCCGCGTGTTGGCCAGCCCTGCACTAGACCCTCGTGTGTAGTGACTAGAGACTCATCCGTGCCCGTCTGTTCTGTACTTTGTTTTGAACTAATTGTAAGCGTGACGTGAGATAGTGATTATGGACGTGGACAAACTGTCTGCTCTTGTTATTGCGCACAATATTATAAAAAAAAAGAAAAGAGAAAGCAGACAATATTCTTGCCGGACATTATGTTTCTCGCGCGACAGTGCTCGCAGGAATACGAAATTGTTTTGTTCTCGGCGAGCGACTGTCGGATAGAAAATTATTGATTGTCGCGAGTTGCTCTCGAGAGTACTTTTCGCAAGTGCGTCGTTCAACTGTATGTCAATTGTCTGTGTGTTTGTTGTATGTCGTGACAGTACTCTCGAGCGCAACTAGCGCGAGAAACTCTCAAATGGACGGCAGCCTTTAGGCCGTTAATACAGTTAGCAGTCATAAACGGGCATTATTTGGACAGCTGCATACCACGTGGGAAACATTAACTGCCCTAAAAATCACCAGTCAGAACATATTCAACCATCAACGTGAACAGATCTATCAGTTAAAGCAAACACAACTGTTATACACACAGGTATGCATACAGCACATTCTCTTACGTTTGTTAACGTTTGTTTAAGTGTCTTACCAAGTCGTGTTAAATTATTCAAATTACACCGTATCATTGTACTCAATCGCACCATCTTCCAACGAGCTCCGCGATATTAATTCATCATCGAGCAATGGTGAATCGAAGCGCTTATCATGAGTGCGCCACAACAAAGACAATGGTAAGTATTTATAATAATGGAACCACCTCCGATTTCGATGGTTTTTAAATAAGTTGTCAAGATCATTACCCTGAGGATTATTGCGAAGGCTTTAATTGAGGCTCGCTGTTTGTAAAAAAGTTTTGTATCGTATGTTACGAACCGAGGGCTAAAGACAGTCTTCGCCGTAGTCGAGGTTAGGTAGTGTGTTAGGAGCGGACGAACCAATGCTTATTTCATCATTGGGAGTCGCTGAAACGATGGGAAGTCGCGGACAAACCGGTGTTTACTTCTCCACCGGGAGCCGCGTAGGGACACGGACGATCCGATGCTTATTTCATCACCGGGAATCGCACAGATTGGTAGGAGAGTCCCGGATGAACCTGAGCTTATTTCACCACAAGGAGCCACTAAGTTGTTTGGTTAAAGTCGTGGATGAACCGATGTTTATTTCACTACCGGGAGCCACTTCAAGGAGCGAACGAACCGATGCTTATTTCATCACCGGGAGCCGCTTTAGGTTAACGGAATAGGTTGGCTTCGTAACTTTATAATTATGAATACAGTGCGTTCCGAGCGGTAAAAGTGTACTGTTGTGGGTATTACTCGAGCTAGGACTTTGGATATGATTCGAGGCTTGTAAATGAATTGAATTCTATGTTTATAGAATAAGTAATACAAATATGTTCTAAATTAGTCGTAAGACTTTATAAATGTTTGCAAGAAAATGAGTTGCAAGTATCGCGGAAACTAATTCCTTCCCTGATGTTCACGCACGAAGAGAGAGTACGGGATCACGTTAAAGTAAGCCTAACAGTAAATTTACGTACTGTATGGTTATGAATTCTTGAAGGGGATTAACCCGATCTTGCTAATACGTCTCTCGTCTATGGAAGTCAGGCTCGAAATGTTACCGTGAAGGATATATCCGTGGTCTTTTATACAGGGTGTAACAAAAATGTTGTCCGACCCGGAAATGGGGTACTCGGGGGGTGAATTGGAATAAGTTTTTCCTTAGCAACAATGTAATCTGAGGCTTGGTTACCGAGATATTAACGAAAAACCTCAACCAATCAGAGCGCGAGTTTGCCAGCCGAGTTCCCGCGCTAGCGGTGTCTACGCGCTGCGACTGGTAGGCAGCGTTATCGCGGGAACTCGGCTGGTAAACGCACACTCTGATTGGTCGGGGTTTTTCGTTAATATCTCGGTAACGAAGCTTCAGATTACATTGTTGCTAAGGAAACACTTGTTCCAATTCACCTCCCGAGTGCCCCATTTCCGGATCGGACAACATTTTTGTTACACCCTATATACCCGAAAATCGGTCCAAAAGTCACGTATGCATCCTCTCATCGGAATTGCAATTCCTGGGAAAGCTAGATCATTGCATCAGCACGGAAATGACGGTCACATCTAAGCTTGTACATTTCAGCGTCCAAGAAAGGGTCAAGGGTTAAAAAGAAAGCCTTCTTTGTTGTTGGCGTACGTGACACGTACTTCAATTGCATTGATAAGTAAATTGACCGATGACCTTGATCTTGACATATGTTGTCAAAGTCACCCATCTGAGGGACCTTCAGAAAGTTTCAGTTATCAAATGTTGTTTATTAAAAAGTTATTAAGAGAACAATGATACCTTTTTCTTGAATTGTCTCTAACCAACTCTGAATGACTTTTCTTTCTGAACTAGTCTCGTGATATTGATTTATGTTGTGTGTATTCTTTTTTCATTTCTCGAAAATAACATTTTGTATTTAATATATATATAGATATGTAAACATGGCAATATATTTTCTGTTCCATGATCCTTAACTGTGTCTCTTCTCACTACCATAAGTCTACCACACTCGACCCTATGAAAAGAGAAAAATACGAAACAAATGAGACGAATAGTAATTGGACTAATGTCATTATCGGTCCATAATGTCGGGTAAAGCTGATGTCGATCAAGTCT
This sequence comes from Dufourea novaeangliae, assembly GCF_001272555.1. Taxonomy (NCBI): domain Eukaryota; kingdom Metazoa; phylum Arthropoda; class Insecta; order Hymenoptera; family Halictidae; genus Dufourea; species Dufourea novaeangliae. The sequence continues at coordinate 217,741 of NW_015373992.1, read as the reverse complement.
GGTGTCGGGTAAAGCTGTTGTCGATTAAGTCTGGTTTCAGTGAATTGTTATCGGTGAAAACAATGTCGATGAAGTCTATCTTGATGATTTCAAAGGGACCCCAAAAATAGTCACTATGGAAACTCTCAAAGCAACAATTTGGGCGAAGATTGCTACAAATGTAATCTGCATTGTTCGAACGGAACCACATGTATAGTGAATCATTCGGTTTCTTTCGAGCGTTGACATTTTTCGAAATTTCAAGAACATCTGCAATTCTTTAAATGGAAGTCAAATTTTTATTCTTTAATAACCAAAGTTCTGGAGAATAGTACAACAAATTCAGTGATATGTATAACGATAATCATTGGATAATTTTTAAAGAAATTCTACCAACTGATGTATCGAAAATTGGTTCTACAGATGTTTGACTGTTGGGGAATCTTGACAATAACACAAACGAAAGATTACCGTTCTGTAAATATCTTTTATTCTAGATGGTGATTTTACATGTGCTAAAGTTATAAAAGTTTAAGAAAGATCTTCAGTGTGTTGTTATTGAATGTGAATACTTTCGAATTCTTTATTCAAAACTGTTGTGTCGAATGTAATATTCGACTTCGTGTCGTACGTCAAATTGATATTGTGCATCTGGTGAAAAATTTATTTTAAAATAATTGACGACTCAGTGAAGGTAATATGTAAAATTTATTTTCTGCAAGATATGATTACGATTGACTGGTTTGATATCGAGTCTTTGGTTTAGTGTTCGCGGGTCGTGCGAATAACGCTATACATATATACGTTGTCAATACTCTGTCACTCTCTCTCACTCACTCTGCCTGTTCTGTAGGTCGCGAGATAGATCGCTGGTTTGAAATTCTTACTGGGCCATTGGCCTTTTGTTATTTGGTGATCTATCGATCAGCTGTCGATACAAACAGTGCACACACACGGGCAAGCATACCGGACACATACGCCTGAACCGAGCGACTCACCTCCGAAATGTTTTCATTTTAGGTCTTTGACACGTCGCTCGGTCAGCTGCACCTACAAAACATATCTACGGTTGCAGACGACAATTTTCGTATTATAGGACGTAGTTACGCTGTTCCGGCATATAATTATACGACGGAACAAAAACTATCTCGATGAATAATTCACTATGTGGCCGCGGTTGAGCCACTCAGATTTCGTCTGTAGCAATTTTCGCCTAAGTCAATATTTTGGGAATTATCATAGTGGTTACACTTGTGCCACCTCGAAGAATTGAAGTTAAAATCTCTCTTAAAATAATCGATTTTTTATATGAACAGGTTAATATTTTTTTGTGGAGAATTACGAGCTGGATTGACTAACGTAATAAAAAATATACAATTCCATTTAAAAAAGCAAACCTGACGTTCATAATCCTCTACGCAACCACATACAAAAAAACTAATTATGTCAAATTATGTCCCCCTCAAAATCATTCAACTGTTATCTGAAACATTTTTCACTAAAATTATTATATACGCTGTAATTTAAGTGGTTTGTGTTACGTGCTCCACCCTGTATATTCGAGTCATCATGATAAAAGATTCGAAACCGGGTAGTCGGATACTCGGATCCGAGTACGGATATCTGGATAGTAAGACCTCTAGTTCAGAATTTGTGATTATTGTCCCGAACACCCATACACTCGACGCACTGTGGTCGGCCGTGTCGAGAGTTAAACACTGTTGAACACTTTGATTGCCCACCCACTAAGCCCTGGCGTTCGCCATCTGTGAAAGAAGGTCAGCGATCACCCCGGAAGGGGTAGCATCCGTGATCGATTATCGCGAAAAAAGGACACGCCTCTGCATGGCGAGAATGGTGTCGCGTTGTTTGTTTGTTTTCTTCTTTTTTTTTCAAAAACGCAAGTCCTCACGATATGCCCGCGTGTTGCGCCGACCGTGCGACGCATGCGTTTTTCCACGCGGCGCTTCCCCCTCGCCCCCCTGCTGGAATAACTCTTGGCCCTGAATCGAGCAGTCTTCAACGAACGACCCGATGCTCGTTCGCCGCGTTGCGTTCCAAGCGATCATCCTACGTTTCCGGATCGTGGGAATCATTTCTCGAGGATTCTTGTCATCGAGTTGTCGAACAAAATGTAATCTCCACGAACAGAGTTCGATGGAATCGTTTCCAGCTCCCTTTATTCGATAGAAAGTGTTAACCTCGGAAGAAAATTCGCGTGTTCCGCGAGCGAATTTTCTCGTTACGACGTTTCTTTGGTCGACAGACGATTGAGGACCGTTCGAGAAACGGTTGGTACGGACCACGACTCACCGGTGAATAAAATTAATGAGTTTGCGCCGATGTCTAGTGGAATCGCACGTGGCCAATGGAATCCGCTTGAACGTGAAGCCGGCACGACGACGCTGTACTAGCACCCGCGAACGTTCCCCGAGACGTTGTTAACGAGGTGTACGCGTCACGAATTAACGATGCTTCGCTGTAAACGTGCACCGGTCGGTTTCTTTCTCTGTCGACCGGGGACCAATTATGGGAATCGGCAAATTGGAAAAACGCTCGGGGTGAGAACGTGTCGACCAGTTTTACGATCCGACTAAACCGCGAAAGAAGCTTTTCTTCAAATTAAATTACTTGGACAATACGCTGGGACGTGGAAACGTTTCCGTTCGTATCCGCGATTAAGCCGACTTTCACCTTCGGAAAGATGGTCAGGGAATCGATCTGTTTTTCTTGTTTGTGTTGTCACTTTGTTTACTGTTTCGTTATATTTGGTTTTCGTTCGGGGCATTCAGGTGAAAATCAAATATCAGTAATTTTCCAGATAATATTTTAAAAATACATATTTATATAAGACTATGGATTTTACGATCCCACGTTTTTCGAAATTTTGCTTCGAATTAGAGAAATTTGTTTACACAATTAATTCTTGCATAATTGAATTCGAACCGAAAAATTATATAAACATACGTATTTTCAAAATTCTGTCTGTAAAATTACTAGTATTTGATTTTCACTTGAATACCAAGTACTCTTAACGCCCTACAGTGTAACGAGTGTTTATGGGGGAAAATCGATATTTTCGCCAGACTAGTTTTCTTTAGAGATTATTGATATGTTAATTGTAATCATACTCTACAAATTTCATTTCTGACAATTAACCATTCATTAGAAAATGTTATGCTGTATGAGATTTTTTAAAAATAATTTCTATTGACAATAAGTTTTGAATTATTTAGAACAATTATCATGATTGTCTTCAGCGGTTTCGGTTGTGTCCGAAAGAAATTCAAGTTCTGCATCTTTCAGAAAATTTTTCGACAGAGCAGACAAAATTTATATCAAATCGGACACTGAATGGACTAGTTTTAGTGAAAAAATTAAAGATCCGATATATTTCGTTTTTTTTAATTCTCTGCGAAATATGGAAGACACAATAAAAACATAATAAAATTTGAATTACTGGAACTTAACCATATCTTTAAATTTAATTACATACAGGGTGTTCCGTTTAAGTCAGTACGATAAAAGACTTCACAAGGGACTGAAGTTACAAAAAAAATGTTCTTATAAAAGTTATTTGGTATAAAAGGGCACATTGTGTTAGTATTAATGGCATTTTTGTAGGTGCAGTGTTTGAAGAAATTTGAAGGACAAGTTATTTTTTTTAAATGGGACCATATATGTTTATTTCGTAATGTATTAGCAGATTTTGAGACAAATTCAACGACCTGCTATTTGATGTTGTTCCTTGCAGAAAGTCATAAATTAAAGCGCTAGCAGTCGCGCCAGTCGGAAGGTGTCGGTCAATTAAATCGCAATCGCGCGTGGTTCTGCTCTCTTCTCGTACCAGCCCATTGGATCAGGCTTTGACTAAATGCTCCTCGTATGGACAAGATACTAATATTGTGCCAAATATGAAAAATTAAAAACTAGTGATAGATTTAATTTTCACTATTCACTGTTTAACTTTTAATATCAAGAATTTATTAATAATTCTTTATCTACCTTATCCTTCAACATGGATATCACTGAAAATATATGTTCGTAGTTTATTTAAAAAGTTTCTTTCAACATTTACCAATGTCTTAACCGATATTCTTTCACATGCAACTATAATTAATTTTCCTGCGTAACTCGTTGACATCTTCAACCAGTGTCTCGAAAACTTTCTATTCCAAGTGGCTTCATAAGAAAAAGTTGCATGATGAAAGATCGGGCGATCTTGGGGACTAATGAATTTGCTGAAATGAAGTGAAAAAAACTCGTTATTAAATAAATTAAATTTTGCCCTAATACTGCTGGCATATTGTCTAAGATGCCAGAATAAATGTGTTTGCAGAAACCTCAAGTACAGATGCCGTTGGTCGATGCAGTCACGCACGATATGCGTTGACGTGACTTCGATCCCTCTAATTTATGACTTACAACGCGGAATAACATCAAATAGCAGTTCATTGGATTTGTCTCAAAACCTACTATTATATTATAACGAAAAAAAATATATAGTCCCATTTAAGAAAAATAATTTGAACATGAAATTCCCCTGCAACACTCCACCTACAAAAATACCATTAATACCACATAATGCGCCCCTTTATACCCAAAAACTTTTATAAGAACATTTCTTTTACAACTTGAATCCTTTATAAGATATTTCACCGTACTCACTTAAACGGACCACTCTGAATATTAAAAGAGGACACACGTCTTTCGCTCACTATCATAATAAAAATGAAAGAAAATGACCCGCGAACAGAACATCCCCGAATTAATATTTATAATGTGTTACATGTGCTAGCTTGCGTGTTTTTATTCGACTTTGAATTTGATTACTAATATTAAACCGTTATTTATATTTTTGTAGATTAGAGTGTTCTTAAAATGTTGTTAGACTACTTTCAGTTCCATGTAAACGAAATACAATATTTCGAAGTTCGGTTTCTCGATTTTTTAAACACAGTCTTCGACACTGCGCCTTTGTGCTAGCTCGTGACAGTCACAGGTACAGGCGATTCGTTTACTGGTCGCAAATTTGCGTACTTCAACCTTTGAGCTCTACGAATTCCAGCTCCGACATTGTCTACTAAATAACATACATTGTCTTTCTAACATTGTCTCCTGGCTATTTAATGAGTAAACAATGATACATCAACAAGTATCACAACTGACGTTTAACTTGTTCGATCGAACACTTTTTGCCAAGATTAATACATAGTATTCATGGTTTTTATAATAGTCATTGTCTACTAAATAACATACATTGTCTTTCTAACATTGTCTCCTGGCTATTTAATGAGTAAATAATGATACATTAACAAGTATCACAACTGACGTTTAACTTGTTCGATCGAACACTTTTTGCCAAGATTAGTACATAGTATTCATGGTTTTTATAATAGTTTTTTTT